>NC_058089.1:109804435-110157523 GCF_014858855.1 Bufo gargarizans
CCCTTAGTGCACTGAAGCACTAATTTTCCTATAGATTCAAAGTTTAATTTCTTGGGAACGCCGCAACCGATTTTGACAAGACAGGTATCATTTTCATCAGCAAGATCAACCCTACCAGGCATTATGCCTGGTTTCATGGGGGTTGATCCTGCTAATGGGTGTTCTCCAAAGGCTATGGACACCTTCAGGACAATTTGTTTTATGATTGCCTTTTACTCACTTCAGACTAAAAATATAAAATTTTTTTTCCAATTCAACTTTATTAAAAATGTTTTTAGATAAAAGGGTTAAAAAAAAAGCAGTCTGTTTGCAGAGTATCCATCTCAGTCCCGTCAGCTGACGACTCATGGGGAGGCTTATCTCTGATCTCCTGACCTCAACAAAAATTAATTAAGGCAAATTCTTATCAGTTTAATAAGGATATTTTCATTATACCTAAAATATTTTCAAACTAATAGGAATATGGAATGAGGGTTTATGAGATCAGAGACAATGCTTCACATGAGTCATCAGCTGATGGGGCTGAGAATGATGCTCTCCAAACAGACTGATTTTTTAAACCCGTGTATCTCAAAAACGGCTGAAAATTTTTGATAAAGACCAATTGAAAAAAAGATTTTTAGCCTAAAACGAGTAGAATGCAATCATTAAAAAAAATTGCCTTGAAGGTGTTCACAGCCTTTAAAATCGCATCCACTTTGTGGTACTGTAAAATTCTGCAAATTTGCAGAGTTTTAGTCCCGTAAGACTGTACCCTGAAATTACCAATGCAGCCATGGTCCGCCCCTGTATTATTCTGTTTCATAGTTCTCTCTGTATCGCGACCTGTATGATTCCAATAGTCGCATGGAACATCCATTAGAGTGAATTTCGCTGTCTGTTTGCATGGGGAGAGAAGACTTCCATCCAGAGTAATTTCACCACAGAATAACTTACAATTTATTGCTACATCTGTCTTGATATTTTCCGGCTGAAACATTTCCTCACATTAATGAATATTGAAAAATGACCTTTACTCTGTATATCATCTCTGCTCGAGTGCAGCTCTCACTTTATGGTAAAATCCTTATTTGCACAGTCATTGGCAGGGGCAATCTCAGACCTGGGTCTTATTTCGTTCATTAATATAGAAGTCTGTGGTTTGCTTCTGATATTTTTATATCACATTACATTTTAGCACCGGTTTCTAACTTAGCTCTAGCCGATCAATACTGTGCAAAATAAAAAAAAAATAATGTGCAAAATTACTCTGTAGAACATAGGGAGGACCAAACACGTCATCAGATCTCTGAATAGCCTTACAGTGTTTCCACCACATCCACGGGAGACTGTAGCCAGATTGGTGGCGATTACTTTCTTTGCCAAAGTCTTCTAAAGTCTTCTATAGATCTTTTCCATTCTTCATTGCAACACAACGCTCTTGACATCCAAATGGCAGACGCCCTCCTGTTTCAGTGGAGGAGATCTGGTGACATGGTCACATTCTCCTCCATCTACAACCATTTTATGAACAGGAGGCTGGCCATGTGGGGGTGAAGGGGAGCATGATTTTACAAAAGTGCCATATAATTGCAGTCGTGTCCTGAAATACACCAAAGCAAAGCATTGAAAGTGTTAATATCATTGTATTTCATGTATTAGGTGCATATACTACAAATCCCATAAGGTTGTATAGGGAGCTGGAGGTCCCATGAGGCTAGTCATGGCTGGCTCCACCCGTCCTCTCTAGGAGGAAGATTCTGGAGTTAATGGCTGACTGCGGAGGAGTGAACACCTCAGAGCATCAAGGAGCAGCTTCTGTATGGAGACTCCAGCCGACAGAAAGGGATTGCGGTAATCACCACTTATCTGGCTATAGCCTCCTCTGCATGTGGTGGAAACACTATAAGCTACAAGCTGCCCACCATAACCAAAGGACAGGAGATCCCCTGTTCATAGACTGTATTCCTCTGAGGATACTGTGGATATCATTTACTTATATATATCTGATGATAGAAAAAAGGGCATCCCTTTAGGCTGGGAAAAGGAGAGAGAGAAGCTAGCCTCCATATACAAACTTTGGGAACTACTTGAATCAATTGTAAAGCCTGCATTATATGTGAATAGTGCTTGTGTGGATCGCCTCCTACCTTCCTACCGGGACCCTGCCTCGCACCGTAAAACAGCAACATCAAGGGCACCACAACCGCCATCAGGCAGGAGAACCTCAGAACCAGTGCATCATTGTTGTCACTGCAAGCCGGCCCAAGCTTTAGGAAACCTTGAGTACGACTACTGCACCCATCAGACCACCCACATAATGCACATTAGAATTTGCATATTAAAGGGGTTGTCTGAACCCTAGAAAAAATTGGATATGGCCGGGCTTGGTGTTTCAAAATTAAAAAAAAATCTTAGCTCTTGTGGCGCATGGCCATCCCTGTGGCTTCTGGTCCTGGCCTAGCTGAAAACGTGACTCCCCGAACATCTGGCAAATCAATTGCTTTAGCGGTCACGTGCTGTGCCTACACATGTCACCACTGAGGTCACTGATTGGTAGCGGTGACCTACAGGGAATCAGCATGTCACACTTCCAACCAAACTGGGACCAGAAGCGGCAGGGATGAAGATGTGCCACAGGAGCTGAGACGGGGTTACTCGGCCGTCCCCAATTTTTTTAGGGCTCAGATAACCGCCTTTAACATTTGAAATAAAGCGGCCAATCCCTTTTTAGCACCTGTCTGCATCGGAGGCTCTGCTAATCCACTAAAACAATGGACCCCATTATCAGTTAATGGGGTCCTTCATTCGTCAGTGGTGTCTATTGTCTAACACATCAAGCACTACATCCTGGTTTCCATTTCAACTGTGCAAGAAGGCTACCTGACACCTCCACTTGCAGATGGCTTCTGTTGTGGTGCTTCTGTAGCGTGACCCGGCGTATACAAGGCTGGTCAACTTTTTGCCCAACCTATCTCATGTTGGTGGGACAGCCAGCCCCTCTTAAAGACTAATTTGCTTCTCCCAGCTTGAACAGTCAATATGTCTATGCTTCTGGGGTCCATCTACAGCGTCAGTCTCCAACAATCATGAGGCATGGGCACTAATACCTGTAGTTAGCAGAACCACTAGAACCAGTGCAACAAATGAAATATTGAAATGCAGTGCAGTCAAGCTGAAAAAAAACATGCTACATAGTCCAGAGCATGGCCCACCACAGAGCTTGAGAGTCCTGTGTTGGGTCCATGTTAACACCATGTATGGTCACCCAGTTAGAAGAATCACTGCATCACTAATGGCCTACTTGTAGACTTGGGTGGCATCCAATGCAACCTGCCCAAGGTCCATCATCCCTGGTACCTAAAGCCACCTAATGTGCTTCTCACATTGATGAGGAATGGGCCACACATCTTGCCATGTCTAGAGGAGCATCTGGAGTTGTGATGGAGCCTGAGCCTTTCGCACAACCAGAAATAAAAAAAAATCCACATAATTCCAGGTTAAATATGCGATGAAATCTGCCCTCCGGCGTGTGCCTTATTAAATCTAGAGCGCCTCCGGGGGTCAGGCAATGATGTGAAAGATTACATTCTCTGTACAGAACTGCAGAACATGTCAGAGATATATCTAAAATATAATAAGGGATGTTCCAGCCTCCCCGCACTGCCCCGTTTCTGTACTTCTCTTTATTAAAAATTCATATTCACCAGTCATTCTGTTCACCCTGGCAGATAAGGAAAGTCTATTACTGCTCATTTATGCATTATGTGCCCTTTCTATATGAACATTTGCATCGCTGCATCTCCAGCCTCTGTAATTCATATATTTTACATTATTGCTCGGAAATCCCTTGACAATTTCGCGGCATCAAGACAGTAGCTATTTTAAATCAACAAAAGTAACCCAAATTGAGGCTTAGAGGGAATAGAAGTGGCAGGCTGGAAACGCGTGGAACACTTAGTTTTATGTTCTGTCATGTAGTCTTTTATCTTATGTGTTTATTTTAGCGAGCCTGCCAGCGGAATCTAGCCCGGGTTCTTGTCTTGCATACATCTAATTACACCGTGTGGCAAATCTGGCTTCTCTTTCAAGCTGAATTATTTGTCTCCCTCTCCCCCGCCACATAAAGGCCTAACTTTATACAGAGGTGACGAAAAGTTTTCCGTAAATCTTCATCAACTCACAATTCGGGGTGGACTGAGTCCCCGGGGCATAAGTCTGAGCCCTTTACCAAGCACCGTGTTTGGGTTCAAGTACTGTGGGCACCCCCTGGCCATGGGCCCTTGGGCACTACCCTTATTTAGGATACGGCATGACGGTGATGCTATCAATGACTGCTCAATTCTGCTGTAAAATTGTGGCTGCTGTGCATGCCGTGGCAGCATGTGGCCAGCTACACCGTCAGGCCGTACAGCAGCAGACTGGCCCATCAGAGGATCCTCCCAGGGCCCAGGCTCTGATAAAATAGCGGGCCCCAAAGGTCCAGAGTTAAATAACTTTGGAGCTGCATTTCAATACCTATTAGACTTTATTGATGACATGGGGAGGGGGGGTCGGGCCCCAAGAATATTTTCCTCTGGTGGGTCCCTAGAACCCCAGTCCATACCCTTGGAGTCACCACAGAATGTGGACAGATAGGTATACACTATAGTAACAATTACTTTTCATACAGATCTCTGAGGATATGTTCATGCGTGGATTTCCAGGAGGATTCTGCATCAAATGCGCATCTGGCGCATCCTGTGCATGGGAATGCAGTCTCTTCAGTCCTGTTCACATGCCGCAGAAAATATTTGCAAGGATTTTTGCCCCTGATGCAGAAATAAGTAGTATGCTATGGAGTTGGGGCTAATCCTGGTGCAGATCGGCCAATGTTCAAACCGTACATCCACAAAACCTCTGGTCAAGATTCAGCCGTGTACTTACATCTAAAAGGAACAGGTCACACCTTTGAAGACAGTCAAGTACGTGTTTTGGATATGGAGGCCGATTGGTACAAACGAGGCGTGAAGGAGGCCATCTACGTAAAAATGGAGAAGCCAAGCTTGAATAGAGGTGGGGGGGTTAGACATCTATTGTCTGCCACATACAATGCTGTCTTGACACCTTTTTCTGGGAAGTCTTTATCACCTACTGACTCCAATTAGGATAATGGAATCAACACCTTTGACCCAATGCTGGGTATAATTACCAGATGTGGATTCAGTATTTACATATTTATTCCCAGAATTTTTGTACAGTCACTCAGAATTGAGAAAGCTCTTTGGAAGAACGAGGGAAACGTTTTCAAGAAATCCACAGTACGTCCAGTTGCCTTGATTTATTCTTTACAGAGATAAGCACATCCACAGCAAAGCTGCAGAAGATCTCCAAGGGTCGGCCGGGTTATAAAGGGGTTAGCCCATCTGTGGATAGGGGATAAGTGTCTGATTGGGGGGTTTGACTACTGGCGCCCCTGCTGATCATGGGAATGAGGTCCTGTGTTCCCCCTGGAGCTTGCCATTCAGGCGCTTGAACTCTGCTATTTCCAGCAGCCCCATGAGATGAATCTGATCAAACGGGCGAGCACAGCCCACATCCAAGTCAATGATTGGAGGGGCACCATTGGTCGGCCCTCCACCGATCAGACACTTATTCCCTATTCTGTGGATAGGGGACTAGTTGTTCTCCCTTTAAAGTTAGAGTTTTATCGTTAAAAAAAAATAAATGCATAATTTTTTTTAATGGAAATTTGTTCAGCTATATTACATAATTTGTGCTCCAATTCCTCACCATTTTCAAGATCTTTGCTTGCTGTCAGTGGATGAAAGGATTATTGTTTACATCCAGACAGCATCAGATTTGCCCACCAGCGGACCCCAAAGGCCCGGGAGGAAAACAAATACAAAAACATTTGGAGCTGCCTTTGGAGAAAGAACTTGCCCCGGGGACTATTTCTTTGAACTAAAGAGGACCTTTCATGGGTCCAGACATTATGAAATAAGTAGCAGGTTATGTAGGGCATAGTCCATGGAGCTTACTATTTTTTCTGGACGCCACTCCGTTCTCCCGCTGTGCCCCCCCCCCGTTCACTTCTCCCACCTGTTATGCTAATGAATAGCAGCGGTACAGGGAGGAGGAGACTGCCCTGTTTCTCAATGGGCGTCTCCTTCTCCCTGGCTGTTCCACGGTCCAATCGCAGCGGAGAACATCACAGCCGGGGAGAGAAAAAAACTCACCTTCTCCTCCCCGACTGTGACGCTCTCCGCTGCGATTGGACAGCGCTACAGCCAGGGAGAAGGAGAGCACAGCGGGGGCAGAAACATTAGTAAGCGATCTTACATCCATGGACTATCCCCTACATAACCTGCTACTTATTTCATTATGTCTGGACCCATGAAAGGTCCTCTTTAAAACCTATAAGGCCTCTTTCACACGGGTGTTCCGGATTTGCTCCGGATGCGTCGCATGTGCATTGTGGGAAACCCGCGCGAGTAGGCACGCAATTGCAGTCAGTTTTGCACGCGCGTGAGAAAAAACTTAATGTGGTACCCAGACCCAAACCCGGACTTCTTCACTGAAGTTCAGGTTTGAGTTAGGTGTTCTATTCATTTTATTATTTTCCCTTATAACATGGTTATAAGGGAAAATAATAGCATTCTTAATACAGAATGCTTACTAAAATGTCAATTGAGGGGTTAAAAAAATAAAATATAAATAACTCCCCTCATCCTCTTGTTCGCGCAGCCGGCATCGTCTTCTTTCTTCTTCTTGCAGGACCTTCCAAAGGACCTTTGATGATGTAATCACACTCACCACATGATGAGCGCGATTACGTCATTAAAGGTCCTTTGGAAGGTCCTGAGAGAAGAAGAAAGAAGACGATGCCGGCTGCGCGAACAAGAGGATGAGGGGAGTTATTTATATTTTATTTTTTTAACCCCTCAATCCACATTTTAGTAAGCATTATGTATTAAGAATGCTATTATTTTCAGTTATAACCATGTTATAAGGGAAAATAATACAGTGATTAGACTTTAATGGTGTTGCTCATCCCGATCACCTCCTAGCAACCATGCGTGAAAATCGCACTTGCTTGCGGATGCTTGCGATTTTCACGCAGCCCCATTCACTTCTATGGGGCCTGCGTTGCGTGAAAAACGCAAAATATAGAAATGCTGCGCTTTTCACGCAACGCACAAGTGATGCGTGAAAATCACCGCTCATCTGCACAGCCCCATTGAAGTGAACGGGCTCGGATTCGGTGCGGGTGCAATGCGTTCACCTCACGCATTGCACCCGCGTGGAATTCTCGCCCGTGTGAAAGGGGCCTAAGACTTCTCCTAGGATATCGAGGTTGGGCCCTGAGAATAATTTCCTCTGCCCAAGGGACCTCAGTCCGTCCTGCATCCAGAGGCTGAAAACCCGTACAGACCAAATAGTTCGGACAGGTGACAATTTACTACATTGTATTCGGGCTAGACCATCCCCTATGAGTGGTCTTTACTCAGGGTTGATACATGTTGTCTGGACTGATACATTGTAGCAAAGCATAAAAACGAGGTTCAAAACTGCATCAGAAAACTTGATCCAAGCCGGAGCGTGCACAGGGAGCCACAGAGGTTTGTAGGCACTGGTTACAATAGTAATAGAGGAACAGACTGCCGGAGTTTACCGTATGCGACATGTAGAATTTTTTGTCCGGCCGAGGGTCGGCATGTACATCGGATACAGTGAATTTCATCAGTCTGTTCCCCTTACGGAACAAACTACTGGAATTAAGGACGCAGATGTGAACTCGGCCTTAGAGCCAAACAAGGAGTCTGAAGGACCTGCCACCTCAGATGTCTGTTTTAATAACTACTTGCATTCCCCGTGTAAGAACTATTCTGGAGCATTTATTCCTATGACTCTATGTTATGCCATTCCTCTATTATTCCTACTGGAAGTTATGACTGAATTGTACCTTTACTGCAGGCTGCTGGCAGTTGGCTGTTACCAGTTGAGGGTGTGTCCCTCTCCCAACTGGTAACACCCAACTGGACCTTTATTGCAGATTGCATTCATAACTTCTAGCAGGAAGAAATAAAGGAATGGCACCCAATTAAACCAGGTATACTGTCTGTTAGGGTTGATCCTTCTGATTACGATGATGCCTGCCTTGTGAAAATCGATTGTGGCATTCCCGAGAAGAAGAAAAAAAAAGACTTGTATTCTATATGCAAATGAGGGTTTCAGTGCATGGAGGGGCGTGGCCTGAGGATAGACCATCACGCTGGAATACCCCTAAAAGGTTATGGACACCTTTGGGGCAATTTTTTCATGCTTGCATTTTGCTAATTTTTTTTCGATTGGTCTTTATTAAAAATGTTAAGCCTTTTCTAAGATACAAGGGTTAAAAACCAGTCTGTCACCACCAGACATCTGAGAAGCTCTGACAGACGTTCTTCAGAACCTCCTCCTTGAGGTTCCTTTTGTTTTGCTTTCGTTTTCTCATCTTGTTAGCCTCTCTCAGCTGTCATGTAGTTGCACTGATTGCATCCCTTTAAATCCCTTCCCATACTGCATCACTTTGCGGTTTATACAACTTCCTGGAGTGTGTGCATGCTGGATGCTACTACTGAGTCTTCTACAGATAAGTTTTGTTCATTCATTTGTGATTTTCTGTTTGCTGGATCCCAGGTGACCCTGACTCCCTCCGTATCAAGTGTAGGGAGCCGGTGGTCGTGTCCCCTCACTATTATAGGGTGTTCAGGTGTTATACAGTCGAGGAACGAGGATATGCGATCATCTACCATTGAGATTTTTGCATAGGCTGAGCAGTTAGGGAGAGAGCCAGGTCTGTTGCAGGGCTCTCCCTTTGGTTCCTTAGTTTTGGATCCAGTCAGTCGGATCTTCATTTTGTGTCTTCTAGTTTTCTGTACACCTTCCGTGACACAGTCTGTTTGCAGGCTGTCAGTTTCTGTGTTCTTTGAATCCCATCATCTGACGGCTCACGCGTAGCTCTTATCTTTGATCTCCTGATCTCATAAACATTGAGGTCAGAGATAGAAGCTACACATGAGCCGTCAGATGGGATTCAAAGAAAACACACAGACAGGTTGCAAATAGCCAGTTTTTTAACCCTTGTATCTCAGAAACGGCTGACTATTTTTAATAAAGACCAATTGGATAAAAGGATTTTTTTGCCTAAAATGAGTAAAATGCTATCATAAAACAAAAATGCCCCTGAAGGTGTCCATAGCCTTTAAACCTCTATAGGACATCTGCAGAATTTTATGCACGACCTCAAAGAAACCCGCCAGCACTCCGATTCTGTATTAAATGGCGCATCTATTTGCCCATTAATTTATCTTTGTCTTCTTCACTCCAATGTCACCCTCAATTAATTACTGTCACATATAAAACTTTTAATTAATTTTTAAATGACTAATATAAGTAAAGCGGAGAAGCGCTGTACGCTGTGTGTGAAGCCGGCCGTCGCCGCGCACAGTACTTAGCTCATTCAGACTGCGTCGCAGCCCATGGAGCAGAGCTCCGGTGATTGCATTCATTTGTGATAACCAGGTATTATCTATAAGGTTTTAATTAAGTTCCCTGTGAACATATTTGCAAAAAGGGACGATACGATCTCATTTCACAAGACAATATAAAAAGTCAATCAGCAAACAAAAAGACTTATCATCTTCCCTGCTTACATATCAGAGATGTCCGCTAATGGACGCCCAACAGCTATTGTCTGCGGGAACAATAGTGAAAACAAGCCCCCTTAGAAAAGACCTTCTTTTATGATGCACCTGCCTTTATGTATCACCCCTGTATCTTGCTAGCTGCCATTGAATGAAATGCTGAGGGCTAGCCTTAAAGGGGTTGTCCCACAAACAATATTCTACAGTTTTCAAACCAGCACCTAGATCCGAACACTTTTGTAATTACATGTAATTAAAAATGTATTATAGTTGCTCAGTTATTCAATGAAATCAATCTATATGGCGCCACCTGCTGTTTGCTCTTTTTTTAATTTCTCTGTCCTGCTCACCAAGGTGGAAGCACATGCTCAGCTCCATCCTTCAACTGCTAAGCTGCCAGTTTGGAATACATTTAGCAGAATAATTGGAGCAGTGAATGGGGAGATCTCTGGATCCATGCGAGGTACAGGGTTGGTTCTAGCTTTGTTAGAGATTGTCATATATTATTTGATGTCTGATTTCCATTTTTTTTACATTAATCATGGGATAACCCCTTTAAATGGCTTGTCCAGCTTTTTACAAGTGATGTCCTATCTTTAGGACAGGCCAACAAAATCCTACCGGCTGGGGTCCAACACCTTGCTGAGCAGCTGTTCTGCAGTAGTTCCAGTGGTGGAGGCCAGCACCGGAACTTCACAGCTCCGTCCATTGCATGATGTAGGGAGCGGGATACTGCAATGCTGCTCTCATTCACCTGCAGTGACCAGCTACGTCCCTCCACTCTCCCTGCAGTCTCCCTCCACTCTCCCTGCAGTCTCCCTCGACTCTCCCTGCTCTCTCCCTCCACTCTCCCTACAGTCACCCTCCACTCTCCCTCCACTCTCCCTGCTCTCTCCCTCCACTCTCCCTGCAGTCTCCCTCCACTCTCCCTGCTCTCTCCCTCCACGCTCCCTGCAGTCTCCCTCTCCAATATTGTCCTACACTCACTGTTAACAGTTTGAAGCAACACTGTCCCTAGCGCATGAGCATCTTGTCACGTCTCTCCCTAAGCTCAACTCACAGGACAATGGTGGGGACTGCGCAGGATCAGGGTTTTATAGGGCTCTGCCTAGATGTGACATCACAGGGGGTGGCTACCTGCGGATTGGCTGGCTACACAGCACTATGGGTGATCTCACTCTCCCGGGCTTGCCTTCTCTACACTTACTTTCACTTTCCATCACGTTCAGTCGCCATTTTAGGAAAACTGATTTGTTACCACGAAATGTGAGAAATTTCGGATTCATTTAGAATCAAAGTTTTCCTAAACTTCCTTGTATAGAAAAGGTACCTCTACCTTTTACCTTGGTCTCAGGCCTGAACCCAACAACGGACGAAGCAATTGGAGTATGAACAAGCATTAAGACACTGAACTTCTGATTTGACAGTATATTGATGCTCTGTGAAGAGCACCAGTCAGCAGGATCACCCCTATTCAACCAGGCATACTGCCTGGTAGGATTGACCCAGCTGATTAAAATGATACCTGTTGAAATGAACTTACCTAAACGTGATCCAGTGGCATCTGTCTCTCTGCCTAGCAACAACTGCTCCAGTCCATGTGGCGGCAGTACTGGGAGAAACCAGTCAGATGGCCTTTTTTAGAAGGGTGCCTTGCTGACCAGCCGAACCCTATCTGGGTGGCCTATCAGAGAGACGCGGCACTGAGCCAATCAGGGCTCTAGCTCAGTGTTCAATCATAGGGCTAGGTCAGTGCCTCTGATTTCATGTGTCCTGGCTCATCCATCTATGCTAGTGCTCATACCCTTTTCCTGTCTAGATATTCTCCGTGGACTGATTTTGGCTTGGCTCCTGATTAACCTTTTGTTTTATGATTTGGTGTTTACTTATTCTCCTGGCTTTGACCCTTGCTAGCTGACTACCCTTCTGTGTTCCCCATTGGTCATACGGTAAGGTATGCTACCTGCTTCACTCCGCAGACGTAATCTGGGTCCCCAGCAGCCAAGTATATCTGGTCTTGCGGCTCGCTCTGGTGATCACCTAGGGATGGCCTTAGATTCTACTAAACAGAGTGGTGAAGAAAAATTGGCAGCAGTTTTTTTGAGTTTGCTGGTGGTGGTTCCAAACGGTGACTCCATAGATTACCTTACAGCTGTCTTGTGAAAATGAGAACTTCAGTGCAACAAGAGATGTGGCAGGGAAGTACTGGGAACTTAAAGTGGCCCTGGAAAAAATACTAAAAGTAGCCCCGTTTTGTAGTTGGGTCCAAATTGATGGAAGGCAGCGCCAGCAATACCATATTGTGGCACATCATACCACCTCAACAGAGCCAAATACCACAGTCCATCACAAAATACTGCCAGCAGCACAAAATATATGCCCAAAAACTTCCACCGGCCGGCCACGAGTTAGGCCTAGGAAGCCCTCTGGGCATCAGCCCACTGGGAAATTTCCCTGTAAGGTCTATGGCCAATCCACCCCTGGATGTGGCCATCACTGAGAAGCTGAGGAGCTAAGGTGCACCAAGGGCCCTCATTTGCATCAGTTTGCTTGTGAACACTATAACTTTTTTTTACCAGCCAGGTACCCCACCAGGCAGTATGCCTGGTTTAATGGAGTTGATCCTGCTGGCAGGTGCTTTTTAAGATGCATCTGATCTGCTCATCTTCACTCGGAGCTTCTTCGGCTGCTGCAGTTGAACACACGATAGAATTTCATAATGCAGCTCTATACTCCTTCCGAGAACCAAGCCCTGGAGAATATCCGTCCAATATTTTCCCCTTACTCGACCTTTCAGAAACCTCTGTTTCTGAAAAGATGTTTGTATACATCCATATGTAGATTTTGTTTATGGCCTAAACATGTGGACTTCTCCAGATAAATTACCAATCATCACTAAGTGCATTTAGTATGAAAAAAATATATGAATTTCCACCAAATGTCCATGAGGCTTTCCTCGTGAAATATCCAGAGGGCTGGCGATATCATGGCTGGAGCTCAGCAGAGGGCTAAAGCATGCAAAGTGCCAAGATAAGCTGAAAGCTTATCAACCTTCTCAAATAAAAAATGGCATGCGAGAATAATGAGCGCAGGAGACACGCACGTCCTGTAGCATCCAGATTAGCTCGCAGAATACATTTAAATCTTGCTGCTTGCCTTTGAAATATGGAGACACCTCATTTACCCTGGGACTGGGGTGGAAATAAAAATTGGTCTGGAGTTAGACTAATATGTGATATATATATACCTGAAACAGCTGATCGGTGGGGGAGCCGAATGTCGGACCCCCACTGATCTGATACTGATTACCTATCTGTAGGCCGGAGAAGTCCTTGGGTAGAGTACCCCCATAGTTAAGTAGGTCAGAAGATAGCACTGGCAGAAGTCTATGAACTGGGACCACCACAGTTACTGGAATGCATGGGCTTGGGGGGGGGGGGGTGCTGCCAAGCATAAGCTGGCCATAAACCAACACTCGGCCAAGCATGTCTTCTCAATGGGGAGAGGAGAGACACTTAGGGTGGTTGATTATCTTCAGCATGTTGAAATCCAAAATTCTGAATGTATCTCCCAGTTAACACCACTTCTCCTTCCTTCCCATGTCCCACACACAGGCCAGTAATCTGATTTCTGATGTGCACCACCATGTTGGACGGGACGGCTACTTGCAGTAATAGGTTTATACAGCTTTGGACTGGCCCACCAGTCAACCATAGGATCGTCAAGTGGGTCCGGGCTAGTGAGCCCCAAAGGTCCAGAAGAAAAAAAAAAAACACTTAGGAGACAGTAATTTGCCACTAGAGACTTTATTGAAGATATGGTGGTTGGGTCCTGAGAATAATATCCTCTGGTGGGCCTAAGGAACCCCAGTCTGCCCCTGGGTACATAGGTGTTTTGCACATTACTGTGAGCATTTTCTTCCAAACTCAAAAACAAGCTTACGGTGGCCATACACCATGGATAGCTGTGAACCTAACACTCGAACGTTTGGCCAAGCACGGGTTTGTTTTCAATGAGAAGAGGGGAATAAACTATTGTTCACCCATGAGAACTAAGCATCAAACATGTTAAAATCCAACATACCAGGTCCTCCTTCCCCCAGAGCAGGAGCAGACTGGGAACTTAAAGTGGCCCTGGGAAAAAAAACTAAAAGTGGCCCCATGTTGTAGGTGGGTCCATATTGACAGACGGGAGGGGCAACATATGTAGGCCGAGCCAGCAATACCATAGGGCAGAACACTATACCGCCTCAGCAGAACCAAATACCCAAGTGCATCACAAAATACTGCCACCTGCGCCACAGTAGTTAACTGAGGATGGTGATACAGTTGAATTCAGGAGGACAACTGCGTCCGCTGGCCAGGGGCACAGTAGAGAATCAGATTGTTATGTACCTGACTGGTGGATGTGACTGTGGCCCCCAAAGACATCAGCCCACTGGGAAATTCCTGACATGTAATGCATAGAACCACCTTTAGGACCATGGATTACCTTGCCACTGGCCATCATCCAGTGGGAAATTTAAGGGATTGTTCAGCCTCGGAGGCGATAAGTCCAAAGGAAATAACTGGTGTCAAGTTAAAAAAAAAAAACACTCACCTGTCTACAGCCTTGTTCCTGCTCTTCTGCCCTGTTCTTGGTCACTTCCTGTCCCCACCAGATCAGTGGTGGCTTGGTCTCGTCACCACTGCGGCCAGTCACTAGCCTCAGCGGTCACATGTGCTTGAACGACACGTTACTGTGAGCGACGAGCTAGGGACATGCCATTCAAGCACATACAACACAGGACCAAGCCACTGTACAGCGCCACCTGCTGTTTGTTCTTTTCCTTAATTCTCCGTCCACCTTACTGAGGTGGTCGCACATGCTCAGTTTAAATCTTTAGCTGTCAACAGCCATATCTTTTGTTAGAAACTGTGCGACAGTTACAGGGAAAGAGCTGTAGCAGAAAGGATATGCCCCCTGAGCTGTGATAGGGAGATAGCTGCAGCAGAAAGGACACACACACCCTGAGCTGCCAACCTGAAGGAAATCTAGCAGAACAATTAGAGCAATTAATGGGGAGATCTCTGGATCCATGTAAGGTACAGGATGGTTCTAGCTTTGTTAGAAGGAGATTGTCATGTCCTATATGATGTCTGATTTTCATTTTTGTACATCAATCATGGCATAACCCCCTTTTAAATGCCCCACGGCCTCCACCACTTTCTTTGGGACAATTACCCTTTGTACAGCGCTGCAGGACATGTTGGTGCTATTTGCTAAATATTTTTCTGTATATATACGGTATATCAATTATGCCAGGTCCCTCCCGCCCCAATTCAATTTTCTCTAAAAGATTTGATTGTGCTTTTTTAATCCGGAGCGCTCGCTGCCACATTGCTTTTAATTATTTTGAAAGCAGCTTGTTCCAACCTTATGGAATTGCTATTGATTTCAATAGGAGTGTCACAGACTGTATGTGACAATCTCCACAGCCAGATATGTATTATTCATGTCATTCATCTTTACCAGATGACACGTAGTGGTGACATGTAATGGGGAGGGGGTTCATCTCTCCTTCTGCTAATATGAATATATTTCTATGGAAATCTTAGTTCCCACTCATTGAACAGATTTTCTCTTCCCATAAGACAAACAAAAAATATTTTACAATCATTTTAGTAAACTGACATTTTGCTGCAGTTCGGGGGGGGGGGGGGGCAAACTTTCATTTAAGGGCTCAGATTGTTGACATTGGCATCAAAGGTGTCACTTAAAGCTTCCTGATTATCATATATAATGTACAGTACTAGTCTCTTGATATGGGGCAGAGGGACGTTTTGGGCTCCCTCACCCTCCAGGAGCCTAGATACAGGGGCGCACCACCAAGGAGGCCAGGCAGCACCAGGTAGGGGCAAGAGAGGGGCAGCCGAAGAGCCATGGGCTGAAGGGAAGGGGTTAGGTTAAAGGGGTATTCCCATCACAATGATCACTGTTAAATCTGTTAATGATTTGACAGTGATCATTTTTGTAAATACATTTAATTACCCAATTCCCACCCTTTTTGAGAAAATAAGTCCCCTCTTACCTGATCGTTGTCTTTCGTCTCCCCTGGTTACGGCCACCTCCCCGCTGGGCCGCGCTTGCGCATAAGACTGATGATTTTCTCCCTGCCAGGCCGCACAATGTCCTGAGCGCGCACAACGTCGCCGCATGCGCCATGATGATTTCTTCCTGGCCAGTATAGTACAGAGCCGGGAACGCGCACGCCGGCTCTGTACTATACAGGCCAGGAATAAGTCACCATGGCGCATGCGCGCTCAGGACATTGCATGGCCCGGCCAGGAGAAAATCTTCAGTCTTCTGCGCAAGCGCAGCCGGGAGAAGAATCCAGGAAGTGATCGTCGCGCTCAACGAAGGTAAGTATGAAAAGTGAAGATGGGAATACCCCTTTAGGAAATTAGCCTCAGGCAGCATAAAGGCTAGGTGCACCCCTGGGGGGGCTGTCTCAGTTTTCACTTCAGGCAGCAGAAAGGCTAGGTGCACCCCTGCCTAGATATAACTGTAACCTCTGGCTACCTCTCTGGATCCACCAAGGTGATCTGTCTACTACATATCAGGGCATTGCCGTTACACCTAGAGGCTCTGCTCTCTCTGTAACTGCCGCATTCTCAGAACTTTAATTGTCTGCTCCTGTGAATCAAAGTGCAGAGGGCGCGGCAGTTGCAGAGAGAGCAGAGCCTCTAGGTGTAAAGGCGACGCCCCCTTTGCTCCTAGAGCCTCATTTGCATATAATAAAACATCCTTTTTCTCAGCAATGCGGGCACATATGAACATGGGACCAACACAGATGCCTTCAGCTGCCAAGCGCACATGTAACAGGTCAGCCAGTGTCATAGGTACAAAACTGCTGACAGATGCCCTTTAAGGCACCCTCATCTTCCAATTGCCCTTCAGTTTATGACTTCAAGATGTATACAAGGTTCAATGGCTATCAAACAATCTTAGTCAATGACCTTATAGCTAAAATCTTTTGGCCCTGAGTGGTATGTGCAGGTGACCACTGCAGAATAGTGGAAGGAATCAGGTGGACACAGTTGTAACTTAACCCTTTGACGACCAGCGCTCTGCATGTACAGCGGAAGTTATCACTTTAAATACGGCACAAGCGCAAAAGGGTGCCATAGTCGCTGGGTTTCTGCTGCTTTAAACAGTAGAGACCCAGGGCTAATGTTTGCGATTGGCAATAACGTCAATCGCAGACATTTAACCCCTCAGATGTTGTGTCAATTGGTGAAAATCTGATGCCTATCACAGGCATATTCCAATGGTCGCCTGCAGATGGCAGCACTACATTGGAATATACTGAAGGTACTATTCAGCATTGGATTAAATTCCATTGCTAAATAGAAATAGCAATCTAATAACTGCATGTTGTTAGGTGCATAAGAGACCAAAAAAAAGTAAAATAAAAATAAATTGTGTATGCTTCTTTTGATACCACTAAGCATGCTCACTACACTTTCTAATAGAAGTCAACGCATCCTGTCTGAATTCATTTTCTTATGTCCAGCTATCTTCTATACAATCTCTAGAGTGGTGGTTGCAGTAACTCAGGCAAAATAGCTGTCCCCATCGTCATGTAAAGCAAATAAAGTCTAAAATAATATACAAGTGCAGCGAGCCCCTGAGGAGTACACTTGGTCAAAATAAAGACCTTTATGAGTCGGATGTGATCTAGGTGATGGGTGTCTGAGCTGTAGCCCTTCATCTGCAGAAGGATCCATATAGCTATGGTAGTGCAGAGAGCCCCAGAGGAGCCTGTGCAGAGGATCGGGGTGCTAGTAGTCCTCATGAGATGCTATGTCACAATGTACTCCCACAGGCCGTTTCTCCCTGGTGATCGGTGCAGTGGAAAAGTGGTTTGAAGAATGAGGCCAGAAGTAAATGTATAACAGTCTGTGTTTCCTTAATTCAGCAGTAGTAAGTATAAAGTGCACCAGACAAGGAGGTATAGTGGCTGGTTGGATGTCAGTTTAATGGCACTTGCAGACACTTGGTGTCCACTGTGTGATACAGGCCTGAAGTTAGTATGGTGGATATTCTAGGTGATGGGTGTCTGACCTGTTTTACCTCACCGGCAGCAGGGTCTGTGAAGCTGAGATTTTGCTGATCACTCTGCTCTCTAGGCACACCGAAGCTTCAGTGTTCTTGATTCTGGTAATCTTCTGGAGGGATGGTCTCAGAGGAGAACTGGATACAGTTTCTTGGAGTAAGAGCTCTCGCATGTGCTTCCTTCCTCCACTCTGTCTGGACTCAAACTCCCCCTCCTGGCAGGAAGCAGTACCAGCCCACTCCTACCAAGAGTGGTTAGCCCCATTCCTGCCACCCATTGCCACCCATACCTCCTCTGCCGGAATGAATGGTATAAACACATAATAACAACAATACACAATAAAAATACAAAATAAACCAGGTCTGGAATATAAAAATAGCTAAGCAAAACAACATATGTTTCAGGCTATATTTTTAGTGTATTTTATACTTTATTTTAATTAGTAAAAAAAACAAAAAACAAAACCACAAGGTGATACGTTCCCTGGAACAGTAATGGAGCAGGCACATAAAAATAAATAATTGAAGCCCCTCTGTCGGCGAGGAGATAGGTGGCCTTTAATGAGCTTGCCAGTTTACATTTCAGATTATTGATGCTCAGATAAAGCCTTTAATAATTTAAAGGATCCCGCGTGGAGCGTTATTTATCTGCGGAGACCAGGGGGGCAGCTCCTCTCCTGCAGAAGCCATCTGTTGTAATGACCTCTTAAAATAAACCCGGCTGCGAGCAGAGCATTTAAAGCAACTGCAACGGCCCTGTTGGGATTTCCGATCCAATTTTCTAAGGGCTCCTATTGTTATGAAAACCTATTATCCGGCAATTAAATGGCTCTGAGCACATAACAAACTGCAAACGTTTCCTTGTATCATTATCAGGGGTGCGGATGGTAATGAACGCCTATGACACCCAGGTCTGCACTTCCAAAGCGATGATATGTTGAAATGTCCCTTCTAGACCTCAATATTACTGCTGGGCATCAAGAGACCTAACAGATGGCAAGACCCATAGGTGGCACAGAACCGCACTCTACAGACTGGGCCCACCAGCAGTACTCCGCTGTCCATCGTGGGCCGAGAGGAGCCGTCACCTCTCCTGACATGTCTGCTTTAGTAACGACCATGTAATCACCATTCTGTAGCATCTATTCCTATGGCGCTATGTTGTGCCATTCCTTTATTATTCCTGCTAGAAGTTATGAATGAATGGTCTGCAATGGGTGTTACCAGTTGGGGGGGATGTCTGACACTGGCAGCACTGATTGGATAGTGTCAGACTGTGAAGGAACACGGCCCCCAACTGGTAACACCCAGCTGGACCTTCATTCTTGAAGAGATAATGGAGGAATGGCACAACCTAGAGTTATAAGAATAGATGCTCCAGCAGGGGCGCAGATATAGGGGGTGCAGAGGTAGAAGCCGCTACCGGGACCAGGAGCCTGAGGGGGCCCAAAGACCCTTGTGTCACATAAGAAGACACCAGCATTATAGGAAGTGCATGCAGGTCAAGTTACACCTCTGGCTGGAGGGAAGGGGTTAGGTCAAAAATTTGGCATGGGGGGGCGTTTACATTTTTGCCTCAGGCATCACAAAGGCTATGTGCTTCCCTGGCCACAAAGCACTGAGGGAAGAGGGGCCCAGGCTGAACTCTTGCACCAGTGCCCACTTTAGCTACGCCCCTGTGCTCCAGCATGGTAATTACATGGGGGATGCAAACAGACGTGTCAGGAGAGGTGACAGACCATATCAGACCACATTAGACAAGGGCATCTGCAAGGTGACCTATGGCTGGTGGTCGGCACAAGCAATGGTTAATCAGCCGATAGAGGTTACCTGACCGCCCCATGGCATCTCCAATAGGGGTGAGCTGTCAGGTTTCGCCATACCCTTGGTCAAGGCATAGTTAGGTAAGCAGCCCTGGGTGCTGGGTACCAGGGGGCACCAATTAGTTACTTTGCTATGGGCAGGGTATCTAGATCAGGGCTAGGACAGCAAACCTAATTGATTTTAGCAAAAAAAAAAAAAAGACATTGCTGGGATGCAACATAAAATAGTAAATTGATAAAATAATAAATGCAGCATGACTTACCTGCTGGATGTAGCATGGGCGCCATACCCATACTGAATAGAGCGGTGGTCACGGATGCTCCATTCTCACATAGGGCACTCCAAGACTTCTACTTTGGTGATTGCTGGGGGTCCCAGCGGCAGGACCCCCAACGATCAGACACGTCCCCCGTCCTGTGGACAGGGGGTAAGTATCATTAGTGGGAAACCCCTTTAATATTTGTCCCCTGATTGAAGATGGTTCACTGATGTACTAACAACCACTGCAACATCTTACAGATCCCCTCATTTAAAGGGGTTATTCCATGGTGTCATAGGCTCCATGTTGTCATCCCAATTCAACAACCTATATCTTATTAAATAAGTACAAAAACTTCACTCGATAGTTAAATTATTTATTAATAATTGTAATTTGTATGTGGTAGTCTCAGCTCTCCTTATCACAGCTCCAGGGATGTGTCTCAGCTCTCCTTATCACAGCTCAGGAGGCGTGTCTCAGCTCTCCTTATCACAGCTCCAGGGATGTGTCTCAGCTCTCCTTATCACAGCTCAGGGGGCGTGTCTCAGCTCTCCCTATCACAGCTCCAGGGATGTGTCTCAGCTCTCCTTATCACAGCTCAGGGGGCGTGTCTCAGCTCTCCTTATCACAGCTCAGGGGGCGTGTCTCAGCTCTCCCTATCACAGCTCAGGAGGCGTGTCTCAGCTCTCCTTATCACAGCTCAGGAGGCGTGTCTCAGCTCTCCTTATCACAGCTCAGGGGGCGTGTCTCAGCTCTCCTTATCACAGCTCCAGGGATGTGTCTCAGCTCTCCTTATCACAGCTCAGGAGGCGTGTCTCAGCTCTCCTTATCACAGCTCCAGGGATGTGTCTCAGCTCTCCTTATCACAGCTCAGGGGGCGTGTCTCAGCTCTCCCTATCACAGCTCCAGGGATGTGTCTCAGCTCTCCTTATCACAGCTCAGGGGGCGTGTCTCAGCTCTCCTTATCACAGCTCCAGGGATGTGTCTCAGCTCTCCTTATCACAGCTCAGGGGGCGTGTCTCAGCTCTCCTTATCACAGCTCAGGGGGCGTGTCTCAGCTCTCCCTATCACAGCTCAGGAGGCGTGTCTCAGCTCTCCTTATCACAGCTCAGGAGGCGTGTCTCAGCTCTCCTTATCACAGCTCAGGGGGCGTGTCTCAGCTCTCCCTATCACAGCTCAGGGGGCGTGTCTCAGCTCTCCCTATCACAGCTCAGGAGGCGTGTCTCAGCTCTCCTTATCACAGCTCAGGAGGCGTGTCTCAGCTCTCCTTATCACAGCTCAGGGGGCGTGTCTCAGCTCTCCTTATCACAGCTCAGGAGGCGTGTCTCAGCTCTCCTTATCACAGCTCAGGGGGCGTGTCTCAGCTCTCCTTATCACAGCTCAGGGGGCGTGTCTCAGCTCTCCTTATCACAGCTCAGGAGGCGTGTCTCAGCTCTCCTTATCACAGCTCAGGGGGCGTGTCTCAGCTCTCCTTATCACAGCTCAGGAGGCGTGTCTCAGCTCTCCTTATCACAGCTCAGGAGGTGTGTCTCAGCTCTCCTTATCACAGCTCAGGGGGCGTGTCTCAGCTCTCCTTATCACAGCTCAGGAGGCGTGTCTCAGCTCTCCCCATCACAGCTCAGGAGGCGTGTCTCAGCTCTCCTTATCACAGCTCAGGGGGCGTGTCTCAGCTCTCCTTATCACAGCTCAGGGGGCGTGTCTCAGCTCTCCCTATCACAGCTCAGGAGGCGTGTCTCAGCTCTCCTTATCACAGCTCAGGAGGCGTGTCTCAGCTCTCCTTATCACAGCTCAGGGGGCGTGTCTCAGCTCTCCTTATCACAGCTCAGGAGGCGTGTCTCAGCTCTCCTTATCACAGCTCAGGGGGCGTGTCTCAGCTCTCCTTATCACAGCTCAGGGGGCGTGTCTCAGCTCTCCTTATCACAGCTCAGGAGGCGTGTCTCAGCTCTCCTTATCACAGCTCAGGGGGCGTGTCTCAGCTCTCCTTATCACAGCTCAGGAGGCGTGTCTCAGCTCTCCTTATCATGCTCAGGAGGCGTGTCTCAGCTCTCCTTATCACAGCTCAGGGGGCGTGTCTCAGCTCTCCTTATCACAGCTCAGGAGGCGTGTCTCAGCTCTCCCTATCACAGCTCAGGAGACGTGTCTCAGCTCTCCTTATCACAGCTCAGGGGGCGTGTCTCAGCTCTCCTTATCACAGCTCAGGAGGCGTGTCTCAGCTCTCCTTATCACAGCTCAGGGGGCGTGTCTCAGCTCTCCTTATCACAGCTCAGGGGGCGTGTCTCAGCTCTCCCTATCACAGCTCAGGAGGCGTGTCTCAGCTCTCCTTATCACAGCTCAGGAGGCGTGTCTCAGCTCTCTTTATCACAGCTCAGGGGGCGTGTCTCAGCTCTCCTTATCACAGCTCAGGAGGCGTGTCTCAGCTCTCCTTATCACAGCTCAGGGGGCGTGTCTCAGCTCTCCTTATCACAGCTCAGGGGGCGTGTCTCAGCTCTCCTTATCACAGCTCAAGAGGCGTGTCTCAGCTCTCCTTATCACAGCTCAGGGGGCGTGTCTCAGCTCTCCTTATCACAGCTCAGGAGGCGTGTCTCAGCTCTCCTTATCACAGCTCAGGAGGCGTGTCTCAGCTCTCCTTATCACAGCTCAGGGGGCGTGTCTCAGCTCTCCTTATCACAGCTCAGGAGGCGTGTCTCAGCTCTCCCCATCACAGCTCAGGAGGCGTGTCTCAGCTCTCCTTATCACAGCTCAGGGGGCGTGTCTCAGCTCTCCTTATCACAGCTCAGGGGGCGTGTCTCAGCTCTCCCTATCACAGCTCAGGAGGCGTGTCTCAGCTCTCCTTATCACAGCTCAGGAGGCGTGTCTCAGCTCTCCTTATCACAGCTCAGGGGGCGTGTCTCAGCTCTCCTTATCACAGCTCAGGAGGCGTGTCTCAGCTCTCCTTATCACAGCTCAGGGGGCGTGTCTCAGCTCTCCTTATCACAGCTCAGGGGGCGTGTCTCAGCTCTCCTTATCACAGCTCAGGAGGCGTGTCTCAGCTCTCCTTATCACAGCTCAGGGGGCGTGTCTCAGCTCTCCTTATCACAGCTCAGGAGGCGTGTCTCAGCTCTCCTTATCACAGCTCAGGAGGCGTGTCTCAGCTCTCCTTATCACAGCTCAGGGGGCGTGTCTCAGCTCTCCTTATCACAGCTCAGGAGGCGTGTCTCAGCTCTCCCTATCACAGCTCAGGAGACGTGTCTCAGCTCTCCTTATCACAGCTCAGGGGGCGTGTCTCAGCTCTCCTTATCACAGCTCAGGAGGCGTGTCTCAGCTCTCCTTATCACAGCTCAGGGGGCGTGTCTCAGCTCTCCTTATCACAGCTCAGGAGGCGTGTCTCAGCTCTCCCTATCACAGCTCAGGAGACGTGTCTCAGCTCTCCTTATCACAGCTCAGGGGGCGTGTCTCAGCTCTCCTTATCACAGCTCAGGAGGCGTGTCTCAGCTCTCCCTATCACAGCTCAGGAGACGTGTCTCAGCTCTCCTTATCACAGCTCAGGTGGCGTGTCTCAGCTCTCCCTATCACAGCTCAGGAGGCGTGTCTCAGCTCTCCCTATCACAGCTCAGGAGGCGTGTCTCAGCTCTCCCTATCACAGCTCAGGTGGCGTGTCTAAGCTCTCCCTATCACAGATCAGGAGGCGTGTCTCAGCTCTCTCTATCACAGCTCAGGAGGCATGTCTCAGCTCTCCCTATCACAGCTCAGGAGGCGTGTCTCAGCTCTCCCTATCACAGCTCTGGGGGTGTGTCCATGCTCTCCCTATCACAGCTCAGGAGGCGTGTCTCAGCTCTCCCTATCACACCTCAGGAGGCGTGTCTCAGCTCTCCCTATCACAGCTCAGGAGGCGTGCCCTGCTCTCCCTATCACAGCTCAGGAGGCGTGTCTCAGCTCTCCCTATCACAGCTCAGGAGGCGTGTCTCAGCTCTCCCTATCACAGCTCAGGAGGCGTGCCTCAGCTCTCCTTATCACAGCTCAGGAGGCGTGTCTCAGCTCTCCCTATCACAGCTCAGGAGGCGTGCCTCAGCTCTCCCTATCACAGCTCAGGGGGCTGTTGATGTTACGAGGGTGTCACGACCTATCGCTGACCCTGTTGTGCCTGGGGTCAGAAGGTCGCAGCGGCTGGCTACTCGCTCGGTTTCCAGGTTTCCTGCTTAGGTTTGCGATCCTTTTTGTCCCATTTAGGAATCTGTAGTTCTCCTTTCAGCTGTTCTTTGTCAGCCACTCCCAGCTACTATATAATCTCCCTTTCTACTTCCCTTGTTGACAAACATAAACCTTCCTTACAGATTTTCTATTCTGACCTCTGGTGGAGTGGGAGTTGCTGTGGAGCTGTTTGAACTGGTGCTGTTTGGTCTCCTGTTTGTTGTCTCCCTTTGGGGATTGTTTGTGTTGTTTGTCCTTTCCCTGTTGTTACCCTAGGTGTCAGTGGTGAGGACTACTGCTCCCACCGCGCTATTCACTACCTAGGGCTTCTTTCAGGGTAAGCCAGGGATGAGGCACCTGATCGGCGTACGGGTTAGCAGCCCGTCTAGCGACGTCAGGGCAGCCAGGTGCCAGTGCTAGGTGAGATAGGTGTCACCATTCCTCCCTCTCCCTAGTAAAAGGGTACCCTCCTTCCCTCCTCTCTGCGCCGCAGTCTGCCATATCAGACGTGATAGTTGAAGGATGAAACTGAGCATGTGCGGCCATCTCTGTGAGCAGGACAAAGAAATAAGAGCAAAAACAAACAGTAGGTGGCGCTATGCAGATATATTTTATTGAATAACTCTGTGCCCATACTAAATTTGTAATGACATGCAATTACAAAAGTATTTAGAAAAATGTAGAATGTTTTTTTTTTTGTGGGACAATCCCTTTAAAGAAATTTGCCATGACTGCAGATCTGACAGACTGAACTCTGCTACATTTGTATCTAGACACATATTGCTGAAGTTTTAGATGCACTTTGACCAGTACACAGACATCACAGGCACGATGGTATCTTCTCCGATTCTTTGATGCTGGGTACGTTCTAGGAAGCACATGCTAAAGCTTCTTCTGCATATGTGAGATTTCATGTGATATTTTAATGAGTTTCTAAGGGAGGAGACAGAAACTGCTAAAGGGAGCCTCCGACCTACGGAGGTTATTGCAACACAGGCTTTTATTGCTGTATCCTATATGGGATATACACAGGTTTTCTACACATTTTATAATTCTGCCATACACTGATATAGAAATGTAACAGGCTTGAAGCCGTCCCCTCTCCTGACATGTCTGTTTGAGTAATTACTTGTATTCCCTGCTTAATAACAATTCCGTAGCATCAATTCTCATGACTCCTCGATGTGACTTTCATTTAATATTCCTCCTATAAGTTATAAATGAAGTGCGAGCAGTTTGCAATGAAGGTTCAGTTGGGTGTTTGCACTTGGGGGCGTGTCCCTGCGCAGTCTGACACTGGCAGCACTGATTGGATAGTGTCAGACTGTGAAGGAACACGCCCCCAACTGGTCAGACTGTGGTAACACCCAGCTGCACCTTGAGTGCAAACTGCTGGTACAGGGATCAGCAACCTCCGGCGCTCCAGCTGCTGTGAAACTACAACTCCCAGCATGCACACTTACTTGGTTGCTATTGTAGCTCCCATAGAAGTGAAAGGATTCTGGGAGTTTCAGAAGTGCCGGAGGTTACTGGTGCCTGTGCTAGTAATTTATTCACAACTTCTAGCAGGAATAATAGAGGAATGGGACAACATAGAGCAGGCATGCTCAACCTGCGGCCCTCCAGCTGTTGTAAAACTACAACTCCCACAATGCCCTGCTGTAGGCTGATAGCTGTAGGCTGTTCAGGCATGCTGGGAGTTGTAGTTTTGCAACAGCTGGAGGGCCGCAGGTTGAGCATGCCTGACATAGAGCAATAAGAATAGATGCTCCAGAATTGTTATTACATGGGGGATGCAAGTAGTTTCTAACTAACACAGAGATGTCAAAAATGTCTGATAGGTGCTGGCCTCACTTACCTACTTACCCCATCTACCAAATGGGGGTTCCCTGACCCAGGCAAAGAATGAGTAGAGAGCGAATGGTCTGAAAATTAACTATTAATAAGGAGGTGGTCACGCAAGCAACCTTGGATTTTCCGTGGCTCTCATAACGGTCAATTGAGAGACGTGAACATGCAAAGCTACTTCTTTTCATTCTCTTCTTGTGGCGGCCCCTCTCACGCAGTACGGTAACACCCATTTTTGAGAGAGGTGCACGTCCCAGAAGTGGGATCCACATCTATCAGACATTTATGGCATATCTTGAGGATAAGTGTAACGCACCAGAGGTGCATTACCACCTTCTGCACCCTGCTACTGTCTCCTAGGGTTAGCTAAAAGTCATCCCATGTAATAATTTCTTGGGCCTGCAAAATGTGTATTCCCATTTCCATGTAATTGTTATGTTTAAGTGTAATATGCCTGGTTCACCAGCAGATGGCAGCATAAATGGCAGAGCTCTCTCTTAGAGAGGGAGGGACTAGTTACTGAGGAGCAGTCTGGAGTACCCCTGCTAGGGGAAGTAGCAGGTCCTCTTCCCTGCTGGACGAGCCCTGCCAAAGCCAGCCAGAGCACCCTACGCTCAGTTGGATCCAGAGGCAGAAGCTTAAAGCTTCTGAAGCCAGGAAGGGCGTTCCCTGGACAACTAGAGTCAGACTACAGAAAGCTAAGTAAAGCAGAAAGGAATTTAATCCTGTCAGCACAGCAGAGCCAAAGAGAGCAACAGATGTAGCAGCGCCGAGTGTGTTTGCCTGCCAGAATTTATGCCAAAGCCTGCTGGCAACCAAGACAAAGTTGGAAGATTGTTTCCTGATGAACGTTTATTTAGGGTACTTTCACATTAGCGTTTTTCCTTTTCCAGCATAGAGTTCCGTCACAGGGGCTCTATACCGGAAAAGAACTGATCAGGCATATCCCCTATGCATTCTGAATAGAGAGTAATCCGTTCAGGATGCATCAGGATGTCTTCAGTTCAGTCATTTTGACTGATCGGGCAAAAGAGAAAACCGTAGCATGCTACGGTTTTATCTCCGGCGAAAAAAACTGAAGACTTGCCTGAATGCCGGATCCGGCATTTTTTCCATAGGAATGTATTAGCAAAATGAGAAAAAAATAAATACTGGATCCGTTTTGCCTGATGACACCGGAAAAACCGATCCGGTATTGCAATGCATTTTTCTGACTGATCAGGCATTTTCCGACTGATCAGGATCCTGATCAGTCTGAAAAATGCCTGATCAGTCAGAAAAAATTACATGCGTTTCAGTCAGAAAAAATTACATGCGTCAGGCAGGCAGTTCAGGCAACGGAACTGCCTGCCGGAATCAAACAACGCAAGTGTGAAAGTACCCTAAAGCTGTTATCAACTTCAACACAAGGTCTGGACTCAATTTATTTCATCATCCCCTTCGTCACCTATCCCTTGCTCTGCTTCGGACGACAACGCCTGGGGTCCAGCGTATCCAGGTAGGAGCACCATGACACGTGCAAAACCCCATTAAGGCATTCCAACACCTGGGTACCACCATAATACTAAAAGGGGCTCTGTTCCCTTGTTGCTTCATTGCAACTGGCGTCACGACAAACCAATTTAAACTTTTTTCAGGGATCCCATGGCCGTTGGTACCCTCGTGCACTGCATTAGGCATGACTGTCTAAGGTGAGTTTTATCTGCAGTACCATGCCTGACCACACGGAGTGCTGCCAAATATGTCAGCAGATAGCTCAGGTCAATACAGAACACAGCCTACAGTTAAAGATGCCAAACTCAAACTGTGTGATAGATAAAGTATATAAAAAAGCAAGAGCATCTACTCATGGTTTATGGGATAAAGTGGTAAAATTCTTGACCCTTCATTAGGCATGAGCGAACCCGAACTGCAAAGCTAGACACAAACCCAGACTTTTTCAGTGAAGTTCGGGTTCGGGTGATTTTATCATTATATCGGAAAATAATAGCATTCTTAAGACAGAATGCAAACCAATATGGCTATTTAGGGGTTAAAAAACAACAACACCTCAACCACCTGATCGCGCTGCGGCAGCTTCTTCTAACTTCACTGAACAGGGCCTGCCAAAGGACCTGCGATATACGCGATGACGTCACCATATGGGAGAGCGCGGTGATGTCATCGCGCATATCGCAGGTCCTTTGGCAGGTCCTGTTCAGTGAAGATAGTAGAAGCTGCTGCAGCGCGATCAAATGGATGTGGTGAGGGTTTTTTGTTTTTTTTTAACCCCTTTGTTTTGTATTCTGTCTTAAGAATGCTATTATTTACCAATATAACCATGTTATAACGGAAAATAAGAAAGTGAAGTTCAGGTTCCCATGGACTTCAATCGGGTTCGGGGTCAAATTCAGATCCCGAACCCGAACTTTGAACTGAAATTCGTCCGAACCCGAACTTCCACGGGTCCGCTCATCCCTACTCTTCACCTGTTATATTGGACGGTGTGCTATGTGGTGCCTTGCTGCCTCCCTGGTCAGGTTCTTCATCCTATATACAGATGTATACGGCAGATACAACTTTAATAACTTTTGGGGGTTTTATAGTGAATTAATTTCTTGTACAACACAATAAATACAGCAAAATCTGCAGAAACATCTGTCTAGGATGCCGGAGGCGGCAGAAGATAATATGATTCATTAAAGGTCAACATAAAACCCAGGTCTCGCCCTTCTCCAGATTCTACACCACTTTTATGTAGAGCTTCTTAAATCAATACCCTTGAGTACAGCTCTGGCCCGGAGCTCCTCGCCATCTGCTCGGGATGATGCTATTCCACGTCCCGAGCAGCGATAGCGAAGTACTTTGCATCTTTAAACAAAGACTTCAAAGTAAGTTTGGTAAGTTTGCTGCTAAATGTTCCTTTTATGCATTTACTATGCTTATTTTACTTGTCACGGATCAAGAGCAGGTGCAGAGGCAGCAGTCACAGCAGGCCCTGGTGCCTCAGGGGGCCTCCACCGTCACCAGTATTATAAATGGCACATAGAAGGTGGGGGTCATGTTATTAGCACACTTGGCATCTGCATGCATTGGTAATAAGGCACCCATGGGTCTTCACCATATCTCTAGGTGCCTCTGAAAGCCACGCTCCATCCATTACAGATTAGGGGTATAATCCTTTAAAGGGCATCTGTCAGCAGTTTTATACCTATGACGCTGGCTGACCTGTTACATGTGCGCTTGGCAGCTGCAGGCATCTGTGTTGGTCCCATGTTCCTATGTGTCCGCATTGCTGAGAAAAATGAAGTATTAATATATGCAAATAAACCTCTAGGAGCAACGGGGGCGTCACCATTACACCTAGAGGCTCAGCTCTCTCTGTAACGACAGCGACCTCTGTGCTTTCATTGACAGGGCCCGGCGCGATCACTAAAGATGGGCAAAATTATGAAACATTTGATTCTGCTGCTTCGCCAAATTTCAAAAAGAAATTCAAAAATCACTTTGTCACGAAGCGCATTCCTTTGTATGTAGCGGGCGCAACAACGGGGAACAGCAATTGTGCCATCCCCTGTCTTTAAACCCCATCTGATGCTACAGTTGAGGCCTTTCAGGGGTTAATCGGGGTAAAAATAAATAAATACTCACCTTATCTATTTGCTCGCGGAAAGGCCTTTCGCGGCCATCTCGATTGAAGACATTGCGCGGCGACATCATCACGTCATCAATCTGGCCGGGATCAATGACGTGGTGATGTCACACGTCGCCCCGCGCAAGATTTCACGCAGCTTCTGTAATCAAGTTGGCCGTGAGTATATGTATGAATATTGTTTTTTTTTTTACTGCCATTTCAGGAAAAGTAGATTTGTTACCACGAAGCGAGAGGAAATTCGACTTTCAGAATTTTTCAGAAAATCGGATTCGTTTGGCTTCGATTCGCTCAACACTAGTGATCACGTTTGAGTGACAGGGCCAGGCAATGTCATGTACAGAGAGTGCTGCTATTGCAGAGCGAACAGAGCCTCTAGGTGTAACGGCGACGCCCCCGTTGCTCCTAGAGGCTCATTTGCATATATTAAAACCTCATTTTTCCCAGCAATGAGGGCACATAGGAACATGGGACCAACACAGAGGCCTTCAGCTTCCAAGCGCACATGTAACAGGTCAGCCAGTGTCATAGGTACAAAACTGCTGACAGATGCCCTTTAAAGTGAATTAGATTAGTTGATTTGGGAAACATCAGGGTTTTATGTTTGTGAGATGTCCTAATGTAATGAGATGCGTATTTAGAGAACATGGGGGGGGAGGGTTTGACGCATTTTGGACAGTAATATTTTCTTATAAACTATACTAATGGAGACAGGTTAAGAAATATGTTTAATATCAGGATTTGGCGCCAGGCGTGATTAGCGAGCGAAGTGACAAATTCTTTCTGACAGCTTCCTTATCTTGATGCGCTTGTCCGCTGAAATAAAGGGGAGATGAAAAGCGAGATCTCTAGGAAAACACGTGTATTCTCCGGGAGACGGAGAAATCTGACAACTTCACACGACTCTCAGGATATACGACTGTGTTACAAGCATACGTTTGAAATCAGGGGAGTTGGTGCCAGGATCGGGTCGCATGGGGGCGATGCCAAGTTTTCTGCGGATTTCGGGGCAGATTTCCAGAAGTGCAGTATTTTCTCATCTGGAGAAATTTAATTTACGAGTTACTACAGGTGCACGGAGCGAGATTAATCCCCAAATATCAGGAGATAGAAGACGTGGAAAATGGAGCGGATGTTTTATAGCAATTAGAAAATCAAGCAGCAATATGATTGGTTGCTATTTCTGAAAATGTGCTAACTTCCTGCATGCTTTATGTTATTTTTATTGTTTTTATTGCATTTCTTTATATTTATGCCATAGCCCTGTACAGTTATTGCCATTGCTCACCTGTCCTCTATGGGACGCACACTTTAAACGTCAATTTATTTCTTTGTGTGTGTAAAGAAAATCCATGCAAACTTCATGGGAGATGTTGTCCTCTGTCAGATTTGAACCCAGGACCCCTCCGCTGTAAGGCAACAGTGTGATCAGATTCCTCACGGATTTAGCAAAAATCTTTCCAAATCAATCCAAAAATTTGGCAATTCGTTTCAGACGGATCGCACAAAACAGCGCCCGCCATTTTACATTTAAAAAGGAGGGAGGATGATAGAGGATCATGTAACCCCGGCGGGGCACCAGCCGGTGGACTTGCCCACAAAGTCTTGCAGTCAGCCAATCAGATTATTGGTCAGCCTGTCAGGCTCTATGCTAGCTCTGAAGCACAGACGCCATTGTGAGCTCAGCCTGTGATGTGGCAGGACGTGTCTGTCCTATCTGCAATAGACACACAAGAAGACAGCCATTATAGGGACTTGTAGGGATGATACGAAGTTATATAGAACTGTACAGTCTATGGAAGATGTCCACAAACTACGAGCTGACTTGGACACTCTGAGTGATTGGGCATCAACTTGGCAAATGAGGTTCAATGTGGACAAATGTAAAGTTCTGCATCTTGGTAGTAATAATCTCTGTGCTTCATATGTCCTAGGGGATGTAGCACTGGAGGGGTCACTTATAGTTAAGGATTTAAGTGTCCTTGTAGAAGGTAGAATAAATAACAGCACACAATGTCAATCAGCTGCTTCTAAGGCCATCAGAATATTGTCATGCATTAAACGAAGCATGGACTCGAGGGCAGGGATGTAATACTACTACTTTACAAAGCGCTGGTGCGGCCTCATCTGGAATATGCAGGTCAGTTCTGGGCACCAGTCCATAGAAAGGACGCCCTGCAGCTGGAAAAAGTACAGAGGAGAGCGACTAAACTGATAAGGGGCATGGAGGGTCTTAGTTATGAAGAAAGAGTAAAAGAATTGAAATTTTTAAGTCTTGAGAAGAGACGTCTAAGGGGGGACATGATTAACCTATCCAAATATATAAACGGGCCATACAAAAATATGGTGAAAAACTGTTCTATGTAAAATGCGTTCAAAAGACAAGGGGGCACTGCCTCCGATTGGAGAGGAAAAAGTTCAGTCTCCAGAAGCGTCAAAGCTTCTTTACTGTAAGAACTGTGAATCTGTGGAATAGACTTCCTCAGGACGTGGTCACAGCAGGAACAGTGGACAGTTTTATATAGGGTTTAGACGAATACTTAAAAGTAAACAACATTAATGCTTATGAAAATGTGTAGAAACCTGAGTCTCGCTTCCTTCTGGGCTTCGAGTCCCCACCTATCCCCTGGTTGAACTTGATGGACGTTTGACTTTTTTCAACCGTACAAACTATGTAACTATGTAATTATTACTGCTACTTATTACTATTATTATCATTATTACTATTACTACTATTATTACTATCCTAAAGAGGTTGTCCTATGATTAATGCAAAAAATGAAAATCAGACATCATACAGTACAAGACAATCTATGTCTAACAATACTAGAACCAGCCCTGTACCCCACATGGATCCAGAGATATACCCATTAACTGCTGCAATTACTCTACTAATTTGTTTCCAGGCTGGCAGCTCAGGGGGTGTGCCCTTTGTCCGGAGGCGTCTCCTTTCTGCTGCAGCTCTCTCCTTGTCACCGTCACAGTTTCTAACGGGGATACAAGTGGTTGCAGCTAAAAGATGGAACTGAGCATGTGCAATGTGAGCATGTGAGTGTGTGTGATGGTACTGAGGTAGACAGAGTAATAAGGAAAACAACATACAGCAGGTGGCGCTATACAGATATATTTTATTGAATAGTTCAGTGGCAATACAACATTTTTAGGCCTCGTGCACACGGCCGTTGTGCGGCCGTTCCGTGCATTGGGGACCGCAATTGCGGTCCCCAGTGCACAGACAACATCCGTGCAGCGGGCTGGACCCATTCAACTTGAATGGGTCCATGGTCTGTCCGCACAGCAAAAAAATATGACATGTCATATTTCTTTGCGGTACGGAACAACAGAAAGAAACACCACGTGCTTCCGGTGTTGCGTTCCGTGACTCCGTTCCGCATCTCAGGAAATGCGGACCCATTCAAGTGAATGGGTCGGCATCCGTGATGTATGGTGCACACGGCCGGCCCAACGGCCATGTGCATGAGGCGTTAATGACATGCAATTACAAAAGTATTCAGATCCAGCTGCTGGTTTGTAAAAATCTTGAATACTTTTTGACACTCGAGCCCTTTAATCATTATTATTATTAGTGTTGAGTGAAGCGAAGCATTTGAAGTAGAATTCGGCCCGAACTTTAGGAAAACTTCAATTTGCAACAAATACTAATTTTCTCACCCTTCGTGACAGCTAATCAGTTTCTCCTACAATGGCGGCTGCACATGTTACAAAGAGAAACTAAGTGCAGGGGAGACAAGTCCAGGAAGGCAAGATCAACCATAATGCCGTGCAGCCAGCCAATACGCATATAGCGATCACCTGTGATGTCACAGCCTTATAAAACCCTCATCCTGGGCGGTCTCCACCATTGTCCAGTGAGCTGAGCTTAGGGAGAGACATGGCAAATGCTCATGCGCTAGGGATAATGTTGCTGAAAACAGTGCAAGCTGACTGCATGGAGAATGCAAGGAGAGTGCAGGGAGAGTACAGGTAGAGTGCAAGCTGACTGCATGGAGAATACAATGAGAGTGCAGGGAGAGTACAGGTAGAGTGCAAGCTGACTGCATGGAGAACACAAGGAGAGTGCAGGGAGAGCACAGGTAGAGTGCAAGCTGACTGCATGGAGAATACAAGGAGAGTGCAGGGAGAGTACAGGTAGAGTGCAAGCTGACTGCATGGAGAATACAAGGAGAGTGCAGGGAGAGTACAGGTAGAGTGCAAGCTGACTGCATGGAGAATACAAGGAGACTGCAAGCTGACTGCATGGAGAACACAAGGAGAGTGCAGGGAGAGTACAGGTAGAGTGCAAGCTGACTGCATGGAGAATACAAGGAGAGTGCAGGGAGAGTACAGGTAGAGTGCAAGCTGACTACATGGAGAATACAATGAGAGTGCAGGGAGAGTACAGGTAGAGTGCAAGCTGACTGCATGGAGAACACAAGGAGAGTGCAGGGAGAGTACAGGTAGAGTGCAAGCTGACTGCATGGAGAACACAAGGAGAGTGCAGGGAGAGTACAGGTAGAGTGCAAGCTGACTGCATGGAGAATACAAGGAGAGTGCAGGGAGAGTACAGGTAGAGTGCAAGCTGACTGCATGGAGAACACAAGGAGAGTGCAGGGAGAGTACAGGTAGAGTGCAAGCTGACTGCATGGAGAACACAAGGAGAGTGCAGGGAGAGTACAGGTAGAGTGCAAGCTGACTGCATGGAGAACACAAGGAGAGTGCAAGGAGAGTGCAGGGAGAGTACAAGCTGACTGCATGGAGAACACAAGGAGAGTGCAGGGAGAGTAAGGTAGAGTGCAAGCTGACTGCATGGAGAATACAAGGAGAGTGCAGGGAGAGTACAGGTAGAGTGCAAGCTGACTGCATGGAGAATACAAGGAAAGTGCAGGGAGAGTACAGGTAGAGTGCAAGCTGACTGCATGGAGAACACAAGGAGAGTGCAGGGAGAGTACAGGTAGAGTGCAAGCTGACTGTATGGAGAATACAAGGAGAGTGCAGGTAGAGTGCAAGCTGACTGTATGGAGAATACAAGGAGAGTGCAGGGAGAGTACAGGTAGAGTGCAAGCTGACAGCATGGAGAATACAAGGAAAGTGCGGGGAGAGTACAGGTAGAGTGCAAGCTGACTGCATGGAGAACACAAGGAGAGTGCAGGGAGAGTACAAGCTGACTGCATGGAGAATACAAGGAGAGTGCAGGGAGAGTACAGGTAGAGTGCAAGCTGACTGCATGGAGAACACAAGGAGAGTGCAGGGAGAGTACAGGTAGAGTGCAAGCTGACTGCATGGAGAATACAAGGAAAGTGCAGGGAGAGTACAGGTAGAGTGCAAGCTGACTGCATGGAGAACACAAGGAGAGTGCAGGGAGAGTACAGGTAGAGTGCAAGCTGACTTTATGGCGAATACAAGGAGAGTGCAGGGAGAGTACAGGTAGAGTGCAAGATGACTGCATGGAGAATACAAGGAAAGTGTGGGGAGAGTACAGGTAGAGTGCAAGCTGACTGCATGGAGAACACAAGGAGAGTGCAGGGAGAGTACAGTTAGAGGCAAGCTGACTGCATGGAGAACACAAGGAGAGTGCAGGGAGAGTACAGTTAGAGGCAAGCTGACTGCATGGAGAACACAAGGAGAGTGCAGGGAGAGTACAAGCTGACTGCATGGAGAATACAAGGAGAGTGCAGGGAGTAAGGTAGAGTGCAAGCTGACTGCATGGAGAACACAAGGAGAGTGCAGGGAGAGTACAGGTAGAGTGCAAGCTGACTGCATGGAGAATACAAGGAGAGTGCAGGGAGAGTACAGGTAGAGTGCAAGCTGACTGCATGGAGAATACAAGGAGAGTGCAGGGAGAGTACAGGTAGAGTGCAAGCTGACTGCATGGAGAACACAAGGAGAGTGCAGGGAGAGTACAGGTAGAGTGCAAGCTGACTGCATGGAGAATACAAGGAGAGTGCAGGGAGAGTACAGGTAGAGTGCAAGCTGACTGCATGGAGAATACAAGGAGACTGCAAGCTGACTGCATGGAGAACACAAGGAGAGTGCAGGGAGAGTACAGGTAGAGTGCAAGCTGACTGCATGGAGAATACAAGGAGAGTGCAGGGAGAGTACAGGTAGAGTGCAAGCTGACTGCATGGAGAACACAAGGAGAGTGCAGGGAGAGTAAGGTAGAGTGCAAGCTGACTGCATGGAGAACACAAGGAGAGTGCAGGGAGAGTACAGGTAGAGTGCAAGCTGACTTATGGAGAATACAAGGAGAGTGCAGGGAGAGTACAGGTAGAGTGCAAGCTGACTGTATGGAGAATACAAGGAGAGTGCAGGGAGAGTACAGGTAGAGTGCAAGCTGACTGCATGGAGAATACAAGGAAAGTGTGGGGAGAGTACAGGTAGAGTGCAAGCTGACTGCATGGAGAATACAAGGAGAGTGCAGGGAGAGTACAGGTAGAGTGCAAGCTGACTGCATGGAGAATACAAGGAGAGTGCAGGGAGAGTACAGATAGAGTGCAAGCTGACTGCATGGAGAACACAAGGAGAGTGCAGGGAGAGTACAAGCTGACTGCATGGAGAATACAAGGAGAGTGCAGGGAGAGTACAGGTAGAGTGCAAGCTGACTGCATGGAGAACACAAGGAGAGTGCAGGGAGAGTACAGGTAGAGTGCAAGCTGACTGCATGGAGAATACAAGGAGAGTGCAGGGAGACTTATTCTGCGTCAGCTTTATTTATTTATCCCTACTGTTACTTATTCCTACATCAGCCGTAAATGTAATTCAATAACAATAAGATGGAAGCCTTTATTATTCTGATGCCAGCGTGCCAACCAATACCATCCAGTCTGCACTCCTTAGGGTGGGGCAGGTCTTAATAATGACCATCCTCATCTTTTTCTGGCTTTACTTCTTCCAAATCATCCTTCTTGGTCTCCATGTCCTACAAAAATCAGCAAGATGCAGAGAGAGGAGGAGCTGGATGATCCCGATGACATATTCTCATCGATATTAGATGATGAGGAAAAGCAGATGGCAGGAGAAGGGCTCCCACCTGTAGGGCAGGAGAGCGCTGGGTTTGGAGAAGTGGGTACAGCCCCTATTTAAAGGTGCATTAAAGGTGTCGCGCAGACCATTAACAATGAAGAAGACTATACAATGCAGTCTTCATTATTAAATGAAAGGAAGCTGCGGGCTAATTGGCAGAATGACCACAACCCGCCCGCAGCACAGCCGCTTTGTGTGGCCGCACCTTAAGACAGAGTGGCCTGGGTATACCTGATTGATAGCAATTTGTGAGTAATTAATTCGTAACAAAACGAACTTGTGGAACTTTGGCGAAGCTGGCGAAACAAATTTTTCAATGGCGGTAAAAACAAATACATACTCACCTCACCCATTTGAATGCGGAGAGGCTGTGTGGCCATCTTCATTGAAGAAAACACGCCAATTCTCGTGCGCGTTGACGTGTGAATTTATCACATCAGCAAGCAAGAGAATTGGCAAGTTTTTTTCAATCAAGATGGCCGTGATGGCCTCTCTGCAAAAAATGGATGAGGTGAGTATGCATTTTTGTTTTAACCCCTGATAGGCTGAATATGATGCTTAAATGCCACGATCCGCATCAAACGCAGCATCTGAGGGGTTAAATGATAGGGCGGCATGATTGCTGTTCCCAGTCATTGCGCCCGCTCCATACAATGAAATACGATTCATTACAAATAGGGATGAGCAAACCCGTGTAAGTTCGGGTTCATGGGGTTCGGCCGAAGTTCAGGTAAAAGTTCGGGTTCGGGACCCAGAACCCCATTAAAGTCAACTGGGACCCGAACTTCACTTTATTATTTTCCGTTATAACATGGTTACATTGGAAAAAAAGTAGCATTCTGAAGACAGAATGCAAAACAATATGGCCATTTAGGGGGTTAAAAAAACAAAAAAAACAACTCACCTCATCCACTTGATCGCGCTGCTGCAGCTTTTTCTATCTTCACTGAACAGGACCTGTCATGTGCGCGATGACGTCACTACGTGGGAGAACGCGGTGACGTCATCGCGCACATCGCAGGTCCTGCTCAGTGAAGATAGAAAAAGCTGCAGCAGCGCGATCAAGTGGATGAGGTGAGTTGTTTTTTTTGTTTTTTTAACCCCCTAAATGGCCATATTGTTTTGCATTCTGTCTTAAGAATGCTACTATTTTCCAATGTAACCATGTTATAACGGAAAAAAATGACAACATTCAGTGAAAAAGTCCAGGTTCAGGTTCCCCCTTCCCTAGTTGCAAAGTAATTTGTAACAAATCTAATTTCTTGTCAAAGTTCAGCAAAGTAGCCGAAGCGAATCTTCGCTCATCTCTATTTATTCTTATTATTATTGTACTAGTACTGGTCCGCGGGGAGCGCCGTTGTTGAGAGGCGGGAACTATTGGTTCCTGTGGCCCGCCGCTTAGCCTCATATGAGGCTGTGCTAAAGTGCAGGAGGTCGTGACGACATTGGGTCACAGGCGGCATGACGACATCGCGCCAGCAGAAACCCGGTGCCATAGAGCAGGCAGCCAAAGAAGCAGCAGAATGGAAGAATGGCAGCAGGAGCGAGGGGAGTACTTTCCTCTTTTTTATTTATTTATTATTATTTGGTTTATGGACACTACTGTGGGTACTATTTGTAAAGAGGCCACTACTGGGGGCATTATATGTATAGAGGCCACTACTGGGGGGCTTTATATGTATAGAGGCCACTACTGGGGGCCAGGCTATATTTAAAGAGACCTCTACTGGGGGGCTTTAACCCTCCTCTTATGTTAACTTTCTGTTACTATCCATGATGTTAACGGGTCGGTTTTGACCCGTGTCTTAAATCAGCCATAAAATACTCTCTGAACAATTATTTATCATCCAATTTGTTTCTTACCTCTTGGTTACCTTGTTAGGCTTCTTTATCCTTGAAAAGATTGGTTTTAATATTTTTGGTGTGACCCCTTAGACCTTTCTTTTGATAGCATACCTCTCATTTTCAAATTAAAAAAATTGTAAAATAAACCTCAATAGAATATTATAAGTAAATAAAAGGTTGTTATGTCACCAGAATGTTGCTGAGGAGTATTTGAACACATCTCTTAACTTTTTAAAAAAATATTTTTTATTTTATTTTAATAACATTAACTATAATAACATTGATGGTGTTAGGGTCAATTTTGACCCATATATATTTACTTCAATAAAATAGCCAAAAGTCTTATTTTTTTAACATAAAACATTCATAAACAATGAAAAGCAAGTAATAATACAAAATGTAGACTTGCAAGGTCAAACAAACAACACACAATCAAGCAAGGCAAACCAATAGAAATCAAGTACTAGTTTTAAAGCATCTTTGTGCAAGAACTTGCATGTGTTTGTGTGGGTGTTTTTAGATGCATGTGTGGCAAAAGCTGACACTTTTAGCATGTTCTTTGCAGATATATTTTTTACAGTGGAAGCATAATGTGTGTGTCTTTCTGTCCTTATTGCTGGGGCAGACCTGACACCTCCTTCTTTTAGAATCAGATGGCATCACTGGAGTTGTGGCTGTGGCTGTGCTGGTTGATGTTGAGGCAAGGCTAGATGATGATGAGGATGCTGGCACTGATTCTCTTTGTGTTGTTGATGGTGGGGATGGAGTGCTTGATGAACTCTGCATCTGTCTGATCATGGCTGCAGCGATTGTATCTCGAGACACCCGTTTCCTTTGCTCAATGTGTGCCTTGACAAGGGAACTTCCTAGCTCCTCGAGAAATATTCTCTGCTTGTTATTTTTTTTTTGTGTTCCAACCTGGGTGGATCCATAACACAAATGCATTGTATGCAGACACATCGAGGATGTTATAAAACACAGCCATCGGCCACCTCCTGGTCATTCGCTGACAAGTATAGGTAGCAGTCAGCTTGTCCAGGTTGTCCACTCCTCCTTTGTTTTTATTGTAATCCAGGATAATTGTGGGCTTTTTGTCACTTCTTGATGACATAGCTGCATCTTTGTGAAAAGTGGACATAAGTATCACTTTTTTTTTTGGGACAATATGAAACTACAGTGGTGGTGTCTGTAAAAGCAAATTTTGAAGAAAGTGGAGCTCTGTCCTTCACCTGCAAAATTTCACTGTGCAGCTCAGGTTTATTTTTTTTATTGTGCCTACCATGGTGAGTTTCCTCCTGAGAAGTTATTGCCCAAGGTCATAGCTGGTAAAAAAAATTGTCACAAGTGATATTGTGACCCCGCAGTCCAGTAGTCAAATCAAGGACTACACATTGTCCTTGTTTTTTTTCAGGGATGCCACTTTCGGGTTTGCCGGTGTAAATCTGTAGGTTCCATGCATAGCTTGTTTTTGCATCACAGGCTGCCCAGATTTTTATGCCGTATTTGCCTGGCTTACAGGGCATATACTGCCGGAAGGGGCAATTTCCACGGAAAGGGATCAAACGTTCATCTACTGTTACCTGAGGCCCAGGGTTAAACATTAGTGGAAGGAGCTGAACCCATTTCACCCAGACATCCCTTATGGGACCAAGCTTGTCAGATTTTGCTCTAGTCAAATCTGAAAACTCTTGATATCATTCGAAAGGTGTGAAGTGACATTGTTGCTGGGAAGATATATCTGCCTCTTGACTTGTCCCAAAGACTATCAGTGGCCTCATTATAGGATCTGTACACTCCAGCGAGAAGAACACCAATATAAGCATCTAGGCATTCCTCATTTATGTCATTCCACATGATGCCATGGACTTTTTTTCCTTCAAGGTTTGTCATTGCAATGATCACTTTTTTTAGTGACAATGGCATGAACAGTTCAAAACATGTTTTGATGTCACTTACTCTCGTCACAGCAAACCTTGTGATCCCAGGGGTCATTTTGATTACATCTGCAGCAGCTGCCCTGCCATGTAAGTCAGGAGGTTCTGAACTCCAACAGATCTTACCACTTTTGGATTTGAATGTTTCAGCAGGAACAGCAGCAGGTTCAGCACTGGTGGCCTCCTCATCAGACTCATCAGATGTGTCTGTGTATTCTGGTTGATACTCTACTTCATCTTCTGCCTCAGAATCCTGATCATCCATATCGCTATGCTGCTCTGTGTCCTTTGCTTCATTTTCATCCAAGATATAATCCAGTATTTGGCTTCCTGTAAATCTTCTCACTCTTGCATGCTGCATATTGGAGATGATTGCTCTGCAAGTCAGCAACTCTGAAATGTATTGGTCCTATGTTTCTTTACTTTATTTAGAGAAGCAGACAAGCAGGCAAAGAGATGGGCCCCTCGCTAACTACAGCTCCCAGGGCTGAGAGGTGATTGGCTGTCAGTGTTACTAAGCAGAGAGAGTGTTTATGATTTCAGTTTTGGCACTTATTAGTGTCCTATAATCCTATACTATAACTGGGTCAGAATTGACCCTAACACCATAAACGTCTTAATTTTAACCACAGTATTTTATAATTTAGTGAAAATGATTTTTTTTCTATTACATTGTTTAAATAGAGGTTCCTGACAAAGTAAAAAAATCTTGATGCAATAAATAAATTTATGCGATACTTATAGACATTCAAAACCTGAAAACGGGTCGGTTCTGACCCTAACATAAGAGGAGGGTTAAATGTATAGAGGCCACTACTGGGGGCATTATATGTCAATAGGGCACTACTGGTGGGGCTTTATATCTACTGGGGAGTAAGTGCGGATGATTACCAAGTAGGGGCATAAACGGAGACATTAATACTAATAGGTGTGTTCAATTTTGCAGAAAGAAGTTGTGGACAACAGACGTGATCTGTGCAAGACTGAGGGAAAAAGGAAAGAGAATGACTCCAGATAGAGGAGACATCACCTGTAAGTCACTGAGACGGGATTATGGTGTAGCAGTATTATTGGCCTTTATGAAGTGTTATTATTGGCAATACTGTATTTTTTTATGTGCGTGACTAACCTCCGCTACATCACCCTCCCCGCGACATGTGCCCCCCCCCCACCCCCCTCCAGTCCGCGAGAAAAATGTCTTGCGTGAAACCAGTACCTGGTGCAAAAAAAGGTTGGAGACCACTGCACTAGAGCAGGAGTCGCTCCTACAGAGATTCTCTCCACTTTGACTCTTTATGATGTCCATATGCCCTGATAGGGCCCGGTCCCATGAATTATCTACATAAGGTAATGGCACCTTGCTTTCTCCTTTTCATGTTTTCCACTGCAGATCTACTTTCTCAGATTGGCTGCTTTGTATAAGCACAAGCCCACCACCAGATTAGCAGGAACTCGGTGCATGAAGAGTGAAGGAAGGATGGAGTGATTATTGATTACAAGCGACTAACTACCAGTGAGAAAAGATGTACAGGTTTTAAGAAGAATGGCTGTGTTCTTTCAAAAACAGCGCCACGCCTGTCCACAGGTTGTGTGTGGTATTGCAATTCAGTCCCATTCACTGCCATGAAGATGGGCTGCAGTACCAGACAACTCATGGCCAGGTGCGGTGCAGTTTAACAGGTACCTGCCGCATGTATACTGAAAGCCACCATTAGGGGGAGCTCTACAGTTATACAGCTAAAGCTGAATGCAACTTACAATGGTAAACTTTGCGTCTTGAACACGTTTCCCTTAAATAATAAGCAGAAAACCACGAAAACAACATAAGTAATGGTTCAGTCTTTTGTCAAATGTGCCACATGTATTTTATGTTTTTAATTTAAAAAAATGTTTTAGAGCTTTAATATTAGTATTAGCATTTGCTCACTGAATAATTACTGGCGATTATTTGTACAAGCTTTATATTAAAGCATAAAGCTTCGTTCCCCATCTAAGATACAGCGAAGCACAGCAGGTGACAGCGGATCTTCAGATCCACATGAGATAATGGTGCAAAGTACACAAAAAATATCATAATGTATCGGTGATTGATGTAACTAAGAAATTACATTTAGTTATATATTTATATACTAGCAGAAGAACCCGACTTCGCACGGGTATATTTCATCTATTTCATTTCATGTTTGTGTGTGTCGTTAAAAGATAGACAGTATCCCCCATAACAGTGACCTCCACAGTGCCCGTCCTTTTAACAGTGACCTCCACAGCAGCTGCCCCTTTAATAATGGGCCCTGCCCCCTAACAGTGACCTCCACAGCTCCCTGTCCCTTCAAGGCCAGGGCTACATGACGACATTGTCGTACCAATGTCGCGCAACAATTTTTATAATGGTAGGCTATGGTGTCGCACTGCGACATGCGACATATTCAAAATATTCATATTCACGACAGTCGCAAAAAATTCATCCAAGATGGATGCATGTAGCAGTGTAGTTGTGCCCTATGTGTCGTGCGACTTATTGTCGTTGTGTAGCCCTAGCCTAAAGCTGACCTACAGCAGTGAAGAAAAATGGCTGGGTTGTTATGGAAACCTTGAGTAAAACTATGTGTATGTGGAGACTAAGGGCCTGCGAGCTTCTATAGGCTGATAAGGGACATGTGACTGTGCGACGCAACAACAACGGCCAAGGGTCCCTTAAAGCAAATGTTGTCATGACTAGGGATGAGTGAATGAAACATCCGAAGTCGATTCGCATAAAACTTTGTTCTAATACTGTACGGAGCAGGAATAATAGGGCCCGGAAGCATTGCTGCAGCGTCCGGCCATGCCGGTTCCGGTAGGCGGTTCCCGGTCAGAACAGCATGCCGGATATGGAAACACTAGTGTGAAACTAGTGTTTTGTCCAGCAAGAAGGCACCAACTCATAACGGTTGCAAGTCTCTCGCCTATGGAGGGCACATACGCTTGGTGGTTATGAGCGAATTGAGCACTTGTTTGATGGTTACAGTCACTCAGACAGCACAGCACCCAAAGCGGTACTCAGAGAGAGGTGCAGTTCTTTGTCGCCAAATATAGTCCACATAATAGTCCCAAGGGGCATCTCCCTGATTCAGAGGTAATGTTAAGCAACGGTCCCTGTCTTACCCTACCCCCCCCAGGAAGAGATGTCTAGGAAAAGGTAATTAAAAGGGTTGTCAGTAGGATAACCCAGGAGCAATTACCAGCTGTGGCCCAGCACAGGCAGCGCAAAGCAGTGACGTCATCACGGCTCCTGCATCGGGATGCTGACGTCCTCTGTGTGGTCTCCTCGTCTTGTAGGCCACAGACCTAAAGCCACCTGTGGCTTAAAAGCGCAAAAAGTCAATGGCTGTCTGAGTTCACCCTGACGATGCAGAAACTGTTGAAAACACCACAGGTCTGGGGATTCGGGCCCCCCCCCCCCCTTCTATTCCTGGTCCAACTTCAACCACACTAGATATACCATTGATCCAGACCTAAAGCCCTTGAACATATATTTTAAACTCTACATTCGCTGGTGTGAGAAGATTAGGGTGGCCAGACATCTGGTTTGAGGCCGGACAGTTCGCTTCACGGAGGTGAGCGGGCGTGGTTTATTGGTGTGGCCAATGAGGTCCAGCTTTCTGTGGTGAAGCCAGTGGGCCACCCTAGAGAAGATTGTATCATAGAGATGACTTGTCTCTGTGTAGACACTATACTGTAACACATGCTTGGCCCCAGAAACTCCATTCTATGCTACACAAGACTAGGGGCCCTATAGCAAACTGGGCCTAGTGTTTTGTTGCCCCACCAAACCCTTTCCAATACCCTTGAGTCAATTCCTCACATTCTGGACAGGGGAGTCCAGTTTTTGCTATGTAATAGTAAAGGCAATGGGACTAAACAGGATGGGGCCCCCTTTTTTTCCAAGGGCCCCATAGCAACCACAGTATCTGCCTTTATAAGTGACTGCAGATACACTTGATCCGTAGCTGTTTTACACCATTTCTATGTAGATGTGGGTAATCACTCTCAATCTCCTGCGTTGCTTAGCAACACAATCCGCTTGTCATCTATGGCACGCTGAGCATCTTGGGAAATGTAGTTCATTGAGAGCAGCGAAGGTTGCAGATCCCGGTGCTAAACCAGCCTCTAATAAGACGGATGACTGTTATTTTATCCCTAACATCAGTGAAAAGAGGATGTATGAGGGCAGAGGGACATTTTTCACGCCGATCTTCTTCTTGGCTTTTAGGTAGTTCCTTTACTGTCGTCTTTGATTAAGATCGCGCTTTGTCCCCATCCGACCTCTTTCTTAAACACCTGGGCACGTTAAGCGCCAAAGCTTGCAGTCCGGATAACACCGCGCGCCTCTCAGACGCACGTGCTAAATCTCCCTAATGTATGGGAGACGTGTGACGGATTTGTGGACATCTGCAGCTGCTTTTATGCCCGCCGACGGTTACTTTACGGGAAACATATTATTGCGTTTTACAACGGGGGATAAATCCACAAATGGCGTCGTCGCTTTATGCTTTTTGTGTGTGTGCGCGAGGGACGAAGGAGAAATCAGGAGAAAAAAATAAAAAAAGACAGAACTGACAATTTATTCTTTCCTTACTTAACTAGGCTTAATGATGTGGCTTGGAGGAACATCCAGATCACTGCTCCGGGAACGGAGCAGCCGACACTTTACTTAATAGCAATCTTAATTCTTTCCCCAGCGATGCAAACTGAATTCAAGAGGCCTGTGCAGTGAGGGTGGCACTCGCTACCAGAGCAGCAGATGGTTGGCACTGGGGGAGTCATGGGCACTACGCACCATTCACTTTGGTGTCAGATTATCCAATTATTTCATGAAAACCTATGAATGCGTGCAGTGCAGCCATCCTTCCCGGATCCGGCGGGACAGTCCCAAATTTCAGCCTCAGTCCCCCTTGTCCCCACCAGCTCTCTGCTTCACCATTCCCCTGCTGCTCGTGATTTTTTGCATAGCGGGCACTATAGGGTGACGTCCTCGCTCCTGCTGCATTGAGCCACAGACAGCGCAGACTGGAGACCAGAGCAGACCTGCTGGGCACCATCGTGGGCACATGGGGTAGGGGAGTATTCAATTTGGAGGTAATAAGGGGGCCTCATTGTGTATGAGGTCACTTAAAGGGGTTGTCCACCTTTTACTACTCAGGTCATCAATATCAGATCGGCAGGGGGCCGACTCCCAGCACCGCCGCCGATTAGCTGTCTGAAGCGAAGGCAGCGCCATACATTCATCTGGTTGGTGGTATTAGAGGCAGAGCTTGATAAGAGCTCATCCCTTCCACAAAAAGTGGACAATGACATAAGTATCATTATTCAGATAATGGTCCGGTCATGTTTCGGAGACCTAAGGCTATGTTAAAGAAGGGGGGGGGGCATATTTCTAGAAAATTCCATCAATTAGGCAAGCCCAATGACAATTCCTTTTGCAGTCCTGCAGCCCATTTATTCTCAGGATTAGTTTGGTTCCTGGAAAGTCAGACCCCCGACCCCCCAATGATCATCAGGTGATGACATATCCTAGTGATGTGCATTGAGTAACACACTACATCCAATACTTTGCTTTACTTATTACTGAGCTCATCACCTTGTCTGGGGAGAAATGCATTTTAGTTGATGCAGATTTTACATATTTACTTCAGGTTACAACACCCAGAGAAGTGTCCCAGACACTGAACCAGAAGGGGAAACTGGGAAAGATGAAATCAGAACTAATTAGTAGAAAAATAGAATTCTAAATCCAGTTTTGGAAGAACACGAAGATGAATATTGTTTTAATATACCCCATTTCATTTACCTGGCTGCAAAGAGGTGTCTCCTAAGGAAAGAGACCCACCTTGTTAGGGTCACCTTGTGGAAGTGGCTTCCTGGGAGTCAAAATCTGACTTTTAACCCTTGTTATGTCTCAAAGCTTGTTAAAAAGTCACATTTTGACTCATAGGGAGCCACTTCCACAAGATGGTGCTAGCTAGATGGTCCTCTTTCCTTGGGAGATACCGCTTTGCCTATTCATTTCCCATGGAGCATTGCCAAAAATCCTCCATACCATGGAGAACTTCCAGTAAGTCTCCATAAAGGGCTGATCTCTTTAAGAAGATCCAGTACCCTTCCTAAGTTATATCCAAGACACTCGGCCAGCTCGATACTGATGAGGGGTAAGCAGCCCGAAACAGCTGTCTATGGATGGCTATTTGGTTTGGATATTTTTGTTAAAAAGTTAGATTTTGACTCAGAGGAAGCCACTTCCATAAGGTGGCGCTAGCGAGATGGTTCTCTTTCCTTGGGAGATACATCTCTGAAAATTGCCAATAAGTCTCCATACAGGGCTGGTCCCTTTAAGGCAGGCATGTCCAAACTGCGGCCCTCCAGCTGTTGCAAAACTACAACTCCCAGCATGCCCTAATAGCTGTAAGCTATCCAGGCAATCCAGGCATGCTGGGAGTTGTAGTTTTGCAACAGCTGGAGGGCCGCAGTTTGGACATGCCTGCTTTAAGGAGATTCAGTACTCTACCTAAGCTATTTACCTGATTGCAAAGCAAGAGCAAAAACTAAAATATGACAATAGCAACAATGCAGACATATAACAGTGCATCAGAGTTCGGGCTCATGCACACGGTCGTGTGCTGGCCGCTCCATGCATTAGGGACCGCAATTTGGGGTCCCCAATGCACGGCAACATCCGAGCAGCTGCCACAAACAGATCCAGACCTATTCAACTTGAATGCGTCCGTGATCTGTCCGCACCGCAAAAAAGTAGTGCACACTTTTTTGCGGTGCGGAGGCACGGACAGAAAACCCACTGAAGTACTACGGAGTTCCGTGCCTCTGTTCTGCATCCCCTGGATTACGGACCCATTGAAGTGAATGTAATACAGCAACGGTCGTGTGCATGAGCCCTTAAGGGTATGCTGGGAGTAGTAGTTTCCTAACCTCCGGAGAGACACAGGTTAAAGAGCTAGGCTTTTCACTAAAATTGGCTATATTCTCATAGAGCAGTAAATACAGCCGGCCATGACCCCCGGACCGTGCAGCTGCTCAGGAAAAAGGAATGTCAACCCCAACCTCCCACCTCTGGAATATATTCCATCCAAAAGCACTCCTTTTGTTAGTTTAATATGTTACTCCAGAAAGAGGAGCCGGGGTGGCAGAGGTCCTACAAGACTGGCAACACTTAATATTCCCAATGAATCACAGACCACAACACATTGAAATCTGTATCATAATGCAGCTGTTAATCAAGCAGAAAAAAAAAAAAAGATATAAAATACTAAGGTGAATATATAAATCTGATTTTATTAAAGAAAAATAATCTGAGTTCGGAACTTTCCTTTCTGAAATTTCCCAGAGTAACCGGTCACTGGCCCCCCACAAGATCAACACACTCATCCCCTTCTGCTGCTAAACGAATGACATACAAGTGAAGTGGATTTAATGGGGCCGAGAAGAGCGCAGGATATCTGGTGAGGGCCCATTAGTGCACATTGTGTTATCACTGTGAATGTGTTGAATGGAGGAGGGGAGAAAAAACGAGTATGCAGGACAGCAGAGTCAATGATGAACAGAGCCCAATGAGATAAAGGGCCACCGAGGGGGCACAGCGTGAAGACCACAATAATCATAAACTTTTCATTTCTGCCGATGGTAGTTATGGCAGATTAGGACCATATTTCAACTATGTTATTGGTGCTCCATGGGGCTCTCATGTTGCAGAATAATAAGGAGATATCTGTCTTAAAGGGCATCTATTAGCAAATTTGAAACTGTTTGACCTGTTACATGTGCACTTGGCAGCTGAAGACATCTGTGTTGGTCCCATGTTCCTATGTGCCCGCATTGCTGAGAAAAATAATGTTTTAAGAAATGCAAATGAGCCTCTAGGAGCAATGGGGGCGTTGCTATTACACCTAGAGGCTCAACCTCTCTGCAACTGCTGCGCCCTCACCACTTTTGATTGACAGGACCAGTCAGTGAAAACGTCATCATACCTTCCTAGCCCTGTCATCTATGTGTAATACCCTAGAGTGGTATTACCATTCTTACACCCTGCTACTGTCTCTAATGGGCTAACCATAATGTCATCTGTGTATTTATCCCAGCTCCTCTTACACTGTGCATTAATTGTTCTGCTATGTAGCTGTTATTTGTTGTATTACATGTTATGTGCCTGGTTCGCCAGCAGGTGGCAGTGTATATGGCAGATAAATCTTTAGATACAATAGAACTTACCATACCATTCTCCCCCTTTTGGGCAGAAGTGGGCCAGTCCTGCTTCTTACCAAGGGAGGGGCTGCAGGAAGTTTTCATTCAGTCTTAGTCTAGTAAAGAAGGAAGGCGATGAGAATCACCTTGCATCCTTACAGATTAACCGACAGAGTGTTGCGAGGGGGTCAACAGCCAAAGGCACCCCACTCTAAAAGTACCAGAGCAGTCATACATTTCAGCAACTAGACTAAAGCCGTGTTTAGCACAGCAGAGAGATAATATTTAAGTTTGCTTGCCAGTTTACCCCAAAATCTGCTGGAATCAAGAGAAACACCACTTCTTGTACAGATGCAAGTTGATCAAAGTAAAGCTGTTGAACTTTATAAAAGTCTGGACTCAACTATTTCTCCACTTCCACCATTACTCTCTCCTTTATTGCTTCGGAGTCTAACCCTGGGACAACCGTACCCAGGTAGGAGCACCGTGACACACACAGAAAACTATTGAGGCCGCACCACACCATTCTGCATTCCTAAAAACCTGGAACACGATCGGCCCTGGGGGGCGGCACGTTGTATATGCAGTACAGGACAGGCTAGGTCATCCAGATGGTCTTTGTAAATGTTCTCCACTCAAGAGATGGGGATCCTGAACAGAGGACCCCCCTCTATTAACTCAGAATTCACTAATAGGGTAAATCAAGTGCTTTTTCTAAATTCAAGAAAATGATTAAAGGGCCGCCAGTCTTTAGCTGGTGTTTCCAAAAAAGCAGCCTTTGCTATTAATTCCCCTTCTAAGCTACAGGAGGTATGATCAAGACATCAAATCAAGGGGCATCCAAGCGGCCGCCATTAAAAATACTTAGACCCTATAAAAGCAGACTGAAAGGACACTGGAACTCTGTAGTCCTATATGCCATCTCCTATACCAAAGATGCCCAACCTGCGGCCCTCCAGCTGTTGCAAAACTACAATTCCCAGTATAAACAGCCTACAGCTATTAGGGCATGCTGGTAGTTGTAGTTTTGCAACAGCTGGAGGGCCGCAGGTTGAGCATCCCTGTCCTATACCATAACATACCTTTTGTAGGCATCTAAGGGAGGGTATTTGGAAGAGAAGGGTAAAATCATCATTATGCAGCAAATACTCTTCCCTTGCACAGGATCCCATGATTTTCCGTGCACCACCCCCGGAAGAACGAAGAGAGAATAATATGATGTTTATGCATGATTTATGTTCTTTTCATCTCATACCATATATTTTGGGTTGCTGGAGAGGAGGACAAACCATTGACTAGGGCTCCATGTTTGCACATCATTATCTGTTAAGCAGAGCCCATTCACTGAATACAAGTGCAACTGCCCTTTAACACATTCATGCCCGGCTGCTGATGAGATGCAGATAAAGCAGACGAGGACATTTTTTTATTTTTTTCTCTTTAAAATATAACCCCAGCGCTTGGTTAGCATTTCATTCAAACAGCTGACAGTCACTTTCTTCTGAAAGAAAGGCTGAATTCTATTATCAGTACTACGATGATGACGATGATGATTAAATCACACTCCGAGCCTTATTTTATCAAACAGATTTCTAAATATTAGTGATAACAAAGCAACTCTTTATCTACAAACAAGTCCATAAAAGCACAGGGGACCCATTCTGCGCTGTGCTAGCACGCTACTGCCCTCTGCTGGTAGGACATTTTACAGCATCCTATAATTTGTAGACCACAAAACAAATCGATTTGCATGGAGTCTTGAGGTTTTAACATTTATTTCTATTACTTTCATGGTAGATTCTTCAGCGTCCAGTTAAATAGATATGACACAAGCTGTTTGCAGGTTTGTTTCATCTTTTAGATTTTTTTTTAAATAAAGGCATGTTGTGGTATTTTCTCTGTCCAAAAACCTGTACAGTGACTGAACTGGAGACATGCATACTGAACGGATTGCTCTGATCAGTATTTTCCCGGTATTGAGCCCCTAGGACCGAAGTCAATACCGGAAAACTTTAACGCAAGTGTGAAAGTACCCTTACTTGAATAAACGTTTCTCCAAACAGTTTCAGGCTTTGTCTTGGTTCCAGCAGGCTTTAGCATTAAACTGGCAGGCAAACTCAACTCTGCTATGTCTCTGTTTCTCTCTGACTGTGCTGTACTGATAGGCTGGCTGTATAACCTCAGCTTCTTCTGTATGCTGCACTTTACTTTGTAGTCTGACTCTAGGTTATGCCAGGGAACTTTCCTCCTGGCTCCTGAGGCTTTAAGCTTTGACCTCCATGGCCAGCAGTGCTTGGGGTGCTCTGGCTTGCATGGGCACATCCAGCAGAGACATGCCCCGGCACACCCTTCCCCTAGCTGGGGGTAAACTAGACTGGAACTAACTGGTCCCCACCCTTCCTGCAGGAAGTAGGACTAGCCCACTTCTCTCCAGAGGGGGCTCACAATGGAATGGAAAGCTCCATTCTACCTAAGTACAGCTCTGCCATGTTTGCCGCCACCTGCTGGTGAACCAGATACATTACATGAACACAACAGTTGCAAACAGATTAGGACCTGCACAGTGTGGAGGACCTGGACAAAATACAGGGATTAAATTGGCGTTAAACCAATAAAGACAGTAGCAAGGTGCAGAAGTGGTAACACCGCTCTGGGGTGTTACACAGTCATTTCTGCCTTAGAAGAGAGGATGCTGAGGGTAGCAGTCAATAAACAGTCTGCAAAATAATTCCTATAATAAATATTATATAAGGCATAATGCCCCGCCATACTGTATCATCAGCCATTCTACAGCTATATGACAATGTTTGAAGGACCCTCGGTCATATAAGTGATGCTCAGTGATGCTGAGTTGCAACTCCAGACATGGCCTGTGGACAGGAGTGGCGCTGTTTAAAAAAATAAAAATAAATGACAAGTTGTTATATAAACAACACATCTTCATAACTTCAGACTGAAAATGTATCTAATACCAAAATTAAGGTATCTATAACTTTAAAAAGGCAAAGCCATAAAGCATTTCACATAATAATCAGCAAGAATGCAGCAGGCCACTGGATGCCATGAAAACAGCAAGCAAGCCATGGTAGTGCATGGCTAGTAACTACGGTTGATAATAGATGTTCCAACCATTGCTTCTACCAGTTCCATTCCCTGGGTTACCATGACATTACTTAAGGCAACCCCAGTCCATTTTAGGAAACCCCCCTCATATGCCTTATGGATGCAAAAGAGGGGATCCCCAGTAGGAGACCACCCTTCCTGTACTACAACTGCATAGAGTGGTCCTCCCTCTGGAGGACTCTGCTTGTTTAGAGTTGATTTTCACTGGACACCATGTAATGCCTGCAGCCCTCCTGGGTGGACAAGACAGGAGTGTTCCACTGGATCTGGAACAGTTGGGAGGCCTGTTTAAAGGGATTGTACAGTTTTGTTTTGTTTTTAATCTAACCCACTAGGCATACTCACCACACTTCTTGATTCTAGCTCCTCAGGTTGTCTTCACTGGACTTCTAGTCCCCGTCTAGAAACTTACTGAACTTCTGAAGATTAGAGACAGTCCTTGCAAATTCGGAACTGTTGGCAACTTTGGTCACGTGCATACCTGCAGCCAATGGCTAGCCTCAGCGGTGACATGCTCAAAGCGGAGGGTCAATCTGGGCCACCAGTGAACCAGAGGATCCTCTAATAGACCCAGGCTCCGAGGCAATCGTGATCCCCAAAGTTCTAGTAGTACAAATACCATTTGGAGCTGCTTTAGGAGATATTGGGCTCCGAGAATAATTTCCTCTGGTGGCCCCAAGGAACCGTAGTCCAACACTGCCAAAGCAGAACATCACTGCTGGATCACTTGCTGTTTGGGGACACATCACCGTTCAGACTGTCCCTAATTTTTAGAGATGGTCCTGGAAAATTCTTGCTGTCCTTATGTAAGCCTCACCCATAAATGGGCAATCCTGGTGGATTTTGGGCGTTCCCCAGGGGTGAGGCTCATATATGCCGAATTCATCAAGTACAGTGTTGGTAAGTATGCGTGACCCTGTCCATGCACGAAGTCCAGTGAGCACAGCCAGGGAGCCATGTATGGTGTCAAAAGGTTCTATGGTCTCCTCGGTCACCAGCCGTCTTCACACAGTGTGCTGTCCACATCTTTTGCGGCCCCATTAAAATGAATAGGTCCATTTTTGCGGATCGAATGGAGAGCGAAATTTCCTCGAATTACCCTATGATGGCCACACCCGGGCCCTGTGGCCCATTAATGTCTGACAGATGATGACGTGTCTAATTTACTGTACACAACCACCGAGTGATGTCGCCTCTAATTTCCTACAAGCCGTAATTAAAAGGGATTTCCGAGCGACATAAACCGCATTTAACCGAATAATATGCGCGCAGCCATGAATCTTCTTCTCTTGAAGGATGCCGCATCTGCTCCTCATGAATATATATTTTTAAGTCCATGAATTTTAAATGGTTTTGTGCTAGTTTATTACAATTAATTAAAAGAGAGAAATTCCTGTGAATGCCACATGGTTAAGAAAATAAAATGTACGGCGTCAATTAGCAAGCCGCATTAAACGTACTCCCCTTTAATGGCTTCTGCCTAAAACGTAACAAGATTTATTTTTTGGGGGGAAGATTTATAAATCAGATGGATAAGGAAAGGGAAGAGTCGGAAATTTAGAGCTTTGAGATTTGAGATAATATAAATCCTGAGATAAAACGACAGATTCTTCTGTGGAAAAAATGCTTCAATTACAGTTAGAGATTTGGGTAATTAGCCGCCATGTCACTCGGCGAGAATAGCAATGCGCCAGCTTCGGTGTATTCCGAGAACCGTAAGGGATGAAGTGACATACAAAACAATGCGACCAAGAGTTATCAGTGTTGCCTGTAGCAACCAATCACATTCCACCTTTCATTTTCTCACAGCAATTTTTTTTTAAATATTTTATATAATTTTGATTAGTGTTATCTTTTTTGAAGGTGTACTTGCAGCAAGCCTCCGAGGAGCCGATGCAGAGGATGGAGGTGAGGACTTCATTTTAGTTGTTCTTTCTGGAGATTCCTTTGCAGGAGCAGGAGCTCTGCAGTGTGCTTCCTCTCAGGTTACACAGAAACTCGCCCTCCTGGCAGAAAGCAGTGTGCTTCCTCTCCACTCTCAGGTTACACAGGAACTCCCCCTCCTGGCAGGAAGCAGTGTGCATCCTCTCCACTCTCAGATTACACAGGAACTCCTCCTCCTGGCAGGAAGCAGTGTGCTTCCTCTCCACTCTCAGGTTACACAGGAACTCCCCCTCCTGGCAAGAAGCAGTGTGCTTCCTCTCCACTCTCAGGTTACACAGGAACTCCTCCTCCTGGCAGAAAGCAGTGTGCTTCCTCTCCACTCTCAGGTTACACAGGAACTCCCCCTCCTGGCAGGAAGCAGTGTGCTTCCTCTCTACTCTCAGGTTACACAGGAACTCCCTTTCCTGGCAGGAAGCAGTGTGCTTCCTATCCACTCTCAGGTCATACAGAAACTCCCCCTCCTGGCAGGAAGCAGTGTGCTTCCTCTCCACTCTCAGGTCATACAGAAACTCCCCCCCCCCCCCCCCCCCGGCAGGAAGCAGTGTGCTTCCTTATCTCTCTCAGGTTACACAGGAACTCCCCCTCCTGGCAGGAAGCAGTGTGCTTCCTATCCACTCTCAGGTCATACAGAAACTCCCCCTCCTGGCAGGAAGCAGTGTGCTTCCTCTCTACTCTCAGGTTACACAGGAACTCCCTTTCCTGGCAGGAAGCAGTGTGCTTCCTATCCACTCTCAGGTCATACAGAAACTCCCCCTCCTGGCAGGAAGCAGTGTGCTTCCTCTCCACTCTCAGGTCATACAGAAACTCCCCCCCCCCCCCCCCCCCCCCCCGGCAGGAAGCAGTGTGCTTCCTTATCTCTCTCAGGTTACACAGGAACTCCCCCTCCTGGCAGGAAGCAGTGTGCTTCCTATCCACTCTCAGGTCATACAGAAACTCCCCCTCCTGGCAGGAAGCAGTGTGCTTCCTCTCCACTCTCAGGTTACACAGGAACTCCCCCTCCTGGCAGGAAGCAGTGTGCTTCCTATCCACTCTCAGGTTACACAGGAACTCCCTCTCCTGGCAGAAAGCAGTGTGCTTCCTATTCACTCTCAGGTTACACAGGAACTCCCCCTCCTGGCAGGAAGCAGTGTGCTTCCTCTCTACTCTCAGGTTACACAGGAACTCCCTTTCCTGGCAGGAAGCAGTGTGCTTCCTATCCACTCTCAGGTTACACAGGAACTCCTCCTCCTGGCAGCAAGCAGTGTGCTTCCGATCCACTCTCAGGTTACACAGGAACTCCCCCTCCTGGCAGCAAGCAGTGTGCTTCCTATCCACTCTCAGGTTACACAGGAACTCCTCCTCCTGGCAGGAAGCAGTGTGCTTCCTCTCCATATTTATCAAAGAACCACGGCACTCTATAGCTGCTTTAAGTTGCTTATTTTATTTCATTTCATTTCATTAATCCTTTATCCATCCAAAAATTAGCCACTGGCCAATGTTTCGGTCTAGTCTTAGACCTTGTTCACGGCCTTAGTCTGCATAGTGGGGAGTATATAGGATGGTGCTTCCTCTCCACTCTCAGGTTACACAGGAACTCCCCCTCCTGGCAGGAAGCAGTGTGCTTCCTCTCTACTCTCAGGTTACACAGGAACTCCCTTTCCTGGCAGGAAGCAGTGTGCTTCCTATCCACTCTCAGGTCATACAGAAACTCCCCCTCCTGGCAGGAAGCAGTGTGCTTCCTTATCTCTCTCAGGTTACACAGGAACTCCCCCTCCTGGCAGGAAGCAGTGTGCTTCCTATCCACTCTCAGGTCATACAGAAACTCCCCCTCCTGGCAGGAAGCAGTGTGCTTCCTCTCCACTCTCAGGTTACACAGGAACTCCCCCTCCTGGCAGGAAGCAGTGTGCTTCCTATCCACTCTCAGGTTACACAGGAACTCCCTCTCCTGGCAGGAAGCAGTGTGCTTCCTCTCTACTCTCAGGTTACACAGGAACTCCTCCTCCTGGCAGCAAGCAGTGTGCTTCCGATCCACTCTCAGGTTACACAGGAACTCCCCCTCCTGGCAGCAAGCAGTGTGCTTCCTATCCACTCTCAGGTTACACAGGAACTCCCCCTCCTGGCAGCAAGCAGTGTGCTTCCTATCCACTCTCAGGTTACACAGGAACTCCTCCTCCTGGCAGGAAGCAGTGTGCTTCCTCTCCATATTTATCAAAGAACCACGGCACTCTATAGCTGCTTTAAGTTGCTTGTTTTATTTCATTTCATTTCATTAATCCTTTATCCATCCAAAAATTAGCCACTGGCCAACGTTTCGGTCTAGTCTTAGACCTTGTTCACGGCCTTAGTCTGCATAGTGGGGAGTATATAGGATGGTGCTTCCTCTCCACTCTCAGGTTACACAGGAACTCCTCCTCCTGGCAGGAAGCAGTGCACTTCCTCTCTCAGGTTTACAAAATATAACAAACAATTGCAGATACCTCATCTGGGGTATTGCAATGCAGCACAGGAGAAGATGAGCAGAGTGAGTTTAGGAGTCACGTGGTCGGTCCTATCATTGATTGTACATACAGGTATAGCTGTCAGTCCCTAATTAGGACTGCCCACATGACTCCTAAACTTAGAATGATCAGAGATTTAAAGGCTATGTACCCCTTTGAGGGCATTTTTTTTTAATTTTTTTTTTATTATTATTGCATTGTACTAATTTTGAGCTAATTTTTTTTATCTAAATGCGTCTTTATTACAAATATGGAGCCTTTTTTCTGTACAGGGCTAAGATGCTCTAATAGAGGGATCTGAATTTTCTATCTGTTCCGTCAGCTAGCTAATCTGACTGGCTCCTTATCTCTGCTCTCTGGCATTCTAACACTCATTATAGCTCAGTTCTTATCTTACTGATAATAACTCTTATTTAAGCCACATTCTTAAGTTTATTAGATGACTGGCACAAAGTGAAAGTTAAAAAAGTACGATTCACACAGCTAGAAAAAAAAAGTTAACCCTTTGTGACAGAACGGCTCAATATTTTTAATAAAGAACTATTGAAAAAATAATTTTTAGCCTAAAATTGGTAAAATGCAATCATTAAAATTACTGCCTCTAGACTGCCTCTAGGTGTGCATAGCCTTTAAATTAATAACTTCCAAGTTTTACCAAGTCATTTCCCACAAAACCATACATCAATCTGCTCAGCTCCTCCTGCAGGTCGCGCTGTATTTTCATGGTGTCATGTTTCCTTTCCAACCTTCAACGAGTCATTGTCTTTTCTTTTGTCAATTTCACATGTGGACTTTTCAGCCCCTACAAAGTTTTGCTTCCAAATGATAGAACGCAGCAACCTTGGCTCAATAAAAGCATGGGTTTTCGATGGTGGAAAGGTAGCAATTGTTCCAAACAACCGGGGAAAGGAGGGGGGGGTGTTTTTAGATATGTTAATAGAAAACGTGGATGGAAAAAAAATTGTGTACAGTAAAAACTGCAGACTATTAACCTGGCAGAGAAAAAATACCAACCCATAAAAGCAATACATCAAAAGGCAGAAGATTGCGATCTCTCACTGTACATGAGTAGCCTTTCCCGACACCGTATAACTGCTAATTGCCTGAAAATGTGAAAAGTTCCATCGGCTTCTTCACTGCTATAAATGCCGGCCTAATAGTGTTTGCTGACATATATAGATGCATCCAGTGTAGCACGCTGACCTAGAACCCGCTGCTGACAGATAGAACCTGAACGTGCTTACATTATCTCCTATATTACCAGTAATGGCCTGTAACCTTAATGAGGAGACTGCCGGAGTATAATCAGCGTATAAATGATCACAGCAGAATGCAGAGCACTGCTAATTGCTGTTAGGGAACACTGACCTCTGTTGAGCCAGTTGGGTTACTGCAAGTCTTTTTGTTATCCTGTGGTTTTATTATTTTGTAGCTGCAGTGTCATAACGCTAATGATTTTTATATAATTCTATGTTTTAGCATTTAACATTGATATAGAGGGCCGGCTTTAGGGTGGATCGAACCCTGTGCATTACCTTTTATTGACGACCCCTGAAGGGGCAGTATATCGTGCCCAAATAATACATCCATACAGCACCCAAATAGCACCAGTAAAAATGTAGCTCAGGATATAGCTGACTTTAAAGGCGTTATGTCATAATTAATAATACATTTTTTTTTTAAATCAGACATCATCTAGTACATGACAATCTCTTTCTAACAAAGCTAGAACCAGTCCTGTACCTGCCATGGATCCAGAGATCGCCCCATTCTTTGCTCCAATTACTCTGCTAGATTCTCTTCAGACTGATAGCTCAAGGGGTGTGTCCTTTCCCTGGGGGCATGTCCTTTCTCCTGGAGCTCTCTCCCTATCTGAGTTCCGAGGGTGTGTCCTTTCCCTGGGGGCATGTCCTTTCTGCTGCAGCTCTTTCCCTATCTGAGTTCAGAGGGTGTGTCCTTTCTCTCGGGGCATGTCCTTTCTCATGCAGCTCTCTCCCTATCTGAGTTCAGAGTGTGTGTCCTTTCTCTGGGACATGTCCTTTCTGCTGCAGCTCTCTCCCTATCTGAGTTCAGGGGGTGTGTCCTTTCTCTGGGGGCATGTCCTTTCTGCTGCAGCTCTCTCCCTATCTGAGTTCAGGGGTGTGTCCTTTCTCAGGGGTTTTGTCCTTGATGCTGCAGCTCTCTCCCTATCTGAGTTCAGGGGTGTGTCCTTTCTCAGGGGTTTGTCCTTGATGCTGCAGCTCTCTCCCTATCTGAGTTCAGAGGGTGTGTCCTTTCTCTGGGGCATGTCCTTTCTGCTGCAGCTCTCTCCCTATCTGAGTTCAGGGGGTTTGTCCTTTCTCTGGGGGCATGTCCTTTCTGCTGCAGCTCTCTCCCTATCTGAGTTCAGGGGTGTGTCCTTTCTCAGGGGTTTTGTCCTTGATGCTGCAGCTCACTTCCTATAACTGGCACAGCTCCTGACAGTAGATACAGCTGATCGCAGTTGAAGTATGAAACTGAGCATATACTGAGCACTTCAGTGAGGTGGACAAAGAACAGCAGGTGGCGCTATATAGACAGATTTTAATGAATAACTCAGCGGCTATACAAATTTTTTAATTACATGTAATTACAAAAGTATTCAGATCCATGTGCTGGTTTGAAAAATTTTGAATATTTTTGTGGGTTGTGGGACAGCCCCTGTCAATAGGTTTGGGCAAACATTTTTACATCAGGGATACAAGCTCTGAGGGCACATTTGGTAATGACAGACGGTGCGCAGGTTTCACACCAGGCCTGATGGTATATCCTGAGTTGGGGCTCATGCACATGACCGCATTATTTTCAGATCATATGCGAACCCATTCATCTCAACGGGGCCGCAAAAGATACTGACTGCACGCAGAGTGCTGTCCGCATCCATATGTCCGTTCCGTGGCATCTGACTTGTGTCACTTTATGTGGTAATAACTTTGGAACACTTTTACTTATCCAAGCCATTCTGAGACTGTTTTCTCGTGACACATTGTACTTCACGACAGTCATAAATTTGAGTCGATATATTTCACCTTTATTTATAAAATAATCCCAAATTTACCCAAAATTTGGAAAAATTCACAATTTTCTAAATTTGAATGTCTCTACTTTTAAGACAGATAATAATACCTCATAAAATGGTTATCGATCAACATTCCCCGTATGTCTGCTTTATGTTGGCAAAATTTAGTAAATGTCTTTTTTTTTTTTTAGGGCGTTAGAAGGCTTAGAAATTTAGAAGCTATTTTTCAAATTTTCAACAAAATTTCCAAAACCATTTTTTTAGGTGCCAATTCAGTTATAAAGTGATTTTGAGGGGGCTTACATAATGGAAACCACCCATAAATGACCCCCTTTTAGAAAATACACCACTCAAATTATTCAAAACTGATGTTACAAACTTTGTTAACCCTTGAGGTGTTCCACAAGAATTAAAAGGAAAATGGAGGTTAAATTTCAAAATTTCACTTTTTTGGTAGATTTTTTATGTTAATACATTTTTTCTTGCAACACAGCAAGGGTTAACAGCAAAATTAACCTCTACAGTTTACAGAAATACACCATATGTGGCGGTAAACTCCTCTATGGGCACATGGCAGTGGTCAGGAGGAAAGGAGCGCCATATTGATTTTGGAGGCAGATTTTGCTAGAATGGTTTTTGGGCACCATTTTGTATTTGAAGAGACAGCAGCGAGGGGACCCGATGGACACCCCAAACCCAGAAGGATACCGCACGTGCCGCGGTCAGCGCTGACCGCGGCAGTACAAGGGTTAATGTGCCGGCATCTGTGTTTTCACCGATGCCGGCGCATACAGCAAGGGGTCCGGCTATCAGTGACTGCCGGACCCCTGCAGCTGATCGGGCGGGCGCAGCTCGGCGCTGGGATTTATGACCCTGATACCAGCGCCGTACATGTACGGCGCTGGTATCCTACAGATTAAAGGGGTATTCCCATCTCAGACATTGATGGCATATCTCTAGGATATACCATCAACGTCAGATAGGCATGGGTCCCACATCTGAGACCCAATCCTATCTCTAGAATGGGCCTCCTGAAGTGAAGAAGAGCCCACCACGCAAGTGCCGCCTACTCCATTCACCACTGTGGGAATTCCAAAGATAGCCAAAACCTGGCTCAGCGGCTGTATTTCCGTCAGACCCATAGCGATGAATGGAGAGGTGGGCGTGCATGCGCAGTTCACTCTCTATTTACTGCTATGGGGCCTCTGAAACTCTCATAGCAGTGAATGCGGAGCACGCTGCGCATGCTCAGTGCGCCCTTCTTCACTTCTGGGGACAGTAGCAGGTGCTATAGGTGGGACACGCAGCTATCTGACGTTGATGGCATATCCTAGCGATATGCCAAAAACGTATGAGATAAACAACCCATTTAATTAAAAAAAAATAACTCTGCCAACTCAGCACTTTTCAAACAAAATGTTGTGTAAATCCACCCTTATGGTTGTCCCCTCACTGACCGTATTTGCCATTCAGCAGCTCAATGACAACCCTATTGTCTGTCACTCAACTTTAAAGGGGTTATCCAACCCCTATAATACCCCCCCTAATGCCCGGGCCTCTCATGTAGGTTATACTTACCCCGTCACCCGCGTCGCTCCTGATGCCCGCACGGCCGGACCTGCATCTCTTCGTGATGCAGATCAAAACATCCGGCGACGAGGGGGCAGCCAATAGCAGGCCGCGAGGAGGACGAGCTTCCCTAGCGTCACCCGCTATAACCTACATGAGGGGCCCGGGCGGGCATTGGGGGGGGGGCATTATAGTGGTTAGATAACCCCTTTAACTTTCTCAGAAGCAGATTCAGGTAAGAACTGTTGACAATTTGACAGGTGAGGATTTATATATTCGCTGGTGATTTTTAGAATTTAGGGGGGGGGGGGGGGTAATCCATACATGGACTGTTATCCGCTCTGTCTTCGCGAGCTCCGAGGACATCTTGTTCGGCTTCCTTTCAAACACATCATCATTTTAAGTCTTGTCAGATTGTCGCGGCGGCCCGTTTTTTCTTCTTCTTCTTTTTTTTTTTTTTTCTCCCTCCGCCGGCTAATTAGTTTTAGCTTTTGGAATTGAAATATTTGACACTTCGCAATCTGCCAGAACATGTGTACATTTAACTCCTATAAAATATATATCATTTTATCACCCAGGGGAAAACGCTGATCTCTCCCTACCTGTCTGTACTGGTTACAAATGACTGTGAGTGTCGACATCTCTGGGAGCAGCTGATATATCTGCATTCTGCAAACGCGGGCGCTGCTGGTACAAACCGCCGACTATTCACCCGCTTAAAAATTGATCAGTGTTTTCCAATATATTTTTCCAATACATTCCAGGAGAAGGCTCTGCAATAGCCTGGGAGTGCAGCGCGCTGACTCCGCGGCTCAATATCTGTGTGCTGAAGGATCATTAGTATCTCATTAGGTGCGTCTAACAAATGGCGACCAGAACACCGTAAGGTAAAGCACACAGCAAGGGAAAATGAACATACTACTTGGCGATGATGACAGCCATTGGTCTTACCCCAAGAAGCATTGCATTTCAAAAGGCTGCAGTTTTCCCTGCATGAAATTTGTCACATCTGACAGGTAACAGGCCTTAAAGGTACAGGATCCTAAATTACTGCATAAAAACATTTAAAAAAATTGTGTGTGTGTGTATATATATATATATGCCAACCTTTGTAAAGGGACATCACTAAGATTCCCAAGAGCAATAACATTTTCAACCATATGCCCCACCCATTTATTTAGGGCGTGCCCCCACCCTAAGGCTGGGTTCACACCTGAGCGTTTTACAGCATGTTCCTACGCGCTGTAAAACGCTCAACAAGGAGAAACCAATGATTCCCTATGGGAATGGTTCACACTTGGGCGTTTTACAGCGCGTACGATCGCGCTGTAAAACGCCCGACGCTCCAAAAAGTACATGAGCGACTTTTGGGGCGTTTGTGGCCATAGGACACTGTAGTGAATCACACAAACGCGCGTCAAACGCGCGTTTACTATTACAAAAACGCGCATAAAAATGCGCGTCAAAAACGCGCGTGAAAAAAACGCTCAAGTGTGAACCCAGCCTAAGGCAAGCAAAAGGAATCTGTCATCAGGAAATTCACTTTTACACCGGACTCAATGGGGGAGATTTATCATTTCCCTCGTGCCCGAAAAATGGTGTTAAAAAGTCACAAACTGTGTGTTTGGAACTGTTTTTAAAAATTGTCAACTCTCCCACTTTTGTACACTGCCCTCGCCAGTTTTCACTAAAGGAGCGTGACAAGGGCGGAAAAGGGGCGTGCCCGTTTGCTGGCGAAAATGAGCTCTTGCTTCTCCTCTTTCCTCCGCCAGCCCCTCCCTCTCCTTCTTGATTGACAGGACCAAGTCCGTGCACAGCCCTCTTGCTTGGCCCTGCCCTCTGTGCACCTAACTGCTCATTTGCATATAGATTAAAAGGACTTTTTCTCCAGAATGAAGCAACAGATCATTACATTCAGGCGCCCTTTAAGGCCCCCCTTCAACGCATCCCAAAATGAATATATGGGGTCAGTTATCAAACTGGTGTGAAGTAGAACTGGCTTAGTTGCCCATAGCAACCAATCAGATTCCACCTTTCATTTTTCACAGCTCCTTTGGAAAATGAAAGGTGGATTCTGATTGGTTGCTATGGGCAACTAAGCCAGTTCTACTTTACACCAGTTTGATAAATGGCCCCGATAGACTCCAGATCTCTTAACATAAACCTAAGTGAATACAGACTCTAGACCAAATAACTAAGCAAATACAGGCCCCAGACCAGACTCCCTAAACAGATGCAGACCCCAGACCAGAGCCAGTAAACACATATAGACCCCAGACTAGACCCCCTGAAAACAGACCCCTAAACAAGTACACGCCTCTTAAAGGGGTTATCCAGGTATTTCATATTAATGACTTATTCTCAGGATAGGTTCGGTGAGCATCAGAAGAGGCTGTGGTGCATATTTCCCTGTCCGTGATGACATCCGTGACAAGACGGCCATGAAGGATCCGTGTTTGCTCCGTGTGTCTCTCTTTTCTCCTCCACGGACACTGCTAGGCTGACTATTGGCTTCCAGAGCATCTTCGATAAATGGTCAGCGAAAAACACGGTTCTGTCAGTGGTTTTTCAAGGACCCATAGGGGCCAATTTAGCAAAACCGGTGTAATGGAAAACTGGCTTAGTTACCCATAGCAACCAATTGGATTCCACATTTCATTTTTCAGAGCTCCTTTGCAAAATGAAAGGTGGAATCTGATTGGCTTGTTTTCCTTTGCAACAGTTTCGATATATATCTGCCCCATAGACTTCAATGGCTGTGTTCGGTCCACATCAGTGGTGCAGGTCTAAGTGGTTTTTCCACAAACCCAAGGCCACTGGAAAACCATCGATGTGTGAACAAACACATTAAAATCATCATTGTGGAGAACATGGACAGCACACATCTGTGATTGACTGAAGTGTGAACGAGGCCTTAGAGCTATCCTCTTCTATCAAATTTGGTTGACCCTCCTCTAAGCTCTATGGGGCACATTTATTAAGCTCGCCTGAAATGCCTGTCTTTAAATTGCCTCAAATTTATGATCCCTTAATAAATCAGCTTATTCATGTTTGGTATAACTCTGACCCCTGGTGGTTGTTTTCATGTAAGACAAGTTCATATTCACTAAGGCTTGTCTCATGGGTTTGCGCAAGAAATAATTGCGCAAATGAGCGTAAAGAAGTCACTACTCTATCTCTTTCAATGCAAAAAATTGCGCAAGTTCCCCCTCAAAACAGATGGGAAAAATAAGCCTGGTCAGGAGTGGAAAAGAAATAGGACTGCTTATGCGCTTAATTCAGGCGCAAAAAAAGGCGCACCAACATAAATACAGGGCGCAAAACAAAACCCACTCCAAGATTAGTCTCAAAATAAGAATTAAACAAACAAGGCGCAAATGCCTCCTAAACAAGCACAAAATGAGCTGGTAAATGAGACTTAAAGGGGTTGTTTCATCTCAGACAATGGGGGCATATACTAGCGGGACTCGCACCTATATCGAGAACAGAGCCCCGAAAGTCGTGCATGCGCAGCTGCCCTCCATTCATTTCTATGGGGCCTCCGAAAATGTTGTCCGGCCAATAGAAGTGAGTGACCGGTCATGCGCGATGCGCTCCCATTCACTTCTGTGGGGAGAGCGCTTGGTGGTGGCCGGACCGGAGTCCTCCAGCGACCACCTTGCGGGGCTCCATTCTCGATATAGGTGCAGGTCCCGTAACTATAAGACAATGGGGGCATATCCTAGCGATTGGCCCCCATTGTCTGCGATGAGACAACCCCTTTAAAAAATAAGACAGCCTGAAGCAGCTATTCTGCAGACACTGCAGTAAATGTGCCCCTATATGTCTCTGGGTAATAGGTTTCTCATATAGCCATCACAGCTGTATAAGGGGTAGTTACCCAGAGTACTGAGAAGTAGCGCAGTGGAATGAGGACAGAGGTCACTTTTGCACCTGAAGTCAGAATTCCTGGAAAGAAGGGTGACAACTCCTGTGGGAACTGTAATTGTAGCCTTATTGGTTGTCATTCTTTACCAGGGAATGCAGAAAATCTCCCTACGTAGCTCTATACTGTGATTTACCTTCCTCCAATGATCCCCTATCTTCCCCAGCAAGGACATGGTTAACTCTAGCCCTCCATTCCTCTGCTCCTACCGTCAGACTCTCTTTAAAGCAGCGTATAATACATCGGATTGGTAAATTCCAAGCTTTCGGCCTATCTCCCAGCTCTAGAAGACATTTATAAGTTCACCACCAAGTCTAGTGGATCAGTTTCCTGCTATTATTGAGCCTGAATTGCAGCTGGCGCACTGCCTGAGCCCTGTAATAAATGGGCGCTACAGCACGCTGGCATGAATATCTGCCTGCGTATAGAGCGGGATAAGCCAGTGTGACTCATTTACAGGAGATTGTCAGCTGCTTGGCTTTCTTACTTCCCTGCTCGGTTTAGAAGTTAATTACTGTGACAAAGATTCCCTCAAACCTGCGATTTTCCTGCCTTTAGTCAGCTAGAGCGGCTGTGCACAGGCAGAACACAATGGCAAAGGAGGCCTAGTGTCCTGGAGGAATGGTGAGTGAAAGGGAAGACCCCTCCTACGCCCAATGCAATAAATGGAATCTTTGAGAGTTGTAATATGGCACCTCTACAAAAATTGATGGGGCCCCAGTATACCATATTTGCCAACTGGGATGCTACCGGAAAAAGGGGAGACACCCTGAAGAGCTGGCAAATTTTGCATGCCAGAACATGGAAGGCTCCTTTAAGATGGCACTGGCCTCATGGTCGTGTGCCCATTGTCTCATATAGATAGGTGTCAGGTAGGGGTGTAACAATGGAAAAAGGGAGAAGTGTGACTGGTTATAAGTTAGGAGGGGGGTTATTAAAGACATCCACAGGTGAGGTCAGGTAGAACTGACTTGGTGGACGGCATTAACTTTTAGCAGTGATCCACTGGGTCACCACAGATGCATCACAATTAGGCCTCACGCACACGACCGTTGTGTGCATCCGCGGCCGTTGTTCCGTTTTCCGTGTTTTTTCTGCGGACCCATTGACTTTCAATGGGTCCGTGGAAAAATCGGAAAATGCTCCGTTTGGCATCCGCGTCCGTGATCCGTGTTTCCAGTCCGTGAAAAAAATAGGACCTTTCAAGTCCATGGGTCCGTGAAAAATCACGGCTGCACACAAGATTGTCATCCGCGTCCGTGATCCGTGTCCGTGATCCGTGTCCGTTTTTTCCTATCATTTCAAAGGCAAACTTGACTTAGATTTTTTTTTTCATTTTTCATGTCCGTGGATCCTCCAAAAATCAAGGAAGACCCACGGAAAAAAAAAAATGGACACGGATTACGGAACAACGGAAACCGTTTTTGCGGACCGCAAAAAAAAATGTCCGTGTGCATGAGGCCTTATCAAGAGGACCAAGCCAGAACTGAAATCTAAATTTCCAGTGTAACGTGCTGCCTACTTGCGCCAAAATTTGCTACTTTTCTATGCCAGTGCGCGTTGAAGTTTATTTTAGTGTTTTTTCCCCTTTAATTAATTCCTTTTAATTTAGTTCTTTAAAGGTACCAGGTAACGCGTTCCTAAGGTCTGAAGCAACTGTACATGTGTACTGCACACTGCAGACCTGTAGGAATGACTAGGAGGGGCAGGAAGCTAGAAAACATCTAGGCCTGTAACAAAGAAGTCGGGGTAAGGCCTCATGCACACAACCGTTGCGGCTCGGGTGCGGACTCGGGTTGCTCTGTTCCGTAGCTCCGCAAAAAATATATAACATGTCCTATTCTTGTCCATTTTGCGGACAAGAATAGGCATTTCTACGATGGGCCGCCTGTTCCGTTCCGCAAATTACGAAAGGCACACGGGCGGCTTCCGTGTTTTGCGGATCTGCAATTTGCGGACCGCAAAAAAAGGAACGGTCATGTGCATGGGGCCTAAGATGTATCTTGCTACTACCCTTTCTTTGTATCATATGGCCGTCGGCCAGATGCCATGTTGAGTGCTGCTCGAGCTCACTCATTGCTTACGGCTTTGGTGACCGTTACTTTCACAGTTTAATAAACTTTTTATGCACTTGTGTCATGTTAAAGGGGTTCTGCAGTTTTTTTTAAACTGATGATTTATCCTCTGGCTAGATCATCAGCATCTGATCAGCGGGGGTCCGACACCCAGGACCCCTGCCAATCAGCTGTTTGAGAAGGCAGACAGTAGAGCCGCGGCCTTCTCATTGTTTACAGCAGGCCCAGTGACCTCACGACTAGTGTCAATGGCCTGGGCGCGGCTAAGCTCTGTTCACAGGCCATTGATAGTCGTCGTGACGTCACTAGGCCTGCGGTAGACAGCGAGAAGGCCGCGGCGCCACTGCCAGCACCGCTGCCTTCTCAAACAGCTGATCAGCAAGGGTCCCAGGTGTCGGAACCCTACCGATTAGATGCTAATGATCTCTCCAGAGGATAGATCAGTTTAAAAAAAAATGCAGAACCCCTTTAAGCCTATTTGTTCCTGGATATTTGAATTCACTGTAATACATCCAGAAAACTGGCATACGGGTGAAACATTATAGGGCCACGGCATGAGAGACACACGTGAAGGCCTTATATGCTATGACCCGGCCCTAAAAGCAATAGAATGCACAGGTGTAGGGACACTGTGTTATTCACATGGGGATATATGGGGTTGCCCTTCCTGCCATCAGGAGTTGTAGAGTATGACCAAGTAACAGTGCCCCGGGGGTGATGCAGGACAGAATCACTGCAGCTGAACATTGGCCGTTGACTGACGGACTTGCCAGGCATGATGGTGAGGGCAGAGTGTGCCTCCATGAGGTGGGTGGAGTTGCCAGGGAACCTCCCATCAATTGTGTGAGTAGGCAGTGTGAGGACCTAGAGCCAACAGACAGGCTCCCAGGCTGGCTAATCGCAAAGGTCAGTCAGCCTGGGAGCCTGTCTGTTGGCTCTAGGTCAGTCAATGGATGCCGTGGCAGGTGGGAACATTTGGCATAATGCAAGGCTGGGGCAGGTTACCTGGTTATTGCAGCGAAGATGCAGAATTTCTTATTTACTGTGTGCAAAATCACTGATAATGTGTTATATCATGCAGAAATACTATAGCAAATGACAAGACCAGCGCTGCTGCACCAGACAAACCGAGCTCAGGGCAAATCAGTCCCCCAATAAGTCCAACACTATATATATGTCATTTAAGGAGGTTTTTCCCATGTCAGTCACTTGTGCCTCAACATTCATTAATAATTTACTCTGAATTGATTTAAGAAAGCATCGCCCCTTTCATTCTGCTCTTCGGGCAGGTGGAGGAGTGAATAAAACATGTCTTTAGTTTTAATAAATGATGACATCGTCGATTTTCTCTTTCATTCCCTTTAATGCTTTTGTTGCCATAGGGGTCTGCCAATCACGTCCAGGTATAAGGTGTCAGTCTGTAGACAGGCCAGTTACAGTATATACATTGATATTTTTTGTTCAGGGGAACCACAATGGTTCCTTCATCCTGGCATTAATGGATAATTCAGTTCGTGTGACATATTATCGGAGTGAAAGTCATGTCAGCATAGTTATACCCCTGTCCCTGTGCTCTATGACTGTCATGGTTCAGGGTACTCTCACTTGGGTGGTCATACTGCGACATCTGAGCCACAGGGGTGTAGTGAGTGAGTGGTTGGTGTTGCCGAGTGGGTGCAGTAGTTGTACTCACTTTTCTGTAGCTCCCTGGGCCGGTGTGCAGTGGAGGGGAAGACAGCACTAAATCCTTCGGTGCACTCCCTGTTGCAGGGAACACCAGCAAGATGGAAGTTGATGTGCCCTTGATGGTAAGTTGGTATGCTTAGGGTGCTTTGGTGGCTGGGCCCCTGTGTTCGTGACGCCAGCACCGTGAGGTGCAAATTAGGAGATGGAGTAGAATAATGAGAAGGCAGTAGTTGAACCAAACAGGAACTTTACTTGTAGTCTTGCAATAAGTAGCATTCAATAGCAGTACTTCGTCTTACATGACGATGGTACTGGTTACCAGTCCGCTAACTCTCCAAAGTCCCAGAATCATTTCTCCCTTTTTCCCCAATAACAACTCAGACACAGCGGTGGATTTTAATCGGTCACAGCAGCCGTTTTATTATTTACATCCATAATGAACATTACCGACGAAGGAAGGTCCTCGAAGCCTCAAATAATTAAAATCCCATACAGGGAACTCCACCTTGCCTCCAGCCGTTAAGCACCAACTTGGAGGCACCAACCAATGGACCCCTTAAATCCGCCAACAACCAAGGGAGTCCAGCCCCAACCATAGGGCCCTCCCCTCCTCAGCCACCCTCCCCTCCTCAGCCACCTGGCAACTTTGAGGACCTCCCACCGCCACAGCTGCCGCAACAAAACCAATCCCAAAGAACATCTCCCCCACTTTTCTTCACTTCATACGAAAAGGATCAGGAATGTAAACCACCAAAACAAGGGAGGGTGGGCGCGGGTTCGCAGCCTTCTCCTATAAAATGGTGCTCTTTCTTCCCCCACAGCCTCCTTTTAGAGCAGAGACCCCCCTCCTCTATTTACTAACCCCCACCCCCCTAACTTAAACTGCCCAATCACCATTCCTGCTTCCCTGAACCACTACCCATCATGCCAGCCTCCCTCTAAGGCTACGCCTCCAGTCCGGCCTCAATTGAAGTTGGTAAAGATGATAAATCTGCAAATCCCAATTAGCAGGCTCTGTGAGGTGATGTATATAGGTTCCAGGTAACTTATGCAGGAATGATGATACTTCACTTGGTCCCTGACCTTGCTCTGGCTATTCAGTCTTGCAATAATATGGATCCTCTGGTACTAATAGTATACAACCCAAGGGCAGGTCTCCCTCATGGCAGGCAAACTCTCTGCTCCATCCTTTGAGAAGGTTGTCTGAACTAAAGTCCAAGTAGTGTCTGGCCTTGACTCTACAATGTAGGATTACTAAATCCTGCTTCTGGATTCCAAAAGTTTAAGTAGCTTAGCTCCTGGGCAAGGCCCAGGAGAACAGAGCAAAGTCTGTCTCTTTTCTTTCCTCCTCCTAATTCAGGCACCCTCAAACTGCAGCCCTCCAGCTGTTTTAAAACTACAACTCCCACAATGCCCTGCTGTAGGCTGATACCTGTAGGCTGTTCGGGCATGCTGGGAGTTGTAGTTTTGCAACAGCTGGAGGGCCGCAGTTTGAGGATGCCTGTCCTAATTCCTCACTCCTAATCTCATCTACTTCCTGCGGCTGACCTATATAAATGGCGTTATAGTGACCTCTAGTGTTGGCAGTGTGTAATGCATTTACCAGCCTGTAATAGGAATTTAGCAGCATTGATAAAGGAAATTAGTGATTAGTGCAAGATGACATAAAAGGGAATATAGCAAGTTGGAGTGGCCCATACAAACATACTGTAAGTGGGACACTACAATGCACCTTAGCTTCAATGGCAGATTATTATAGAACATTTTGGGTGGCGGCCCAGGGTCCGAGGTTCCTGGAGGCCTATGGCCGCCCAAAACGCTAATTAATGTTCATGGGCCCTGCATTCCAATACTGCAGTGATGGCTCCCGTCCTCACTCTTCCCCCTCATAGGCTTTAGGCCTTTAATAAAACACAAGTTCCGTTTTTCAAAGCTTCAGATTCAGACGGAGAAAGGACATGACGGTAGAGACAGTGGACAGCGAGTTACTGGGGTTTTCTATTACTGCAGGGGTGATGTTACGGGATAAACTGTATAGTTGGGTGTCATGAGCATAGAGATGGTACTGACAACCAAATCTACTGATAGTCGGTCCAATAAGGGCTATGTAGAGAGAAAAGAGGAGAGGACCTACTTATGTGACCTCACTGTGCGCAGCCTTCACAGCTGACAGCCGAGAACCAGGAAGAAGAGAGAGAGCGCTGGGGGTGAGGAGCGGCGGCGTCCAGGAGCAGGAGAGGTAAGTTATTTTTTGTTTGTTTTTTATTTGTGCTGATGGCTAACATGGGGCATGATGGCTGAAATATGGGCATGATGGCTGACATGGGGGCATGATGGCTGACATGGGGGCATGATGGCTGACTTGGGGGCATGATGGCAGACATTGGGGGCATGATGCAGACATTGAGGGCATGATGGCTGACTTGGGGGCATGATGGCTGACTTGGGGGCATGATGGCTGACTTGGGGGCATGATGGCTGACATGGGGGCATGATGGCTGACATGGGGGCATGATGGCTGACATTGGGGGCATGATGGCTGACTTGGGGGCATGATGGCTGACATTGGGGGCATGATGGCTGAGTTGGGGGCATGGTGGCTGACTTAGGGGCATGATGGCTGACTTGGGGGCATGATAGCTGACTTGGGGGGGCTGATGGCTGACTTGGGGGGGCTGATGGCTGACATGGGGGCATGATGGCTGACATTGGGGGCATGATGGCTGACATTGGGGGCATGATGGATGACTTGGGGGCATGATGGCTGACATGGGGGGCTGATGGCTGACATGGGGGGCTGATCTGAGGCATTGGGGGTCTGATTGCTGGTCTGACCTGAGGTGCAATGGAATTTTTTTTTTTCTTATTATCCTCCTCTAAATCCTAGTTGCGTCTTTTGGGCCGGTGCGTCTTAGAGGGCGAAAAATACGGTTCCCAAACCAGCGATTGTCTGAAGCAGAGAGAAGATACCAGGACGACACAGAGGAGAAACCAGCTACTGCAGACAGGACCAGGGCCAGGTGAGCTGCGATGGGGGGGGAGCGCCATAATTTTGCTTTGCTTGTGTTGGCAAAAATCCTTGCACCGGCCCTGGTAACACACTACGCCGCCAGGGACTCAAATCCTGCCAGACGTGTCCCCCTGCTTAAGCCAATACATGTCCGGGCCCGTCTGAAGTTTGGTAGAGGGCATTTTGAAGATCCAGAAGAGGATTGGGAGAAATGTACTATGGTCAGATAAAATCAAAGTAGAACTTTTTGGTAAAAACTCAACTTGTCGTGTTTGGAGGAGAGAGAATGCTGAGTTGCATCCAAAGAACACCATACCTGCTGTGAAGCATGGGGGTGGAAACATCATGCTTTGGGGCTGTTTTTATGCAAAGGGCCCAGAACGACTGATCCGTGTAAAAGAAAGAATGAATGGGGACATGTATCGTGAGATTTTGAGTGAAAACCTCATTTTAAGGTCCTGGAGTGGCCTAGCCAGTCTCCAGATCTCAACCGCATAGAAAACCTTTGGAGGGAGTTGAAAGTCCATGTTGCCCAACGACAGCCCAAAAACATCACTGCTCTAGAGGAGATCTGCATGGAGGAATGGGCCAAAATACCGGCAACAGTGTGTGAAAACCTTAGTGAAGACTTACAGAAAACATTTGACCTCTGTCATTGCCAGCAAAGGGTACATAACAAAGTATTGAGATGAACTTTTGTTATTGACCAAATACTTATTTTCCACCATATTTGCAAATAAATTCTTAAAAAATCAGACAATGTGATTTTCTGGATTTTTTTCTCATTATGTCCCTCATAGTTGAGGTATACCTATGATGAAAATTACAGGCCTCTTTTTAAGTGGGAGAACTTGCACAATTAGTGGCTGACTAAATACTTTTTTGCCCCACTGTATATAGTGATATGTATAATGACCCAGAGTGCCATTACCACATCTGCACCCTGCTACTATCTCCTATGGTTAACCTAATGTCATTCTGTGTATTTATCACCAGGTCCTGGATAATGTGCACGTCTCTTTCTATGTAACTGTTTATGTTATCGTGTAAAATACTTGGTTCGCCAGTAGGTGGCAGCAAATATGGCAGAGCTACAGGTACATAGAATGGAGCTTTCCATTCCATTTCAACACCCCCTATGTGGAGTTGTGGGAGAGTCCCACTTCCTGCAGGGAGGATGGAGTCCTAGTTAGTGAGGAGTCAGTTCAGCTTACCCCCTCCTATGGGTTAGGTGCGCAGCAGGTGCACGTCCCTGTTGGAAGTGCTATGCCCAAGCCAGCTAGAGCACCTTCAGCTCTGCTGGATGTGGGGGCCACAGCTTGGAGCCTCAGAGGCCAGGGAGAAAGTTCCCTGGATTAACCTAGATTCAAACCATACAGCATCCTGCAGAAGCAAAGATTCAGTTTAAGTCTGTTAGTACAGCAGAGCCAGAGAGAAAATGATGTAGCAAAGAGGAGTTTGCCTGCCACAGTTTTAATGCTAAAGCCTGCTGGGGATAGGGACCCGATCATTATTATTTTCCCTTATAACATGGTTATAAGGGAAAATAATAGCATTCTGAATACAGAATGCATAGTAAAATAGCGCTGGAGGGGTTAAAAAAAATAAAAAAAATAATTTAACTCACCTTAGTCCACTTGATCGCGCAGCCGGCATCTCCTTCTGTCTTCATCTTAGCTGTGTGGAGGAACAGGACCTGTGGTGACGTCACTCCGGTCATCACATGATCCATCACCATGGTAAAAGAACATGTGATGAATCATGTGATGACCGGAGTGATGTCACCACAGGTCCTGTTACTGCACACAGCTAAGATGAAGACAGAAGGAGATGCCGGCTGCGCGATCAAGTGGACTAAGGTGAGTTAAAAAAAATTTTTAACCCTTCCAGCCCTATTATACTAAGCATTCTGTATTCAGAATGCTATTATTTTCCCTTATAACCATGTTATAAGGGAAAATAATACAATCTACAGAACACCGATCCCAAGTCCGAACTTCTGTGAAGAAGTTCGGGTTTGGGTACCAAACATGTGCGATTTTTCTCACGCGAGTGCAAAACGCATTACAATGTTTTGCACTCGCGCGAAAAAATTGCGCGTGTTCCCACAACGCACCCGCACATTTTCCCGCAACGCCCGTGTGACTTACAGTTTTTGAGAGTGGTGGTATGAGGTCAGTGGAACACCTGTAGCTGGACATCTAGCAAAGGCCTTCTGATGGTTCGTGTAGACACTGTTTGCCGTCCTAGGTTTGGGATGTGACGTCCATTATCGTTTGCAGTACAGAATGGATCACTGTGCACCATTCTTGTAATCAGATGATCCGTCCGTGTAGAGGTTCGCTTCTGTGCACCTCTTGCTGTCATTCCAGTTCGTCGTTGTTCTTCCAACCACCGGGACATGCAACTTTGAACAGTGCGGACATCTCGAGCTAGGCACGTAGCAATCTGATGGATAAACGAAGGTCTCTCAGTTCAAGGATTCTGTCCCTCTAGTGATAACTGCCACGTTGACAAATAGGAGGCATCGCATAATCACCCCACATGAAATCTGATTTTTGAGGTTTCATGCGGTTAAAGAAATTTGCTTTTTTTCTGGCTTTTCATGCCATAGATTGGTGCTCATTCCTTGAAAAATTTATAATTTGCAGATATTAGCAAAACCTGCTGCTTTCTCTATTTGTATAACCTTACAGTACACTGCAAAGGCGTAAAAAAATATATTTTTATATAGTATAATGCATTTCATGTATTTCTGGGCACATGGTATTAACAGGCTATATTTTCACCCACCAACCACATGGTGGGGCTCTGTCACTCTCCCTTGTAGCGTACAGGTAGTAGGCAGACAGTCAGTCTAGTCATAGCTGGCGAGAGGGTCTTATATCAAAAGCTGACGGACAAACCACCCCTAGACCGAGGTACCAATCAGGGCAATGCAAGAAAGAACAAGAGAAAACCTAAAAAAGCAGGCCAGGAGAGGTGCAGAGTATAACTTCTGTAGAGGTGAACTCCGGTACACTGCACTGACATCAGCAGCTACACAAGGGGCCCTGCCTTGCACCTCACCGCAACTCTCAACATCAAGGGCACCCCAAACGACACTAGGCAGGTGAACCCCAAAACCACAGAGTGCACCAAAGGGAAGCAGAGGTTCGCCCTTCCTATCACTGGAGAGCGGCAGAGTGAGAGTGAGTGAGCACTACAACCACCATTCGTGCTACTATCACTCCTCTCTCCTCTGCTGGGCGCGCTGCATTTGGAGTTGCAGTTTCAATGTTGAGAGTATATATATATATATGTGCCAGTACGAGGTATCGTTGTTATACGTACCTATTTTTTTGTGATTTTACCATTGAAATCATATTTCCATATTTCCTGAAAGGAAGTCTATTTATACCCTGTGGAATTACATGGGAAGCTGACCGTATACATCATTGTGTATTCCAGGATGGGAGCTATTTTACCAGATGTGCCCAGATTCTGGGAACCAAATTCCCATAGTACTAAAAATGAAGAAAAGATCCTAAAACATAGAAGGGGGTAAAGTGAGCCCAAAATATCTACCTTATCTTCCATTTTGGCTGGAATCCACCCTTAGGACCTTTCTTCTTCTATAGTTCTGTGGTTGACATGACGGAAGATGACGCACAATTGCCCAAGTGACTATTCCAGAATTTAGAACTGTCCCTTGGGGCATGGACAGTTCAGCAGCGGGTCCCGTCTTCCCTCAGCAAAGACAAGGCTGCTTCTATATGGCATGTACAGTATGGCGATGCTTGAAATATTATGTAACATTCAGTCACTGAGAACCTGCAGAGGTGAGGGCTCCAAGCAGTTTGTGTCTAAAGATTACAGCAGGAGGGCAAAAGGGGCAAATTCTCTGGGGGCCCCATCCTCTACCTGCCCATTCAGATTTACAGACCCCATGTACACACCATTAACCTAAGTTTGGCTTCAAAATCCAGGTTCTGAGCACAGTTATTTGGGATTGTGCAGTAATATTATATAAAGATGGCTTTTTAGGGCATTATACCCTGCCTGTCCCCAAAAAAAGTTGCCACCTGGATTTAACTAAGCAAATAGGTCTGAGGTTCCTATTGGATAATTACTGTATGGGCGATTATCTTTCAGCTGGCAACAAGTTATTTAAAGCCAACTGGTGCAATGAGTTGCTTCTCATTTCTTAAACAACCATGTCGGAAGACAAATCTCGCGGTTGTGGAAAAGATGTTAGTCGGGTCAAATCATTGGCATGCATCAAGCAGAGAAAACCCCAAGGAGATTGCAGAAACTACTAAAATTGGGTTAAGAACTGTCCAACGCTTTATTAAAAACTGTAAGGATAGTAAGGACCCATCGTATTCGAGGAAGAAATGTGGCCAGAAAAAAATCCTGAATAATCGTGATCGGTGATCACTTAAACGTTTGGTGAAATCAAATCGAAAAAAACCAGCAGTAGCACTCAGGGCTATGTTTAATAGTGAAAGTAAGAGCATTTCCAAACACACAATGCAAAGGGAACTCAAGGGATTGGGACTGAACAGCTGTGTAGCTGTAAGAAAACCACTAATCAGTGAGGCAAACCAGAAAAAAAGGCTTCAATTTGCTAGGGAGTGTAAAGATTGGACTGTGGAGCAATGGAAGAGGTCATGTGCTCTGAGGAGTCCAGATTTACCCTGTTCCAGAGTCATGGGCGCATCAGGGTAAGAAGAGAGGCAGATGAAGTGATGCACCCATCATGCCTAGTGCCTACTGTACCAGCCTGTGGGGGCAGTGCTATGATCTGTGGTTGCTGCAGTTGGTCAGGTCTAGGTTCAGCAACAATATGTGCTCCAAGAATGAGGTCCGCGGACTACCTGAACATACTGAATGACCAGGTTATTCCATCAATCGATTTTTTTCTTCCCTGATGGCACGGGCATATTCCAAGATGACAATGCCAGGATTCATCGGGCTCAAATTGTGAAAGAGTGGTTCAGGGAGCATGAGACATCATTGTCACACATGGATTGGCCACCACAGAGTCCAGACCTTAACCCCATTGAGAATCTTTTTTTTTTTGGTGGTGACTTTTTTTTGGGGACAGGAAGTGTATGTAGTAATTAAAACTATGATTAGTTTACTTGTTTTGGGGTATTGCGGGGGTACTATCTAGATACTGTATGGGAGTATTATAGTACAGCTCACTGTACTCTACATATCGTGATCTGGCCCTGCCTAACTGATTACTTTCACTCCGCTCCAGATGATTGGCTAGGCCTCTGACATTAAAGGAGTTTTCTGGAAGTACAATATTGATGACCTATGCTTAGGACTCCCAGCCTACCGCCGATCAGCCGTTTGAAGAAGCCATGGAGCAATGGTGAGTGCTGCAGCCTCCTCACTTTGTATAGTGGTCCAGGCTCATGCACTTCACATAGACCATGTAATCGATGAGCCTGGGAAGAGTCCGCAGCACTCACCAGAACACCCAGGCCCCTGAAATAGCTGATCGACAAGGGTGCCGGGAGTCAGATCCACCCCCCAACCCCATCCCCAAAATCTGATTTAGAGGATAGGTCATTAATAGGGTTGAGCGAATCGAAGTCCACTCAAGGAAAATTTGATACGCCTCAAAGCCAAATTTTCTCGTGCTTCATGGTAGCCAATCGATTTTCCCTGAATGGTAGTAATAAATTAAAATCATACTTACCTGATCCGTTAGAGCACAAAGAGCCGGACGCCTTGATTGCAGATCTCCCACAAAATCCCCTGCGTGGTGACGTCTGACGCCGGCCGACGTGATGTGACGTCATCATGGGCCGCGCAAGGTTTCACGCTAGACCTTTAATCAAGATGGCGGGGGCCAGCTCTTTGCAATCAAATGTATTAGGATAAGTATGATTTTATTCATGTTTTTAATTTTACACCGTATTATTGCTGTCAGATGCCGCGATCAGCTATGAACGCGGCATCTGAGGGGTACAATGATGGGGGTGGCGCAATGTCCACTCCCTGTCATTGCACCCAATACTTGCAAAGGAATGCGCTTTGCGACAAAGTATTTTATTATGAAGCCAATTTTTTTGTAAAATTTGGCAATGCAGCTGAATCGAATTTTGCTATACTTCGCTCGTTATTAATAATTGTAATAATTAATATTGTAAACCCCTTTAAGTGACATTACCCAGAACAGTTTCAGTCTTCTCCTGTTGACTCGTCTCCAATCATGACCAATAAGCCAAAAAGGGGGCAACCTAAAAAAAGTGCATCCTTTAAATTGATCCTTGTTCGCTTGAATCCACTTAAGTGTGATAGAAAAAGTAAATGTACCCCTTAATGTGCTGCTAGAACATCATATGAGCAAGCCAACTGAATTTGAGCTTCCCATCTCAAATACTCTAATACCATTGATTTCTTAGACCGCGGCCTTTTTCTTATTTGGTTGACAGCACTAATTAAACATACAAGATCTTCAGCTTGCAAAAGGAGACAGGAACGTCCTGAGCCGAGAGGAAAGTACTTGTAATGCACTTGTGTAGACATTAGCGGCATCTTCCTACAACGCTGGTCTGCGAGGGACGTAATCAGAGCGGTATAGTATAGCAGGTAGCGCACTACAAGGCAACACATCATTATTTCCTTCCCGACAACTGGTAAATTGGCTGTTAAATTACAACTCCTGCATTATTCAAGAAATGTCTTTTTAGAGGAACACTAAGCTATCTCGAAGAAAGCAGCGCACTGATTAGAAGTGTCACCTGGGGTTTTTCCCTTACATTTCATTTACTTGGTGTCAGAGCTCTGTGAGAATTGTGTTGCCATAAAGAGATTTATGTTATTTGGGGGAAAAAATGAAAAAAATAATTTTTTCCCCCCCAGAAATAATGCTACTCTTATCAAATAGCCGTGACTGGTATTGTAGCTCAATTCTGTTCAATGGAATGGAAGCCAGTTGCAATACCAAAAACAACCACTGGACTCATGCAAATGAACTTAGTTTCGTTCTGCATCTGAATCGCCTTTTTTGTGGATTGGATGCGACCCATTGATTTCAATGGGGCCACAAAAGATGGGGACAGCACACCGTCCATACATCCATTCTGCGGTCCCACAAAAAAGAAAGAACATGCATATTTTGTGGACAAGAATAGGACATTTCTAGAGGAGTGTGAAAAAATGGTAGCATGCATTTGTCCAGGATGCGTGTTTTGCAGATCCGCAATTTGCTGTTTCGGGGGGGGGGGGGGAGTCATATCTTCAAGTCTCATAAATCCCCTCTAATGTTATTTCTTACTGTAGTCAGACACAAATTGAAATTTGATGTATTCCTGAATTCGTATGTTCCTTAAAGGGGTTTTCCAGCAGATACCTTAAAAAAATGGCATTGAAAAAATGATACTTTACTGATTCCCCACCACTTCTGTTCCATTGCTTGCTGGGTTCCTGTTGTTCTCTGCTTCCTGGTCCCTCCTGACACAAAGGAAATGGTTGCTTTACGGCATAATAATGCCAAAGGAGTATGGAGCAGGCTCAGGAGCTGAGCTCGCTTCATAAACAGCGGGTGTCAGGGTGCCAGCTTTGTAAAACACCTGCCCATAGTGACTGGAATTTTGTAGAAATCCAATCCTGGTCATTTAACCTCCCAGATTCCATGGTAAATAAAGACTGTGGCACCTGAGCACTTAGTCAGGGGAGGGTCTGTATCTGCCCTCCAGTCACCAACCCCCTTCCCACCCCTGAGGTAAAATCATATGGTGCTATGGCAGCCTGGGGCTTTGTGAAGGGTCTATAGTAAACTGCCTATTAAGCCCTGGCTGCAGCCTCTCCATAGAAACAGCACAATATCCATAGACTACTATGTAAACTATCGCAGACTATGGAATAAGCAAGTCCCCCCCTAGGAAACTAAAAAAGGTAAAGAATTGTTTAACAAAAAAAAGTGTGATTACCCTCTGCAAAGAGGTATGGTTTCCATGGGCCTTTCTCTCAGACCAACACACAGGCAGCAATATTGGTGTTAGTTCACACACAATGGAAAGTTCATATAACATAAGTCACCTTGCTTGCAGTTCTGCCTCCAGTAGTCCACAGCAGGCTTTAGGGGGCCTGTTTCCCCAGTGTGCGGCTCTTAGCCCTCCAGCACGGCACAAAGCCTCAGATCCCTAAAAACAGAGACATCCATGCTGAGCCCAGCTGCCTATTTAAGGACAGCCAGATGCTGCCAAAACCCAGACCGGTACCTAAACTCTGGTCCGGTATTTGACCTCACCTGGCTGGAAACTAGCCCAGCCGCACTTGCTGGGAGGAAAATACCTGCCTTGCCAGACACAACCCCTCACAACCCCCCCTTGAGGGGGTGGACACACGCCAGACAATGCACCCGGGACAGGGCATTCGCGTTTACCTGCAACCGGACTGCTCTGTGTTCTACCGAGAACTTAAAACATCTGGTGACCCGGGGCATGGGATACGCATTGAATTTGGAAACCTCGTTAAGTTTTCGAAAGTCGTTACAAAACCGCAACGTCCCTTCCGGCTTGGGTATCAATATTATAGGACTGGCCCACTCACTTTTTGACTCCTTAGTGACGTCTAGCTGCAACATTAGCTGCACCTTTTTCCGATATGGCTTGTCGCCGAGCCTCGGGTTCCCGGTATGGTTTTAATTGGACTTTTGCCTGAGGCTCAGTGACAATATCATGTTGGATTATGCAAGTGCGTCCAGGGAGGTCCGAGAACACATCAGTGTTCCGACTAGCAAACTCCCTGGCCTCCTGAGTCTGTTTAGAGGAGAGGCTGTCAGCAATTTTTACTGTGGCAGCCACCTCTCTTTCATCAGACAGAGGGGCCGGTACCTCTTCTCCTAGAAAACCCGGCCGCGGGCTGTCTTCTGTACAGGTTTCCCTATCTTTCCATGGTTTGAGTAAATTCATATGGTAAACCTGCTCTGGCTTTCGCCGCCCTGGCTGGTGTACCTTGTAGTTAACATCTCCAATTTTCTAGAGTACATCGTAGGGGCCCTGCCACCTAGATAGGAACTTACTGTCAACGGTCGGCACCAGAACCAAAACCCGATCACCAGGGTTAAATATCCGGACCTGAGCCTCCCGATTATAGACCCGACTCTGGGCTCGCTGATCTGCCTCCATATGCCCCCTAACAAGAGGCAACACTGTCTCTATCCGATCTTGCATCTGCGTAACGTACTCAATGACACTTTTATGTGGAGTGGTTTGTTGTTCCCACCCCTCTTTGGCCACCCTCTTTGGCCACGTCCAAGAGACCGCGAGGGTGTCTGCCATATAGCAGTTCGAAGGGCGAGAACTCAGTAGAGGCCTGGGGTACCTCTCGCACTGTGAACATGAGATAGGGCAGAAGTAGGTACAGTCCTTCCCATCTTTAGACACTACCTTTTTCAACATATTTTTTAATGTTTGGTTAAACCGTTCTACCAGACCGTCCGTTTGCCAGGTAGTTGCTTTATGTGCAGAAACTTACAGAGTTCCCTCATCACCTTGGACATAAAAGGGCTCCCTTGGTCGGTCAGAACCTCTTTAGGTAGTCCTACTTGGGAAAACATCTCCATTAACTCCTTAGCTATGAGTTTGGCCGAGGTATGTCGCAGTGGCACCACCTCCGGGTACCGAGTGGCGTAGTGTAGAATGACTAAGATGTGTTGATGCCCTATGGCGGAAGGTTCTAGGGGACTACGGAAATGTGGCTGGGGGCTAGTTATCTGGCAGGTCGGGCAAGACTTACAAAACTCTTCCACTTCTTTGAATATGCTGGGCCAGTAAAACTGCTGTAGAATACGAGCCTGAGTTTTCCGCAGCCCCAGGTGACCCCCGAGAACGTGTTGGTGGGCTAGATCTAACACAAGCTTGCGATAAGTCTTGGGGACCACCAACTGTTCAATAGGCTCACCCCGTAGTTAGTTTACCCGATACAACATATCCTGATGAACCACAAAACGGGGAAACACTGACTCTGCCCCAGGTTGTTGTGGTTCACCATCTACTATTAACACCTTTTCCAGGCGCGGGATAGGGTTGGGTCCCGACGTTGGGCGGTACCAAAATTATCCCCGGAGACATTGAGGTCTGCCAATTCAGGACCCGGCGGCAAGTCCTCTACGTCTCCAACCATCACACTTAGCGGAGTTGTCTCCCCCTTCGGTCTCAGGTTCCCAGGGTTCTGGTCTCCCCCCTGAGCCGGGCCACTTTGCTAGGGTTACCCCTGTCTCATGGGTATCAGTTACTCTCATAGCAGGCCACAGTGTCAGGAAGCCCGGGAAGTCTCTCCCTATTATAAGTTCGTAGTGTAGATTTGGGGCAACTGCCACTTCGTGAGTCCATCTGCCAGACCCTGTGGTTAGAGACACCAGGGCGGTGGGATAGTCTTTTAAGTCTCCATGGATGCACATGAACCTGACTTTCCAGCCAGTATACTCTGCTGACCATACCAGCCTCCGCTGGAGTGTCTCCTACCTCCACCTGGCACAGGTGGTTTAGAGTTTTTGGGGTACCTGCTGCACACAGCTTCCTGGCATATAGCGACTGACGTTGCCCATGCATTGGGGACCGCAAATTGCCTGATAAGCTGATCACAGGATGTTCTGCTGCTAAAACCCCAAGTGATCAGATGCAATCTGTGAGTGTATCCAACAGCAAGGGGAAATGAAGCATTGCACCATTACACCATTGAAATCAGTGGTTTATCCGTGTAATGTTAAGACATACCAAGTCCTCCAGCCCCCTCGTATTCTTCATAATCGGAGAATTCCTAAAAATACTCCCAATAAAAATATCAGCGTATGGCAAATGTGACAAAAAACTCTTTTTGCTTGTCTGTAAATTACCATTATGGTTCCTGTGCCTTTCAATGACCAGACAGAATTATGATCTGATGTGACAAACAAAACGACACTTGAAAAATCTTTACACACAGGTGTCAGATGATTCAAGGCCCGCAACTTCAAAGTTTATGCGTGCCGGTACTCAAGGCAATTTGCAAGTTTTATAAGACGATAATTAATTTTCAAGCCGGGGCTGTACTTAACGGGCTCTAAATTAGTCACCCTGCCTGTACCGAGCTTGTTACTAATCTCTTCATAGTATTAAACACATGTTACACTTTATTTTATATGTGAGCGGAAGTATAATTATCAGAGGGGCACTTACATCTGTCACCTCTCTACTGCCAGTGTGCTACAACTATTATAATTAATATTATTCGAATTAAGCCTCATGCACACGGCCGTGGCCGTATTGCGGCCTGCAAACAGCGGATGCGGACCCATTTACTTGAATGGGTCCGCAATCCGGTGCTGCAGTGCTATTTTTTTGCGTTGCGAATGGATCACGGACCCATTCAAGTTGGGTCCCCAATGCATGGAACTGACACGGCCGTGTGCATGAGGCCTTATTCTGCTTTCTTTTAAGGTGCACCTCTAGTTACCACAATCCTATTTATTTTTATATAACTTTAGGTTGCTCATGAAAATCCTTTTATGCCTATTTAATGGGCCTCTGTGCTCCAGCTGAATATTTGGTACGTAATGCCACAGGGAACCCATCAGCAAGTGGACGAGCACTAATCCCTGAGTTTAAGGGCTCATGCACACGACTGTATGTAATTTGCAGTCCGTAAAACACGGATCCGTAAAAAAAAAGGGATGACATCTGTGTGACATCTGTATTGCATCTGTTTTTTTTTTTTTACGGATCCTTTGTAACAATGCCTGTCCTTGTCCTCAAAATGGACAAGAATAGGAAAAAAATTCTGGTGTTTAGGAGTCTGGGAGAGCAGGGTGACAGGCCTTGTATTGATTGGCACCCCACCCAGCTTTCCTAGGTAACAACTTTTCAGGAGAGGACAACTACTTGGCATGCTGGGAGTTGTAGTTTCCCAAAAGCTGGAGAGCCACAGGTTGAAGGCCACTGCCTTAGATGGTGGAGAAGATGAAGATCTCTTACAAGCGGTCCCCTGTGGAGCCTTGTGCGGGATAACTTTCGTCTAATCAGCACAATGTAAAGTCAATGTCGGCTTCCTTCCTCTCCGCAAAGCCCCATTCTCCAGCAAAGAGGAAATCCTCTCCAGCAAGAAGCTGCCAGCCTGACACCCGTGACCTGACAACTGACAAAGAGTTCACACTGCACCCCTGCAAACTTACTCGAATACGCAGATTTTGTGGCCCTAGGTCCAGTAAATACACGTAACATGGGGCAGATTTATGAAAACTGTTTAGACTAGGGCTGCGCAGTGACTTTCGGACCACACATTGCTAGATTTCTTGAGATTGTCATGTCAGGGTCACAGTAATGTGCGGGTCACAACATGTTAAGGTTCGCCCTCATTTGCTGTGGCCCTGTGATGCTTTTCGGGGCCTACATCGCTGTGTAACTCTAGCCTTACACAGAGCCTGCCCATAGCAACCAATCACAGCGCAGCTTTCATTTTTCAAAGGCAGAATACAAAATGAAAGCTGTGCTGTGATTGGTTGCTATGGGCAACAAAGGCAGATGTTCTTTCAGGACATGTTCAGACTGCTGATTTTTCATGCTGATTTTCTTTCAGAACACAAGACTCAGCCTCAGATGTCTGCAGCAGACCCGCAGGCTGATACGCCTCATTCAGTGGAGCTGTGGCTACTCATCATAGTTTTTGTCACGGAACCATCAGCACACCGGCCTGGCAATTAAATTGCAGAGGGTGCAGCAGTTGCAGAGAGAGGAGAGCCTCTAGGTGTAATGGCAATGCCCCTGTTGCTCCTAGAGGCTCATTTGCATATATTAAAACATAATTTTTCTCATTAATGCGGGCACATATGAACATGGGACCAACACAGATGTCTTCAGCTGCCAAGCGCACATGTAACAGGTCAGCCAGTGTCAGAGGTACAAATCTGCTGACAGATGCCCCTTAGGCCTCTTGCACACGAACCGTGTGCGCCCTGTGGCCGTGCTGCGGCCCGCAAATGCACGAACACCAACTGTGGGGCAGCCGCAGCGGATCGCGGACCCATTCACTTTAATGGGTCCGCGATCCGGCCGTTCCGCAAAAAGATAGGACATGTTCTATCTTTTTGCGGAACGGAAGTACTGGGACGAAACCCCACTGAAACACTCCGTAGTGCTTTCGTAGGGTTCCGTTCCGTGCTTCCGTTCCGCACCATTCCGCATCTCAGGATTTGCGGACCCATCCCAGTGAATGGGTCCGCATCCGTGATGCGGAATGCCCACGGAACGGCGCCCGCGTATTGCGGATCCGCAAATGCGGTCCGCAATACAGCCACGGAGCGCACGCGTTCGTGTGAAAGAGGCCATTACGGATCCGCAAAAAACACTAGTGCGAAAGTAGCCCTTTTGCACTAAAGCTACATTCACACAACAGTGAAAAAAAATGGCCATGAAAAATGGACACACTGTCCGGGTCTCAATGCCATTTTTATACCAGTTTTGCATCCTTTTTCTGGCTGTCTGACTGTTTTTAATGGATGATTTTCATTGTTTTCTTTTTTTTTTTATCCCAACCCCTGCAGCATACATAATGTCCCCCAGCAGTAATAATGTTCCACATAGTGGCCCCCAGCAGTAATAATGTTCCACATAGTGGCCCCCAGCAGCAATAATGTCCCCCATAGTGGCCCCCAGCAGCAATAATGTCCCCCATAGTGGCCCCCAGCAGCAATAATGTCCACCATAGCGGCACCCAGCAGTAATATTGCCCCCCATTGTGGCCCCAGCAGTAATAATGCCCCCAATAGTGGCCCCCAGCAGTAATAATGTCCCCAATAGTGGCCCCCAGCAGTAATAATGTTCCACATAGTGGCACCCAGCAGTAATAATGTCCCCCATAGTGGCACCCAGCAGTAATAATGTCCCCAATAGTGGCCCCCAGCAGTAATAATGTCCCCCATAGTGGCACCCAGCAGTAATAATGTCCCCAATAGTGGCCCCAGTAGTAATAATGTCCCCCATAGTGGTACCCAGCAGTAATAATGTCCCCAATAGTGGCCCCCAGCAGTAATAATGTCCCCCATAGTGGTACCCAGCAGTAATAATGTCCCCCAATAGTGGCCCCCCAGCAGTAATAATGTCCTCCATAGTGGCACCCAGCAGTAATAATGTCCCCAATAGTGGCACCCAGCAGTAATAATGTCCCCAATAGTGGCCCCCAGCAGTAATAATGTCCCCCATAGTGGCACCCAGCAGTAATAATGCCCCCCATAGTGGCCCCCAGCAGTAATAATGTCTCCCATAGTGGCTCCCAGCAGTAATAATGCCCCCCATAGTGGCCCCCAGCAGTAATAATGTGTCCCATAGTGGCCCCCAACAGCAATATTGTCCTCCATAGTGACTCCCAACAGTATTAATGTCCCCCATAGTTGCCCCCTGCTGTAATAACTTCCCCCATATTAGTGGCCCCTGCAGTAATGTCCCCTATAGTGGCCCCCTGCTGTAATAACTTCCCCTATATTAGTGGCCCCTGCAGTAATGTCCCCATAGTGGACCTCATCCACTTGCACGCACAGAGGCAGTCACTCCTCTCTTGATGCTCTTGTGAGGACGCTTACACGCAGGTCCTTCAGCATCAAGAGAGGAGCGACCACCTCTGCGCGTGCAAGTGGATGAGGTGTTTCATTTTTTGTTTAACCCCTAAAAGGCCTATTTTGCACTAGTGTTCTCATTTTTAACCGCCATTAGACTGGTGCATTCCCATTGAGTCCCTTTGATGACGTTTCTCACTGTCCTGTGAATGTAACCTAAGTGGAAATGGAGACAATAGTCCATTCTGGATGTCACTGAGAGGACCTTCAGCCACATCGTAAAGTCTGGAGCCGATAACCATCACTGTGCCACATCCTGACAGGCGAAAGGATGAAGACCCTGATGATGACTCAGAATATCTTGTGCCATCGGTGTGACATCGACAGGGATGTGCCGATGATTCAGCCGCAATCTGCTGGAGAGGAGGAAACAGGCCTGGAGAGGAAACGTCTGATGACCAGGCACCGGCTGATTAGACGGCGCTGCCCGAAAACCTCCACTTGTAATCAGTATATTTAGCCGAGTGATGTCTTGTTTAGAAATGACATTGGGCACACGTCACTCCTCCCCATCATCTTAAGAACTGTCCGTGCTATAGGAATGCCATGCCACGCAGTCACTGACGTCTTACCGCACATCCATGAGAAGTAGGGCCAGGACACGGTATTTTGGTGCACTTGGCACAGTAGGCAAATTGCACAAAAAATATAAATAAAAAATGTAACCCCTTAGGGACCGGGCTCATTTTCACCTTAAAGTGCCCTTACTTTCTACTGAAGATATTTAAACACATTTTAAAAGAAGTTGTCATGGTCATAACAACAAATGTAAATCCAGTGACTTACAGGTGACTTCTTTTTTTCTGTTCTCCATATGGTCCAGACCATCATGTACAGAGGCATCTTCGCCCTGGGGTTTCTGCTATAGAAGACACCAGTATTAATGACTTTACATTAGGGCCCTGGTTTCACCTCTCACTTTGACTTATTCTTCTGCAGTCTGTCCCCACCCTTTATAATAAACAAATCCCCTTTCTAGCTGCCCCTTATAACACTGCCATCTTGTAGCCGTCACCAATACCGTGCCCGCTGCTGCCCAATGTGCCCACATTACTGTACTGACATTGCTCCCCAATGACCCCAAGTACTGTACTGCCAAAATGAAGGTGCATGGACATGCGGATACAGAATTAGAAAATGATGGGCCCTAAAGCAAATATTAAGGCAACAAACCCCCAGACCAGAACCCAATACAGATTCAAACCCCCAGGTCAGAATTCAAAATTAACAGGGTTGTTCTGCTATGTATTATTATTATTTTTTTAACTGCTTAGAAAGTTATAAAATAATAAAAGTAGTGATACCTTACTGATCCTGCCTCTTGCTTCCGAATCACCGGCCGCAGCAGTCCCATGTCCAGGAGGAGAGGGACCTAGAAGTACAGAGACCAGAGGAGACATGGGAATCAGCAGCAGGAGAGCGGTGGGAGATCAGAAAGAGATCACTACTCTTATTAGTTTATGATATTCCAATCAGTTTTCTAAATAAAGTTTACATGGCTGGACAAACCCTTCCTACTTAAGATGCCCAGATGAGACCCAAAAATCAATACAGACCCCATAATTAATACAGACTCCCAGACCCCATAATTAATACAGACTCCCAGATGAGACCCCCAAATCAATACAGACCCCCACACCAGACTGCAGAATTAATACAGACCCCAGAATACAGACTCCCATAAATGACCCCAGGAATAATACAGACTCTCAGACCAGATCCTAGAATACAGACTCCCACACCAGACCCAAGATTATAGTGTGCCACACCAGACCCCAGAAATAACACAGACAACCAGACAACACCCCAGAATTAATACAGACCCCTAGACCAGAACCAAGATTATAGTGTGCCACACCAGACCCCAGAAATAATACAGACTCCCACACCAGACCCCAGAAATAATACAGACAACCAGACAACACCCCAGAATTAATACAGACCCCTAGACCAGACCCCAGAATATAGTGTGCCACACCAGACCCCAGGAATAATACAGACTCCCAGAAAACACCCCAGAATTAATACAGACTCCCAGACCAGACCCCAGAATATAGTGTGCCACACCAGACCCCAGGAATAATACAGACAACCAGACAACACCCCAGAATTAATACAGACTCCCAGACCAGACCCCAGAATATAGTGTGCCACACCAGACCCCAGGAATAATACAGACTCCCAGACCAGACCCCAGAATTAATAGACTCCCACACCAGACCCCAGAATTAATAGACTCCCAGACCAGACCCCAGAATTAATAGACTCCCACACCAGCCTCCAAATTTGTACAGATGCCAGATGAGCCCCTAAATTCATGCAGACCCCAGATCAGACCTTAGATCCAAAGGATTAACTGGAAGGACTGAGATCAATTTACTTTTAATAATATGATCATTTTACTGCCTGAAAAAATAAAGTTTAAAATCAATCACTTTATTGAAAAAAATACTCAAAGTCTCGTGATGTGGCTTGTCCACACTAATTATGTATCATTCTGGGCAGGAGCACTGGGGTATAAAAGGTAATCAGGTGTATGTGTTCTTCCGGGGGATTATCTAGATACAGTAACCATTTCAGTACACACTAGTGAAAAGTACGGCACCATACACCACAGTGTAACATACAATGCAGCGAGTACTGTATCTAGATAATCCCCTGGAGGAACACATACACTGATTACCCTTTATACCCCAGTGCTCCTGCCCAGAATGATACATAAGAAATTAATATGGACAAGCCACATGACTTTTCTTCAATTATTTTCTTCAATAAAGTGATTCATTTTCATTTATTTTGTGCATGTAGTAAAAAGGACCCCAGATTTGGCCCCATTTAAACCATGTTGCCCCTAACTCCCACCAATAAACCTCAGACCAGACAAAAAATAAAATAAATACTCACCTCTTGTCCTGTGGTCCACTACGCGCTTCCTCCAGGCTCCGGGGCCCTGAGAAGAAGAACAGGGAGAGGTGAGTAGTGCTACACTCACCTCTCCCTGGGTCTTCCATCCTAATGACCGCTTCCACAATGGAAGCACTCAATAGTTACAATTAGCAAGTTGTTGGTTTTTTTGGTTTTTTTATGAAAAAAAAGTGCCCCCCCCCTTCCCCTTGTGGGTAGCGGGGTGGTGCCCTAGGCGGGCGCCTATCCGTGCCTGTCTGTCATCTCGGCCCTGATGAGAAGCCTCCAACTGAACGGTATGGCAGCAGGCTGTGATATGAAGTCCATACAGGAGCCTATATTCTGCTGATGGGTCCGCGGGGTAGACCAAGCCTTTATATATTGGATATTTCCTAAGGGCTCATGCACATGGCCATTGCTGTGGTCCGCAAACTGCAGATTTGCAAAATACAGATACCGGCCGCGTGCGTTATGCATGTTTGTAGAACGGAACGTCCTGCTTTCTATAGAACTATCCTATCCTTGTCCATAAAATGGACAAGAAAAGGACATGTTCTATTTTTTGGGCGTAGTCCCATTGAAGTGAATGGGACCGCATCCAACCAGCAAAAAATGCATGGTTGTTCGGCCTTGAAGCCGACAATAGGTTGCGCAAATATCTCTGCAATGTACCAAAACATGACAGGCTTAGGCCTGTGATGGGCCGCAGCGTTCACATGACCAAGTCTCTTTCTGATCCTGTGGGGGCACCATGAAGCGGCTGGGAACAGAGCAGCGGCAGGACCGAGGACACATGAGTGGGGGTTTTATGTTCAGAGGCAAGGGTTACAGTCCCAGGGGCTGTCGCTCCAAAGAAGGACAACCTCTTTAAACTATTTTTTAGAATATACCATCATATATCTGAAATCTCAAGCTTTTGAACCTCATCTCTGGTATTGCAGGCCAGCTGCTTTAAAGTGAATGGCCTGACCTGAAGTACCACATACAACCTGTGGACAGGTGTGGCACTGTTTTTGGAAGAAAACATCCATGTTTTTCTAATCCTGGACAACCCAAAGAGGCATTTTTTGTCTTTGTATATTCAGATTTGTGTCTCACTTTCTAAGGTGTGTGCAGAATTCCTGGTGAAATTGTGGCAGACCTGAAAAACATAGTTTCAGTGGAAACTGGGGGGAAACAGACCTGCAACTGGTAGCAAACCTAAAGTTTGGGAATTAAAGGGTTTTTTCAAGATTCTGATATTAATGAATTATCCTGAGGTTCGGCCACAGTCTGACACCTGGAACCCCTGTCAATCATCTGAGGAGGCTGTAGCCTCCTTGCGGCTTACCAAGCACAGCGCCGTACATTGCATAGTGGCTGTGCTTGGTATTGCAGCTGAGACTGAGCTGCGCCTATGCCACCTGACCGATGGACCTGACGTCACTGGCCTAAGAAGAGGCTAAGTCTCTCACTGGAGTCACTGCCACCTCTTCAAATAGCTGATCACCTCTTCAGGAGTCGGACCCCCGCCAATTTCATAATGATGCCCTATCCTGAGGATAAATCATCAATATCAAAATCTCTAAAACCTAAGGGTCATACAAACACCAGACCCTTCTGTCTTGGGAGCAAGACTCTTCTCTTTTATGTATGGCAATGCCCCAATGCCCAGTGGCCTCCATATAATGACTCCAGCCTTCATCCTATTTCGGATCCCATTTCTTACATTTCTGCAGCAGAAAACAGTAAATACGACGATAGGAAATGAATGCACAGCAGAGAGAATTTTTAACTATAAAACCTGCTAAAGTGTTTGGTCCACACACGTCACCATGCCCCTGCAGGCATCCAGCCATATTTAATGTGACAGCGATCATCCTCCCAAGAGATGGCTTTGAAAAAAAAAAAACTCAACCGCACTGAATAATTAATTAAACAAGCTGTTTTTTTTTCTGCCTTGGCCTAGGCAAAGAAATTCCGGTCTGACATTACTCGCTACCTCTGCAGTAGAGCGCCCGTCTCCTGTAAGATTAGCTCCTCGTTCTCCGTATTCTCCTGCCCAGTTTTTGGGACAGGAAGTAGATGTATGACAGTTATCATTGCCAGCCATATTGGCCCTCCTGGGGCTGGGTTCTCTGTCACAGGGTCAACCCCCAGTTCACCCGGGCTGTCAATACCAGGCTCTAATCACAACTCATTTTTGGATTCATTGGAGGTCCCAACGTAGCTCAGACATGTCCAAAAGTCTCCATGCACCGAGTGTATGGCATAAGAGTGTCCCTTTGGCATATGGTAGGCTGGCATGCATTGGCATCAACTCTTTTTAATTCTTTTTTCACTGTATAGAAACAGATCTAGGAGTAGAAAATACATATATCAGGCAGTAACGTTGGGAGCCAATGGCCTATATATGTGCCTTTATGTTGGAGGCCTCCATTAGAGGTATATGTTAGAGAATACCACCCATAAATACCCCCGCTATGCCAAAAAAACTGAACTTTCCCCCTTCTATCCATCTGTACAGAGACATGCTTGACTGAATATACCTGTACAAGCTGATGGTATAAAATATACATAGCCTTCAATATCGCTGTAGTGGCTAGTCACTGAGATGCTGGTGGCTGAAAAATGATGTACTGGCTTGATGAGCCCAATTTTCTGTGGTGACATTGGGTTGCAACGTACTTGAGCGCCTCTCTCTGGACATGTTCAAGATTGGTATTCCTCGATGGTAGCCAAGATTAATGCTACTATGGACTGCAGGTTGGCCATAGGCTTGTGAAGTGGTTGAACACAACTATTTAGATAGAACAGGGCTGTGCTACAAGATCACCACAGCGGAACGTAGGCCATTGGAACTTTCCACGGAGTCTCTATGCACGTTTTAAACACGTGGACAGAGGTTTCCTTGCATATACAGAGACTGCATGGTCTGGTCAGCAGGTGGAGTTGTCAGGGAGTCCCCTCACAATGTGGAAATGACTTCACATGGAGCCAGGGCCAAGAGGGAGTGCGGTCCTTAGTAGAAGTTGTGTTGGACATGATCAGAGGTAACCTTGCACTATGTATGAACTGTGAGAAGGAGAGCCACCATAGCCTACATTGCCATCTGTGAGTTGGCCCTTGGACCCTGTATTATAGTTGTTTAACATTGAAGAACTCTGCTTTTCGTTGGAGAAGACTGAAATCATGGATGGCGCGTGGGTGATGTCTACTCTCTTGACTAGTGTTGAAGTCATAATGTACATAGGTCAGATTTTCATGCCAGATTCAACAAGTTTGAGCCACAACACCCAGCATCTCAACGTACCAGATGTGTTCTCTTGGATTAGTTACCGTTATGTGTTTATGTTGATTTTAGGAGTGTTTTATATTTTAAAATAAAATGTGTTTGTGAAACATATAAAGCCGGCCATTAATTGAATACTTTAATACTGCGGCTAGGTGGCATAGCAGGCTGTGCTATTTTTTGGTGAGAGCTTCATAACAATTGTATGCATAGTTACCTTTTGGCTTGGGTTGGCCTCCAGTGCCTTCCGGCCCATGCCCCTGACTCTTAAACGCATAAGCTGAACTAACCATCATTAAATTAACTAGACATCCATACTGCTGTACAGTCTTCATGGGATGGCATTGCAGAGGAACATCCGTTACATTCTTGACCCCTTCTTTTATAAATGTACCCTCTATTCCAAATAGAGTATCTGAAGATACATTATAAAGGTAATGTTGTCTAGACAGCCCAGTGCTCATCCAATGCCCTCAGCAACGTGCATGGAAAAATTTGACGCGGCCTTCAGAAGTGTGCAGCTGGAATAATGAATAAAGAATTTGGACAGAGAGCTCCATGGGGCTGCCGTCTAAGCGATTTCTGAAGATATAACCCATTATTTTCAGATTCAAAGTGTCACGTCCCTCCCGCTGAAGTTTAATGTACAAAACTGGCATGGAGAGACGCTGCCCGTCTGCTTCACACTGTGACCTACCTGATCTGGGTCACCTCGTATGGAGAAGGTAGCCTGTGGGACAGAAAGAAATAAGTAATTAAGATGTATCTAGGACAACGTGTACTAAACAAGCAAAAAAAGGACAAACTTTTACAAGCAACATTTGACGTCGGCATATGGTTTGTGTAATTCTGCTGGAAATAGTCACAGATTATTTTGGTTTTGTCTCGGCAAGATTATATTTTGAGTATATATTCATGGAGGCCAAGATATGTATATTGAGATCTATATGGGTTTATAAGAACAAGGGGTATATGGCTTTATAAGGGAAAGAAATATAAGTTCTTAGGAATAGAAGGTACATGGCGGCATGGACCAAGAGGAAAAGATAGAGATAATAAGAATAACATGAATATGGTTTTGTAGGAATAAGACATATGGGACTTGACGAGAGGAAGAAATATATGACGATAACAAGGTATACAGAGTTGCCAACGATCCTACATTTTCAGAGACAATCCTGGCCAACTCGAAAATAGAAGGAGTTTCCATAAAACCTGCCCAGAAGTAGGTGTTCCAGTGCAGGTTTGGAGTAAGGCTTAAAGGTCCTGAATTAACCTACAAAAATTTGAGTAAGAATGAATATTTGTTTTAAAGGGTTTTCTGTGAGTATAATATTCTTGGGATAGGTCATAAATTTCTGATCGGTGGGAGTCCGACTCCTGGCACACCCATCAATCAGCCGTTTGAAGAGGCTGTGGTACTCTGTGAGCGCTGCGGCCTTTTCCTAGGTGTAGGGGCAGCTCAGTTCCATTCAAGTAAATGGGGCTGACCTGCAATACCAAGCACAGCCACTATCTAATGTACAGCGCTGAGCTTGGTATGTTTTGAGGAGGTTGCAGCCATCACCGGAGCACTGCAGCCTCTTCAAACAGATAATCAGCTGGGGTGGCAGGAGTCACACACCCACAGATAAGATATTGAAGACCAATACTGGTTCTGCCGCACAGGGACCTGGGGGAAGGGGGCCCTTTCCAGTTGTAGAGCAGCAGTGGAAGTATCCTAAGATTTGGGCTTAAAGCTTAGTGGTGTGCCAGGAAGGAGTTTATCACTACATGGGGGGGCCGCAGACATAACCGTGCTTGGGGCCCTAGAAATGCCAAATCCATCGCTTGATATATCTGCTGTTATAGGAACAATGGTTGTATAAAACTAGAAGGGTATAGGGCATTCATCCAGTGAATATAGCCTTAGGATTTGTTCACAAATACCCCAGTGGCTTCCATTTATAACCAAATCCATGGCGGCATGATAGGCCCCTCATATGGACTTCAGGTGACCAGTGAATGTTATAATATGTGGTTTTACCATAGCCCTGAATGACATTACACGCCATGTCACATGCCAACGGGTGATAACAGACAACTTCAAAAAAGATTAACTTTTTATTTTTCCTCGATTTAAAATTCACTGGCCCGAACCAAGGCGATCAATAGCTAATTTCTATTTCCATAACAGAGCTGTACATAATGGACGTGTCGTATGTTTCTACATTTATTTTCAGAAGTAATTACTAGAAGGACATCCATCTCAAAGATCAGATTGGGGAGAAGAAACCAAACCGCTCTGACAGGTTGTTCATCAAAGTCAAATACAACATGCTTATGGCAAAGTGACGAGGCACAGAATAATAATAACCTATTCCAGCTGATATTTACATTGTGCCGAGCCTGGGAAGAAAAGTCCCGAGCAGGAAATATTCACATTTCATTAAAAAGAACAGACAAATGCTGAAAACCAAGACCCTTCTTCTTCACTGCTGCCTGCTGGGGGGGATGAGTAGAATAAATGTTCCAAGGGGTTACTGAGACGTACGACAATATTTCACAGTTCAGTAAGATTAGCTTTCCTCAACTAAAATCACTGAGATATCACTGAGACATATAAGAGAATATCATCGGAGGTGATTGGACCTTCTACCCATGGTCAAGATGGGATCAAACCACAGCCATCCAGAGATGTCTACAACTTGGACTTTACTATTCTAGAAAGACCACTGATTTTAAGTTTGTTACGGGAGTTCTGGCTTTTCCAAAAATCTGGCAACCTTCTGACCTGTGGAGGCAAGATGGTTTTCTCAGCACTTATCCCTCCGTCCTGCCACCAATTCCACCTTCTCCTCTGTGCTCATTTGACCACCAGCACTGGGTGTGGGCTGTTCCGTTCAGGTCCCGACCAGATGTGTTCCTGAATCTTCTTGTTCAGCTGAATTTACAGTATGCAGCGGAACAGGAACACATGTAGTCGGGGCCTGGGAGGCCGCATTCAGTCCCAGTAGTCACATGAGTGCAGCTGAGACTGTGGAATTCACAACACAACTGAGAGGTAAGTACTGACGAAACCATCTTACCTCCACAAGTCAGAAGTTTGTCTAATTTTTAGAAAAGCCCAGAGAACAACTTTAAGGTTGCCCCATACATTAATTGTCGGTAAATCACTAATTCAGCCCAACCCTCCATGCACATGACATGTTGGGCATGTTGAAATCTAACATCTGCCATCAGATGAGAATCAGGTGGCCCGATAAACAAAAAGCTGTCGCCCATGTAGGTTTCATATAATGTGAATGGGCACAGGCTATAAAGGGCAGTCATGAGACCCTTACCAACCACTATCGGCTTGATAAACTTGATTTAGTTTAATACAATGCATTAGCGGAACATGTCAACTTTAGGTGGTATTCAAAAGCAGAACATACACATTGGGTCATACACCAGTTCGCTGTACTCAATTTTGTATCAGAATCAGCCAAAAATCAAATGTGTTTAAAGGCCTCCAAACTTCCCCTGATGACAGCTGTCACAGGAAAGAGGAATCGGGCATGCTGGGTTTATATATGGCAAATCCTACGTTCTTGAATTATCTCTTTCCTTCAACAGTTTCTTAGCTATAATTTCTTCTCAGTTTCCAAAAAGTGACTTCAGGATATGCCAGTTATTAAATCTTCCACAGCTTGTTTACAAAAAATGGTGCACTACAATGGTAAATGCAATTGACAATATATGGCTAAACCCTCACACTGATATTAAAATGAGACTTTCGCCAATATAATCTTATATCAAGAACATACTGGAGCCCGCGCATCCCGTCAAGGTATCTCAAAGTTGCACGGGACCTAACGCTAACCTACCTGTGCCATATGGGCAATTACAGGGGCATAAGGTCCAACACACAGCGAACAACTCCCAGTTACCTCCAGCATGAAATCACACATTCAATGGGAGGAAGGAGGAGGCTGTGAGTCCTACCTACCACTGACTCATTTTAATATCAGTGTGAGGGTTAAGCCATACAGTATATTGTCAGTTGCATTTATCAGTGTAGTGCACCATTTTTTGTAAATCTCTGTTTTATATAGCCAATTACATCCACACATTTGGCTATCCTGTGTAGGATGTCTTTGTGGTACATGTGGTCCGCTGCGGGCATCCTTCATTGTATGCATGTTTGCCGGGGATTGCCGCTATCAACGGACCACATGTGCAGGATTTGCTCCCCCGGTTAGAAATGTGCAACAGAATATGGGGTTTTGAGCTTTTTCCACCTTTTGAGATCACTTTATTCTGTTATTCTGCTTCCACAGCTTGTTACCTATTTTTCCAGATTTGTGGAAGGTAAAATGTGTCTGGTTATGCACAGATTTTCCATTTAGGAGTCTAAGAAAATACGAGATGAACCTTTTAGGAGCTGCTGTTTCCTGGAGTCATTTTTGGAAAACACAAAAGGAAGAGAGTTAAGAACCAATACAACTAAGAAATGGATGGAATAAAAAAAAAAAAAAAGATTAAATGAAGAACTCAACACAAGGGATTTTCCATGAATAGACATTGCAGGTCTTTCGTAAGGAAGAGCCAAACATGTATGATCAATGAGGGCTTGATCCTTGGGGCTCCCATTTCTCAACAGAATGAAAAGTCCCAAAAGCTCTGATGGGCTATGTGGCCTTTTCCATATTGTGTATACATCTGTGTTTGGTAATACAGCTCAGCCCCACACAACTTCTACTCATACTGGGAGACCACATGGTTAGACAGATATTGGTCAAATATTGATGGCTTAGTCTATGGATAGACGATCAATGGAGATATTTAATGCAAATAGCTCTAATTGATACATATATATATCTTGGTCCTGGTGGCCTCAGTTACCCCAAAGTCCATGATTGTAGATATTTCACTGAGTATTGCGAAAATGACCAAAAAGTTTGATAGACTTCTACTTCCTTGTAAGTCACAGTCACGTAGTGCTCAATTCTAGGCAACAGGGACAAAAAAAAAAAAAAATCTGAAATAAAGTTATCTGGTTTCCTCCATGAAACCCATAGGCTTGAAGCCTCGGTAATGTGAAGAACAATCAAAGGAAGGAAGTGTACTGGGTGGGATCAGGCTTGTTCCAAAGAGGAGTACGCTTGATATTTTGGAATTCTCAAACTCCTGAGCTGACCTGTGTCTTTTGTTCCTTCGTGGTCCTGTGACTGGTGGATTATTTTCTCTATTTTTAACATTTCAAGTGGATCTTTTTGGGATTGTGTATATCCCACAGGTAAGTGGTCTGGTTTTAGTTGGATTCTATAGATTTTTTTTCTTAATCATCTCTGTGCTTACTGTATGTGTACAATGGTTTGAAACAGCTGTAGGATCAAGTGGGGTGCTTGTTGTTGGCACTGTACCGTCAAGACAACTCCTCTTTTGAGCCCCTCTTTCAGTATCCATTTTAAAGGGGGTTGGTCCTCATTCTGATGGCTGGGTCTTTGCTCTGGTTTCTGTTCTGAATGATAGTAGCTGCTAATTGGGGTCTTGTCTTGAGAATTACCATGATCAGATTTTTGGGAAAGGGGGAGACCACAATGTAAATGCAGTACTAGAGGAAAACTAAGCATCGAGTGTCATTCAAATCTGATGACATTCATTGTTTTAATGGATATCTGTAGAGATTCAGAGCAAGGATCTGTGATGGACCCAAATCTCAGCTTTAGTTATTAGACAGCAGGCATCACAGAGCATAGGAGAAAGGGCTGCCCCAGGGAGAAAAACCTCTCATTTTTGGTTAGTACATTTGACTGAATTTTTACTGGACTTTGTAGAAGACACAGGCATGTGGTTCTCCAAGAGTTGTGGCACTACAAATCACATCATATCCTATCTACCCGAGATGGACTTACACTGTTTAATCAGAACCTGTGCTAAGAACCTCAAAGTTAAGGGTACTTTCACACTAGCGTTTTTCTTTTCCGGTATTGAGTTCCGTCCTAGGGGCTCAATACCGGAAAAAAACTTATCAGTTTTATCCTAATACATTTTGAATGGAGAGCATTAGCTTTAGGATGCATCAGGATGTCTTCAGTTCAGTCACTGTACGTTTTTTGGACGTAGAAAATACTGCAGCATGCGGGATGCCGAAGATGCAGACCTTTAAAAATGTGAAAAAGATAAATACCGGATCCATTTTTACGGATGACAACCGAAGAGACGGATCCGGTATTGCAATACATTTGTGCATCCGGATCGGTCTACAAATGGTATCCGTTTGCATACAGATTGGTTCAGTGCAGAACATACAAAAATAAAGGACAATTTATAAATATAGATAGAAATACAAATAACTGGCACCCCCCATAGAACTGCCTGTTCTTGTCCGCAATTGCAGACAAGAATAGGACATGTTCTATTTTTTTCCGGAGCCGCGGACCGGAAGATCGGGGGTGCGCTGCGGAAATTCACATCCATTCCTGCCCCATAGAGAATGAATGGGTCCGCACCTATTCCGCAGAATTGCAGAACGGGTGCGGACACATTCACGGACATGTGAATTGTCCCTAAGAGTAATGGGTTGAGCCTGGTGTAACATCTATGGGCTTCAAAGGGATGTATTGTTCTCTCCATTGTAATGTAACTGGACAACCCACCATGACCTTGAGTGCCATAATAATTTGGAGTTTTTAGTCCTACAGGGTCACACATACATTCACCATGTACCTGTAATCCTATGTCATGTCACTGCATTAATAGTACAGTCACCAATCACATTTATATATAAGCAGTAAGTGACCAGACCTGGAAAACCCGGTAGGTAGGCAAATTGTCCCAATGGCAGGAGAAGCACATAAAACCCTAAAATAATCATAGGACTCCCAACTGAGTAAGCAATTTACTTTTACATTATCTTTAAAATTCTCCTGGTTGCCATGGGAAACAGACAGCACTTTAGCTTCACCTTTTTGTCAGACATGTGACCCAACCGCTTACTGGCAACTGAATACCCACAATGCACTGCTCTCCGAGAACAGGAAATGATCATTCTCAATTGACTCTTGAGGTGGGCATACATGTAGATAAAAATCAGCTGAACCCGCCAACTCTCTCATATGTATTGGGCAGGGTCGGACCGGCGCACCAGAGTTCATGAGGATTCTCCGGTGAGCCAAAGATCTGATCTTATAATGGGCCTCCAAGATCCAGGAGAAGAAATACATTTGGATTCCTTTGGATTCAATCACTTGCCAACTGGGTCTCTTTTTTTTATTCAAAACCTATTAAACTTTATTGATTCTATAGGGGTTGGGCCTTGAGAATAATTTCCTCTGGTGGCCCCAAGGAACCCTACTTCCTCTGGTGGCCCCAAGGAACCCCAGTCCGACACTACTTCCCGGACGGGAGAAAAGAAGGGTTGGATATGTTGTCTTTCAAAATGGCTGATGTTTACTTCCTACAACATATGGAGTCAGGCATTAGCTCGGTTCCCTCCCCGGCACGCTCAGCCGAGTATGCATGTGTATAGTGGAAATGGGAAGATTCGCTGTCAGCCTAAAAGAGTTCAACCGACAGGTATTGATGGCGTCTGACCCCCTTTTGCCAAGCTGTGAATCTAAATTTCAACAAGATCAGTCAAGCAAAGTAATTCCAAAGATTGTGATTTTTTGAAAGTTATTTAAAAATAGATTTTTTTTTCCTCTTTCAATTTCCTGGGGGAGCCTTAAAATTACCGACATTGCAGGGATTGTTAGAAGAGAACGCAGCATTGTGACGTCTCCGGGTGCAGGTTACACAAGGCCGGAGACATATCCTGCTTTTGTTTGAATAGGAAACAGGATGCTTAATATAACGGAGCTTCAACGGATGGAGAATCAGAGAAAATGATCTTCACTCCTGAAAAAAAAAAAAAACAACTGAGAATTAATTATCTAGAAAAACAGACAATTAGGGCGTGTTCGCATTCGTGTTATGGAATTCAATTATAGGGTTCCGTTATGACAGGGTCATAACCGAATATAACGGAATTTTAGGACAGAATGCAAAACTGAGCCCTTTAAGAGGCATCCTGTTTTGCTCTGTCCTAATACATGTCTATGGGGACAAATAACGGTTCCGTTTGGTTCCATTATACATGACAGAAAAAATAGTCCTGTCGGCCCCATAGACATGTATTAGGACGGAGTAAAACAGAATGCCTCTTAAAGACTTCCGTTTTGCATTCTGTCCTAAAATTCCAATATATTCCGTTATAACTCTGCTATAACGGAACCCTATAACTGAATTCCATAACACGAATGCGAACCCGCCCTAACTGATATACAGTATATACACTCTATGGGGGACATTTTTGAAGACGGGCGTTTTCCACACCTGCCTGAAGTCCCTCTTTGCTGCCAGAGGAAGCGGCAAAGTAATGTAGAGGCGCAGGCCTCTACATAATGCCTCATTCACACCCCAGTGATTTACAGACGTGTGCTGTGCGTATTCTCCACAGACAGCACACATACCGGCTCATTGTAATGTGTGTATTGACATATCCGTGTTTTAGCACGGTCAGTGGTTTTAGCACGGAAGCACGCTCAATTTTGTCCGCGTTCACGGATCCATCACACCTATTATAGTCTATGGGTACGTGATGCCATCCGTGTTTTATGGACCATTAGGAGGAGATGCTATGGTAATAAATTTTCAGCTGTGCAGTGTCCGTAAAATGCAGATAGCAAACAGAGAGCAAAAACCGGCACGCGGACAAAACACGGATCCTTCACGGATGAACCACTGACCATCTTATAACGGATTTCATCATGGACACAGATGTGTGAATGAGGCATAAGTTTGGCACTTGGTCCAGCCGGTCATGCAACAGACGTAACTCTATGCCAGCCCTCTTCATGGTGTAATTTTAAGCCATTTTCCATGCCAAAAACCGTCATGGAAAATTATGGGTGCGACTCCCGCCTTCAGTTTGTCCCAGTCCCAGAGGTGGGAGCATGTGCGGCCGCCCTCCATTCTTTTATCTGGGAGTGACGAAAATAGCCCCATAGAAGTCAATGGAGCTGTGGCCGCATTCATTTCCAGCACTCTCTCAGCTATTTTCAGCACTCTCATAGAACTGAATGGAGGGTCGCTGCGCATGCGCAGTGTGCTCGCCTTCATTTTGCAGTGTCCGTTCTAACAATAGGTGGGACCTGCTCCTATCAGACATTGGGAGCATATTCTATAGATGTGTCCCCAATGCAGGGCCGGTTTTAGACAAAGTGTGGCCCTGGGCAAAATTTTAAGTGGGGCCCCAAAATAAGTATTGCACAAACAACACATTCACACATAGCCTGCACTGATTGCGGATTACACATGGTTAATCCACACAGATTCTCATACAGAGAAACTGCAGTGTAAGGCTACATGCACACGACCGTATTTTGTTTCAGTGTCCGATCCGTTTTTTTTGCGGATAGGATGCGGACCCATTCATTTCAATGGGTCCGCAAAAAACAAGGACAGCACACAGTGTGCTGTCCGCATCAGTATGTCCGTTCCGTTGCTCCGCTAAAAAAATAGTGCATGTCCTATTTTTTTCTAGTTTGCGGACAAGGATAGGCATTATTACAATGGATCCGCAAAAAAAACGGATGCCATAAGTAACATCATCCGTTTTTTTTGCGGATCCGCAATTTGCGGACCGCAAAACACATACGGTCGTGTGCATGTAGCCTAATACAGTACCCGCAAGGTGTATAAGATTATCTTTAGGATAGGTCATCAATATCAGATCGGCTGGAGTCCTTCTCCCGGGACACCTGCCGATCAACTGTTGGGAGGCCAGTGATGTCACTGTATATCAGTCACATGGCCTAGTTGCAGTTCAGTCCCATTCAAGTGAATGTAGATGAGCTGCAATACCAAGCATCGCTGCTGTCTAATGTACGGCGCTGGGCTTGGTGAACTAGAAAGAGACCGCAGTACTCACCGGAGTTCTGGTCAGCGCCGTGGCCTCTTCAAACAGCCGATCAGCAGGGGTGTCAGGAGTCCGGTCCCCACTGATCTGGTACTGATGACCTATCCTGAGGATAGACCATCCATATCAAATTCCCAGGTAAACCTTTTAACTGATAAAAACAAGAAGCAGGTTGGAAAGATAAACAAATATAGCCTTTTAAGTGTAACTCTCCTTTAAAAACACTTTCTACATGTCATAGTGACCACATACCTCTTGCATCCAGGGACATCTCCTGTCATGTAGGCATTCCCTTTCCTCTTCTCCTCCGTTTGACCCAGACCGCCATGACAAATTCTTTCAGTCGCATCTCGTCTCTACAGAGTTTGTTACACAGACATGTTAGATTTCTCAATTTTTCCATCAACCCCCCATCCTAGTGTCCCCACAGTGTCACCCTGCTGCCACCCCCAATACTGTGCCCGTTGTGCCCCCCAATGCCCCAGGTACTATACTGCTGAAAAAATAGTGACCCTAATAGACATAATTGGGGTCATTTATCAAACTGGTGTAAAGTAGAACTGGATTTCCAAAAGAGCTGTCAAAAATGAAAGGTGAGATCTGCTTGGTTGCTATGGGCAACTAAGCCAGTTCTACTTTACACCAGTTTGATCATTTACGCCAAATGTCTCTATAGTGTCTACAGCAGCTATAATGTCCCCTAGAGTGCCCCCAGTAATAATAACACCCTATATTGTGCTCCAGACAATAATCCCTGTATAGTGTCCTCAGAAATAATAGAATTGCCCCTACAGTACCTCCCCAATAGCAACGCCCCCCCACGCTGCCCAATATAGTAATCCCCCCACAGTAATTTGCCCCCACACACAGTAATTTCCCCACATAGTAATTTGCCCCACACTGCCCCACACAGTAATTTCCACCATACTGCCCCCATATAGTAGTTTGCCCCCACACAGTAGTTTACCCCACACTGCCCCCATGCAGTAGTTTACCCCACACTGCCCCCACACAGTAGTTTACCCCACACTGCCCCCATGCAGTAGTTTACCCCACACTGCCCCATGCAGTAGTTTACCCCACACTGCCCCCATACAGTAGTTTCCCCCACACTGCCCCCACGCAGTAGTTTACTCCACACTGCCCCCACGCAGTAGTTTACCCCACACTGCCCCCACACAGTAGTTTACCCCACACTGCCCCCACGCAGTAGTTTACCCCACATTGCCCCCACACAGTAGTTTCCCCCACACAGTAGTTTCCCCCACATTGCCCCCACACAGTAGTTTACCCCACACTGCCCCCACGCAGTAGTTTACCCCACATTGTCCCCACGCAGTAGTTTACCCCACACTGCCCCCACACAGTAGTTTACCCCACACTGCCCCCACACAGTAGTTTACCCACACTGCCCCCACGCAGTAGTTTACCCCACATTGCCCCCACGCAGTAGTTTCCCCCACACAGTAGTTTCCCCCACACTGCCCCCACTTAGTAATTTCCACCAAACTGCCCCCACACAGTAATTTACCCCACACTGTAGTTTTCCCCCACATTGCCCCATATAGTAATTTGCCCCCACATAGTAATCCCTCCTATAATACTTTGCCCCCACATATTAATTCCTCCCATAATAATTTGTCCCCACACAGTAATCCCACCATAATATTTTTCCCCCACATAGTAATTTTCCCCCATACTGCAATTTCCTCCCCCAATGTACTGTCTCTACATGTCCTCCTGTGTGTCCCCCCATGTCCCCCAAAGTTGGCACATAAAAAAATATAAAATAAATAAATAAAAGCTAAATACTCACCTATGTGCCAGGCGCGCTATGGCAGGCGCGCACACTTCACTGTGCTGCGTTCCGGCACAGGTGCGTGCGATTACGTCATCACGCATGCCTGTGCCAGGATTTCACTACCACATAGGCCTCAGGCCTACTAGGCCTAAAGCCTATGGCGGTGATCGGCAGCGGGGCAGGGACCTATGTGCTCTCGTGCCCCACCGCAGTATGTGGGCGTTCGGGTCAGCGTTGGGCCCCCCAGAGGTGCTGGGCCTGGGGCTGCCAACCCGAACGTCATCCACCACTGACTGGAAGGGGGTCCCTTTGGTGACGGGGGCTAAGGGCAATTGTCCAACTTTCCCCCCTAACGTCGGCCCTGCCCCAATGAATGAGATGATACAACCCCTTTAATAATATATTTGGCTTAAGTGCAATGTGGTTTACACCTAAATGTATAAAAGTAGACAGAGGGTTACCTGGTTTAGATTGCGACTTTTTTGAAACTTTAGCAAAAGTCACACATAATAAATGAGCGATTATCCTGGTCAAAGCTCACCTTTAGCTCTTTAACATAGACCACTTTGAAATGTCCCAAAAGTTGACCAAATGTCATAGAAAATGCCACAATCGGCATGACTTACGACTAGTGTTGCGCGAACTTGGGTTTTAAGTTCGGCGTCTAAAGTTCAGGTTCGGGTTATCGAAGAATCGCATTATGGAATTTAGAATCCATAACGCAATTCTTCGATAACCCGAAACCGAACTTTAGACGCCCTATAGCCAAATTTTCATCCCTGTTCATACCATTGGACCAAAGAATTGCCAAATATATTCCCAGGTAAGGATAGAATAATGGATCCTGATATTTATTTGTTAGCTCTTGCAAACCTCCACCCAAGTGCCATGTCATCCTATGAGTACATGTTCATCAAAGACATTTTTGAAATATCACAACATGAAAGACGTCTCCAATAATGTAAACCCAGCCCAAAGAGAATGTGGGCTAACAATATCAGAGTCTTCGGGAACCTATATTGTACAAAGACAATGAACCTTTGGATACAGAATTCTGCTGAACCTAAACAATAAGGCCGGATGTCATGGAAGGTAAAGGCTGCTCCAGAGTATCCTGTTTTTCTTCAATAGAGGAAAATTAAAACAGGATGCGGCCTAATGACTGTGGGCACTGAACTTTTACCAGCACCTGGTGTAGGGGGCATATGGGGGCAGGAGAGCATGATATCATATAACAGCATCTACAGACAAAAATGAAAGACTAGTCAAGTTCCGGCATGGCTGGTGAGATCATCATTGTGTTGGAAAACTGCAACTGACCTTACCATAAATGATTCATGACTAGTGTTTAGTGACCTATCACTTGTGAGGTAACAATGGAAAAGGTTTTACATAGGGAACTTTCCAATGTAATCTGATTGTAGCAGACAATGTGAGGCAGGAACACATATTGAAGAGGCAGAGCTCCAAAGCTAAATCAAAATGGCCGTCCTTCCTCATGCATGTCTTCCACCATTAAGAAGCCAAGTTTCTTCTCAATGTAAGACAGGAGAATACAATGAGGAGAAAGGACTTCACAACAAGGTCATCCTTTCTTGTACATGTCTTAAGTTATCCTCAAGCAAGCCTTCTTACTCTATGTGCTGGGACTACCCCCCTATGCCGCTCTGCAGAGCTTTGTGATCTAGAATGATCCAGGACTATGTCTTCTACATTGTATTCCTTTCCCTGGTAGCTATAAGTGATGAAGGTGCATATGAATGCAAGAAGTTGCTGAGGGTGTAGCTATAGAGAAGGCACTCGTAACAGTTGTCTTCAGCTCCTGGTGCCAGGGGGACCCAAAGACCGCTATGCCCCATAAGAAGACCCCAGTATTTTAAGGGGCACATGAGGGGTGCTGTTGCATGTTTTGCTTAGTTACACCTCTACTTCAGGTCTTGACACTTCCAGGCTGTGTCTTCTGTTCCTTTACAGTGACCAAAACATATTTGTCCCACTGATTCACAAACAGGAAGGCTTAAAAGTGATTCCCTAAGGAATCTGAAAGACGCCCTTAAAGGGGTATACCACGAAAAATGATTTATCACCTAGCCGTAGGATAGACAGTGCTCCATCAGTGGATGAAGCATCCCCCTGAAATTCCTTGATTTCATGCTGCATTATATCACATTGCTTCGAGTTTGATCTCGGCCATTCGTTTATAGCTCTAGTCAGACACGTTCAACATGTACAAAATGTACTGAAACTAAGAAATGCTGAACAGTAGAAAAGTTTGAAGAATTCTGGAGCCTGAAAGTTTCTGCAAACTTAATACACAGTTGTAGGAGCCAAATGTTCCTAAATCAGCTAATCAGCGGCAGACACTGAGGAAGTTAGTCTGGGGAACAGAGTGTGAGGACTTTCAGTTTTTGTATTGTTGTGTTATCTCATGAGAGTCTTATCCAGTGTGAAGCAGTGGACAACGTTTGAGATGAATCTGGGTTGTTACAGATATCTATGGCTGTTTATTAGGCCAAGTTACATGTTGTAGCAGGTAAAAAAGAACAAACCTATGAGACCAGGTTTGCAAATTTTGGTAGGTTTTGAACACCATGGGGGTCATTTATTAAGACCAGCGTTTTAGACACCGGTCTTAATACCCCTTTAGCTGGCGATGGATGTGCAGAATTTATGTAGAGGCGCAGGCCTCTACATAACTACAGCATATCCAAAGCCTGTCTAAATCTATGACACCTCCCTTGCTGGCGTAGATTTAGACCATTTTCTACGCCTAAAACAGGAGTAGAGAATGATAAATTAGACGGGTCTGCCGGCATGCCCCCTTCCCCGCCCACTCTATGCCTCCTTTTTTAGACCTGGGAAAAGTTGCAGATTGCAGCGCAAATAACCTTTGAGACAGTCGCATATATCTGTTTGTAAATGACCCCCATGTGTTTGAGGATCATGTACCAAGCTGACCAGAACATTTGACTGTAGATGTAGTCTTGTAGAATGAGATGGAATGCATATTAGCTGATTCAGGCCCGGTTTGCAGGTTAGGAACAAGGGCCCCTTTGTTGTTTTCAAGGGTCAGCCATAGTCAAAAATTCACAATTATAGTCACCTTAAAGGGTCCCTCATCAATTGTCTGATCAAAAATTATCACTGCTGCTGCGACCTGCAGTGATCAGCTGTTGACTGTTGGGAACCTTGGCCAGGGGTTCACCTAGCCTTTCTGCTGCGTGAGGCAAAAACTGAAACGGCGCCACCCCAATGCCAATTTCTTAACCTAACCCCTTTGCCACAATGAAAGTGCTCATTGCCCATGGCCCTTCCACTGCCGCCCTTTTGACCCTACCTGGTGCTGCCTCACCTGGCCTCATTGATGGTTCACCCTGATCCCTGGCAATAAGTTTTCAATTTTCCTGCAGCACCACCACAGGGTATAGTAAGCATTACAGAGTACCCATTCAAACCAATGGGTTGTCTGTGTAATACAGGACAGGACTGGTGCTCCAGAGTGAGAGATGCTCTTTGTAATTGCTTACCTCTCTGGTCAATAGATGATGATCCTCAATATAGGGCCCTCTACTATTAAAAATCAACTGGGTGAATGAAAACTGCTTTTCTAAACTGGACAACTCCATTATAGGCTTATTATCTTCCAACCACATAAATAGCCTAAGTGTAGCTAGAACTGACCTAACCATATATTGAGATGAACATTGAGATTAACTAAAGCAAGGATGTATATAACATAGAGGCAACCAATTTAACTGATATAAGAAGGGGAATGGTTTGGAGTGTGGGATGTGTAAGTCTACTCAATGCTTTTCCTTTCAATATGAACATTGAAAGATGGGATGGGGTTGTGGAGATGCTGAGATGGAGATATAGTGAGATGTGTTGGCATGAGACAGCATCACTGGGTGGTGGGCAGCCAATTTTAATGTTTGCTGGATCTAATTCAAAATTATGACCTTGGTGGCTATACACCTAGTAGCCTTTTGAAATGTTAGCAAGTCTGCCAGAAGTAGAACTCCACCAATAATCCAAGTCATCGCCATGGCAAAACATATTAGCTCACGGCCATGCTAGTAGCTTCAGGTATGACTTCAATTTATCAGTAGGTAAACATTAGGCCATCACATAATAATTAATATTTTGGTGGGTTTGATTTCATTTCACTGTTTGGAGAAAGATGTAGTCAGACTTTGACAGGTTGTATGATCTCTCTTTGAGTGCCGTTTCTGTTTTCAAATCAAAAATAACTTGGCAAACAAAGTATCTGCTTCCGGACCACACTGTTTCCCATCCTCCTTATCTCATTGCACTGACTTTCCTTGACTCATATCCTCAAGTAGGAATTTCTATGATGTCATGCTTAAGGAAATTATTCAAGACCCCACGTAATGTACTGATTTTCAGCCTTACCTATTTCCCAAGTGATTCACCGAACCCTTATCTACTAGAAGGATTGGTGGTGCCCACCCTTCAGGCACCCTTCAAAGCATTATGATGATATGCTTCGAAACATATTGCCTAACTGAGCAAGATGTCACCTTTAAATGTTTAGTTGATGTGATTAATTTCTGTACAAATCTTTCGTAAAACCACAGCTTCTTCCTGCCATCCTATCTTCAGGACAATCCAAGTTCTTGAACCTTGGATTGGTGGAAACTTGCAGTATACTGATATGACAACCCATTTTCATAAACCCTGTTAGGGCATTGTGAGTTTATCAGGGGAGGTCCTCAGTTCAGGATCCTCATGTCTTGGCCAAAGTGAAGAGCAGTTAGAAAAAAGTATCTCTTACTCTAGAGACATGCCCGAGGTGGAAAAGCCCTTTAAGTTGAGTTATGACATGGCTGAGAATGGCCTAAGCAGGTTGGTGGTGAGGGGGTCTATGTCCATCAAGTTTCATACTGTGGGAGAAAGTAGCGAAAGTAGTGGAAGGTATGGTATCAAGCCATAGTTAAAACATTAATCCATATGCCTCTGTTATTTGGGTTAGTCTAGGGTAAAGTCTCAAAAATACAGAGTGTATTATTACCAATGTACAATCTTCAAGTTTATTGAGATGTAATAAAGAAGCCATAGACTTCTATGGACCCCTACTGTACAGTACTGTGACATGCTTGCTATAAGGACACATGGTAACGTACTATCCGTAGAGCCAATACAGTGTCCCACAGAGCTCCTTTTGATCCATAGTGCAGACCGATGGCAACCCTTTGTGCTGCTGTAGATGCCTCCACGAGAATACCTCCATAATATGGCATGCAAAGGAGCCACTCAAAGGCACAATATTGGCTCATAGAATACTATGGGCACAATATTACAGATATATCAGGAAGGAGGTCCAACACCTGGCAACACCACCGATACCACGGCCTCCTCACAACATACCAAGCACAGCACCATATGTTGTATATTGTCTCTACATGGTATTGCTTGAATGGGCCATGTGAGCTATGGACGTGATGTCACTGGCCCAGGAAGAGGCCACAGAGCTTACCGGAGCACAGTGGTCTCTTCAACCAGCTGATCGGCTTGGGTGCTGGGAGTCAGACACCCATCGATCTGATATTGATGACCTATCCTGAGGAAAACCCCTTTAATATGCTTTCTATGATTTGTAAGGGTTTGGGGGGGATGGGGTTGTGCCACATCCTAAAATTATGTAAAGTGGAACCTGCGCCCTCTGCGGTACATGATGGGCATACAGAAGGATATAATTTGGACCGACCTCATTATGCAGCCGCCCTCTAATAGCATGTGTGAGTGTCTGCCTCCTGAGACAGATGGCATTCTGAGTTCCCATAAAATTAGTCGTATGGCTTACAAGCCATGCCGGTTCCCTCGTATAATATTCAGATAGGCGCGTGCTTTTATCTGAAATTGCGTGCGCTAATTGATTCATGGGTTCTCGGAGATTAGTCTTGTTGTGCTTGTTCAAGTGATTTAGAATGGCCGTCTACGTTATTTCCCATTGCACTTCTGCAAATAATAATATTCATAAAATAATGCAACCCTGCAATCACTTAAAGCAGATGTCCCTTTAGAAAATAACTCGGCGGTTACATTAGGCATTTGTTTTCCAACTGATAAAATTAGGACTGCTTTTAGTTTTCCTTCCATGTACAAATAACCATTTATCCTGGTTTTCTGTGCTGTTGCCTAGCAACCCTTTATAGTGAAGACAACTTTTATTGCTTATCTGGATTGGAGGCAGCGGGGTCAGGATTTGGCCATACCTATAGGCATGAGCCCAGGCTATTCATGTTGATTTTAGGTTATTATGTGGTATAAAACACATTCAACATCCATAATGAAGACTATAATACATGGTTTTGTCCATGTTGTTTCTGTTGTTCTTCCAGGCTTTGTTCTTCTTCACTTTCTTGGGTACATTCCGAATCATTATTTCACGCCTACCGATCCCCTGAGCCATTCTGATGCTGCCCTGGTCCCTGCTCTTCTTCACTTCCTGGTCCTGGCTCCACAAGCCATATATGGCAGTAAAGACCCTCTAAAGCAATCACTTTCTGAGGGCAGACTCGCCTCAGCCTGTGATTGGTTGTCCCCAGAATGTCGAGCCAGAACCATGAAGTGAAGAGCAGTGGGAATCGGATGGAGCTGGCCAAACCTAGGCAGATGCCAGGGTCCATTGGCTCTGGGGGGGCCCATGGTGATCTGAATGGGTCACGTACGGCATGGGTGACAGGTCACCACTGTGACTAGTGATTGGCTGCAGTGGTTACAGGTCACAAGACCTCTGTCAACAAGATGTTGATTCCGAGGGACTTGGGACCTGTGGAGGTAGCTATGGAGCGATGGAGCAGGAAACCAGCGGCAGGGACCAGCTAAGTATAAGCACCATCACAGGTCAGACCACTTGGTGAGATCTGTTATAAAAAACTTTTGCACAACGCCTTCAGGAGCCCCGGCAAATGGCTACATTTGCAAGGGAAAGTTGGCATTGGCTGATAATTTCCCTTGCAACACTCGGGTACAACCTGGCGGCCATTCAGGAGAATCGCTTTTGCCAGTGCGTTGTGTGTTTGTGGCTCATATAGAGATGTCCCTCTATCATGTCGTTAACATGTCTTCTTAGCGCCACTGGTGAAGATCGGGAAGCCAATTATGGTTATTTTATTGTGACACTTGGTTTTATCCTTTATTAAAGTTGTGGTTCTCTCCTTGGGTCAGTCATTGTAAGACATGGTGATTTTTGGTGCAGTTGGCTGTGCCCAACCAATATGGCGATGGGGGAGTCCAGTACCAGATGCCATTTATTGGTGGGTAGGGCAGTAACATGGTAATTGGCCCAAAGAAACATCAGAATGAATATGCGTATGGACGCAACGTTCCTCATGTGAACCCTGTGACAGGAACTCTATTTAAGGCCTCATGCACACGACCGTTTTTTTTTTAAGGTCCGCAAAAACTGGGTCCGTAGGTCCGTGATCCGTGACCGTTTTTTCGTCCGTGGGTCTTCCTTGTTTTTTGGAGGATCCACGGACATGAAAAATGAAAGAAAAATCTAACTCAAGTTTGCCATTGAAATTATAGGAAAAAACGGACACGGATCACGGACACGGATCACGGACACGGATGACAATCTTGTGTGCATCCGTGATTTTTCACGGACCCATTGACTTGAATGGGTCCGTGAACCGTTGGCCGTGAAAAAAATAGGACAGGTCATATTTTTTTCACGGCCAGGAAACACGGATCACGGATGCGGCTGCCAAACGGTGCATTTTCCGATTTTTCCACGGACCCATTGAAAGTCAATGGGTCCGTGAAAAAAAACGGAAAACGGCACAACGGCCATGGATGCACACAACGGTCGTGTGCATGAGGCCTTAGGGACAGTCTTCCTGCCAAAGGGTTGGTTGGATGAACAATAACCATGTCAGTCCACTGTATTAGATGGAGCTGGTGTCTCGACTCAACACCTGGGTGTCACAGACGCCCCTCCTGGGTGTTGTATTGGGAAGTGATGAGGAAAGACTCTCTTAAGGACCTGCAGAGACAACTGCCTCATCAACCTGTATATCTGGGAAGCGAGTCAGCTGTACTTATCCGCCATAAGGAGACACCACCATGAAAAGGAGCACATTGTCTGCCATTCCACACATATAATTAGGGATTCTGATAGCGCACTTAGATTATTGTAATAAGATGCAAATGATAGAAAATAGGAAATAGAAATGATAATGTGAAATTTAAAACGTGTACTCCCAGTCCAATACCTCAACTACATGGATCTTAATCATAGCACCCGACCCCCTCTGACTGTCCTTTTAATTAGTAGGGCTTTATTTTAATTAATCTGCATATTCCACACCTTTCATTAGCATCTTATTAAGCAGGCAGTGCAATATTAGACCGCGCACGTAACAGTATGTAAAACAGGAGATGAAATGTGATAGCGAGTAATTTGGAAAATTGAATTTCAAGATCAGATATCTCAGCACATTATACACTGATGAATCCACTCGGGATGGTCAGACATGCATCGCTTTATTACCGGCAAAGCAGATAGTAGATTTACACCCTTAAAGGGATTGTCCACCTTCTATTAAGAGATCACTAGCTGATTCGGCAAGGGTCCGACACCCCGCGTCCTGACTGATCAGCTGTTCTACAATAACTCCAGTGCTGGAAGCAGACAGCAGCTCTGACTACTTTGCAGTGGACGGAGCTCATCACTGCACCAGTGCTCCCATTGACTTTAATTACTTCAATGGGAGCAGTGCCGCAGTGACCAGCTCAGTCCACCACAAAGTAAACATAGCTGTCGGCTTCCGCTGCCCCTGCCGGGTGTTGCCGGGTGTTGGACTCGACCAACGACCAGCTAGTGATAGGCTATCACTTCTTAAAAGGTGGACAGCCCCTTTAAAGGGGTCATCCCATCAAAAAATTTCAACAGTTTTCAAAACAGCAACTGGATCTGAAAACTTTTGTCGTTGCATGAAATTAAAAATGTAGTATCGCCACTGAGTTATTCAATAAAATGCATCTGTATAGCGCCACCTGCTGTTTTTTTTTTTCTTTTTTCTTTGTCCGGCTCACTGAGATGGCCGCACATGCTCAGTTTCTTTAGGATGCTTCCTTTGGATGATTGGGGGTCCGGCTCTCAGCCCATCGTAGTTGAAGAGTAGCACTGTACTTTTAGGATTGAGTGTCTGGTATTACAAGTTGCTACAGTTTGAGTCCATAGCTGTAATACCGAGCACAACCACTACCAAAAGTATGGAGTACAATGAGTACAATGAGGGGGAGCGGGGCTCCGTGGAGCGCCACAGCCCCTTTAATCAGCCGATCGGTGATCTAATTTTGAGGTCTATAGGCCATTTATTTTAAAGAACCAGATAACCACTTACACGTTGGTCCTTTGTCTGTACTCAGAGGCCTTAATGAAGGGCATTTGCAAACAGTGACTCTCTGGAGGACCTGCCCTGTCCTGCATTAAAAAGACAACAACTTTATTTGAATGGCCAATGTGTAATGCGTAATTTTCCCAGTGGCGGCGCTGCAGGCAAACTGAACACTTACTGCTAGGTTTCCTAATTACTGCTGATCGCTGTGATCAAATTGGACAAACCTTTAATAAACCCTGTCCATTATCCTATAGAACTGCATCTGGCGACCATAAATAAGGAGTTTTTTTTAAAGGGGTTTTGATGTAAAAAATGAAAATCCGATATCACATAGCACATGACAATATCTTTCTAACAAAGCAAGAACCAGCCCTTTACCTCACATGGTTCCAGAGATCTCCCCAATTGCTCTGCTAGATTATCTTCAGCCCGGCAGCTGAGAGGGGCGAGTCCTTTCTGCTGCAGTTCTCTCTATGTAACTGTCAGAGCTCCTAACAGAACATATGTAGGGGCAGTTTTAAACTGAGCACGTTCGACCAGCTCAGTGAGGCGGACAAGAAATAAGAAAAAGAACAAACAGCAGGTGGCGCTGTATAGATAGATTTTATCGTATTGTATTACATGCAATTACAGAAGTATTCAGATAAAGGTGCTGGTTTAAAAAATGTAGAATATTTTCCGTGACTCAACCCCTTTAACGGGGGGTCTGAAAAAGACAAAATGAGCACCCTGTTGTTGCAAGGGCTCGTTTTGGCTAAGAACCCTTAGTTTATATTGGCCATAATATAAAAAGGGAGACTCTTTTCGTTATGCAAGTGCTACGGTATTAAGTACGCCTCGACCGCCACACTATTAAAAAGCCGCCTCTCCGTGCCGAAGCCGTAGCCACTTGGCAGTTTGCTGAATTGATTGATAACTCTGCATCATATTTAACATTTCAGGTTCAGAACAGTAATTAAAAGGTGAATCCTATTAAGCACAGACTGTATAATAGCTAAGAGAGAATAATTTCTTCGGAGAATTATCTTCGCCGTTGAAATTAGCAGTCACACCGAAGGAGACGTCTTGGATTACCTAATGCTCGTAGGAAAATTTCACTTAGCGTAATTATAAAGAGCTGAAATCCTCCCACTCCCTTCTAAGAAGAACAACGGCAATTTGAAAGACGTGGGCGTCACCTCTCCAGTTACTCCCCAGAGCGGGAGTACCGCCGTGCACACTCTCGATATAAAACAGCCCATTACTGGCAGAAGAACTCATAAAATCCCAACACTTTTAAATATGCTTTGTTGACCTTTTAGCACATTTTTATTGAAGAGCCGAACGTTGTGTTTTTTTTGCATCGTATAATTGCGCCAACCTTTACCTATAAAGGTCTCGCCACTTGTATTATGTGAAAGCAGAGACAGGACGCTGAAAACTGATCAACTTTAGAAGCAATGTAGCAGATTTACTAATATTATCTGCTGAATTATTACACTGGCTGATCCATCTGGTGCACCTTTAGACTGTCTATAACGCCTATTAATTGGCTTACTTTACACCACAATCATACGCCATATTGTTGGCACAATTTTTTGACCCATCTTAAGACTCTCCCAATTTATGGCAGGTCATGCCCTTTTCCCTCTAAGCAGGGGCAGACTGGGAACTTACAGTGGCCCTGGAAACAGGGCCACTTTCTGCTGCCTGAGGTGAACACTGAAACGGCGCCCCCCGCCCTTCCCAATGCCAATTTCTTAACTTAACCCCTTTCCTTCAGCCCATGGTCCTTCGGCGCTCCCCTCTTGCCCCTACCTGGCACCTCACCTGGCCTCATTGGTGGTGAACCCCTGCCTGGAAAAAAAAAACGAAAAGTGGCCCTATTTTATAGCGGGGCCCAAACTGACGGAAGGCAGGGTAAACACAAATAGGTGGGGCCAGCAATACCCTATTGCAGCACATTATACCACCCCAGCAGAGCCGAATACTGGGGTGCATCACATAATACTGCCCAGGAAGTGCAAAATACCTCCCCAAAAACTGGGGGGCCAAGTAAAGCCTTAGTCTTACCCCAAATTATAGGCCCATAAAAGCTGCAGGAGTCATTAAATAATCATTAAATATATTCAACGCCTACCAGTACAGTATATCACAATTGTCTTTCTTGCACAATTCTTGGCATGAACCACTCTGGATAAGGCTCCATTCACACGTCCGCAAATGGGTCCGCATCCGTTCCGCAATTTTGCGGAACGGGTGCGGACCCATTCATTTACTATGGGGACCGAATGGATGCTGACAGCACACAGTGTGCTGTCCGCATCCGCATTTGCAGAGCGTGGCCCCGATCTTCCGGTCCGCAGCTCCGCAAAAGATAGAACATGTCCTATTCTTGTCCGCAGCTTGCGGACAAGAATAGGCATTTCTATAGGGGTGCCGGGCGGGTGTGTTGCGGATCCGCAATTTGCGGGTCCGCAACACACCATGGACGTGTGAATGGAGCCTAAAACTGCTCTTCTAAAACAATGTACTTGGATCTCCTGCAAGACACCTGAATCAGCATGGCCACCTACTGCTGAGCGTGCAGAGTCTCGGCCCAGGTATTATCTCTGATAACGCGGACGCCGTATCGCATTATTTCCAGTGTCTGCCGGTGGAACTTAAAACATTGTTTTTGGTAGATTAAAAGCTCACGTTAAAGCAGCTGTAATATCATCTCTCCCCGATCAAACCAATTTGCAGCCTTCAATCTGTAAATGTCTCCGGGCTGCTGACTCATGAATCACACAATTAATGAAAGCAGCCAACGCTTGACAAACCATTTGTTTTTAAGGCACAAAATCAGATTTAGGTCTATAGACGTCAATACTGAGAAGTTAATGTATGTAGCGCCAGTGATTTATGTTATTATACCAGTCATAGTGGGCTCCCTGTCTACCCCAATCGTGGCCCTACACGTACACCCAGATTATAATGCCCCCCCACCAGCTCTATACTGGTCCACGTGGATGCCAGAGACCACAAAATAAACAGTTCGGCACTCATAATGGGTTATTTCAGGGAGAACTAATAAAGAGTCACAAGTCAAAGTTGGGATAAGCCTGATTTTCCTTACTTTTTCCAATGACAGTTATGGTTATACTCCTGAACTGCAAAGACTCCTTTACAGTTAAAGATATATTCACTTTAGTGAACTGCAAAGACTCCTTTCCAATAAATTAAATAGCCACACTGCTGAACTGCAAAGAATCCTTTCCAATTAAAGAAATATCCATACTACTGAACTGCACAGACTCCTTTCCAATTAAAGAAATATCCATACTACTGAACTGCAAAGACTTCTTTCCAATAAATAAAATAGCCACACTGCTGAACTGCAAAGAATCCTTTCCAATTAAAGAAATATCCATACTACTGAACTGCACAGACTCCTTTACAGTTAAAGATATATTCACTTTAGTGATCTGCAAAGACTCCTTTCCAATAAATTAAATAGCCACACTGCTGAACTGCAAAGAATCCTTTCCAATTAAAGAAATATCCGTACTACTGAACTGCAAAGACTCCTTTCCAATTAAAGAAATATCCATACTACTGAACTGCAAAGACTCCTTTACAGTTAAAGATATATTCACTTTAGTGATCTGCAAAGACTCCACTCCGGTGTCAGAAGTAGTCACACTACTGAACTGCACAGACTCCTTTCCAATTAAAGAAATATTCATACTACTACTAAACTGCGAAGATTCCTTTCCAATAAATAAAATAGCCACACTGCTGAACTGCAAATAATCCTCTCCAATGAACGTAACAGTCACACTTCTGAACTGCAAAGACTCTATTTCAGTGTCAAAAGTAGTCACACTACAGAACTGCAAAGACACCTTTCCAATGAAAGAAAGAGTCACACACTTGAGCTGCGAAGGCTCATTTCCAGTGTCAAAAGTAGTCAAACTGCGGAACTGCAAAGACTAATTTCCAATTAAATAATTAGTCACACTCCTGAACTGCAAAGAGTCATTTTCAATTAAAGAAATAATCTCACTTCTGAACTGCAAAGACTCCTTTCCAAGACTTATGAAGTCGGCCTTCAGTTCATACAATTATCTCAATGTTCAAACTAACCTGCTAGAAAATATATTTTTAAACCACATTAGACTTTTCTCCTTCTTCACAATATTAATATTCCTCCTCTCCAAACTTCCCTAGAGTGAATTAATAAAATCCCAGAGCCACAATGAGAAATCGTAAAGAATAAATATTCTCACAGAGGAGAAAAAAGGATTACTGCCAGATTGAATAAATATTAGAAATATTATCTTTATTTTCTGCAAAATACTCCCAGGAAATCGAAGAAATCCTGAAAACTAAGATAAAAAAAAATATCCACCTGTAAAGAGGGAAAAAAAATGTCTGCATTTTCTAAAGTTTTCTAAATTGCGTATCCCAGCTCTCACCTCTGGAAATGGCAGATTTATTAATTGACTGGTTACTCCGGGCACACAGTAATACGACTAATAAAACCGTACTGTCTGCCGCCACCAATTTTTTCCCATTGACTGCAATAAGCGGTCAATATTAGAGCTCGTTTAACCTTCCATTAACCTTGCGTGGAAAAATCTAGAAGCCAATACTTTCCGTTTTATGAGGATGGGTTTATTATGAACGAGTTGGGTTTATTCAGCTTAATAGCCTCCGCTGGGAATTGTAAATGAAATGTCTTTCAACAAAAATTTCATGGCCTCTCCAGCCATCGTTTTTGTAAATACTCTACAGGGATTTACGGTATCACAAAGTTAAATCGATTGTACTCCAAGAGCTCGCAATAGATAGTTCATCATGTTCATCGGTGGCCCCCTAAAAATCTTATCCCACTGTTTCCCAGTGATATCTGATTCTAGGAAAGCTGGGTGACAATCTATATGACATAACAGCGCACATAGGGCTAACCCTGTGGCCATCCACCTTGGTTGTCACAATGCTGTCCCATAAAAGGGAAGTATTCCTAAATGTGCAGAGGTAGCAGTCACATCTAACTTAGCTGAGCATACTGTATGTTAAAATAAATTATGTACAGCACTGAGTGCAGCACTTACCACATTGCATCTCAATATCTATACCTGACGTCAGGTCTCACACCCCATAATGATACACATGCACATTTGGTTCAGCCGAGCATGCATCTGTTCTCTGGTGGTGGTTTATTCCCGGTGAGCATTAAAGGATTGAGCATGTTGGATTTCAAACCTTCTTTCGCCTTCCATTGGGAAAGAGCTAAGACACATTAGATTGTCGGCCTATCACTCTGAGATTTGACAGTCCCTGAGATATCAGAGGTGGTAGCAATGACGTAGTAGAAGCCAGGGACACCAAGTGAAGTAGCCCCACCCATGGTGCACCGAAAACCTTATTTGCATAGATATAAAAAAGAAACCTTTCACATGGATTTAGTGGACCAGATTTACACACTAACTCCTACCATACATTGTGGTAGGCTTACTTAGAAACTGATTTTGGATGTAAAAGACTCCCTTGATGCTGCAAACCTCCCATAACAGGGTACGCCAGTCAAAAATCACCCAATATGTTCCTCTATTACAGGTGTGCCCCCTTCAGTGTCTGCCATAAATGCTAAACTAAATGAAGTATTTTGTGACTGCCAATGATCAATCTCCCCAGGGTTGCCACCAAAGGCATAATGCTTTTAAGACTACAGGGGGCAGCACTTTTCCATCTAGAATTCGGAGATCGACCCCTTAAGTTTATGTCATAGGTTTGTCCACCTAATAGATCCATCCAAGCACTTGCTTTGGATTCTAGCTACAACATTTGTAGAAAACAGGTATGGACATTAAGATGTCCAAATCTCCCCAACGTCCCTTCTCACTAGACTGAAGTGGCTGATAAGAAAGGACAACAGACTGCAGGCACTCGTACAGAGCTCCTATATAATATACAAATGCATAAAACTTATCTCTCTTTTACAGGCTGCTGGAAATCCAGCTATGATGAAGTTGCCTTTGCTTCATCTGCTGGTTAGCATCAACATCTTCCATCATATGGTCCTGTGTACTAAAAACGGCGCACACCAACAGGGTCAACTCGAGTCCAAGCAACGTGTGAAGAGGGCCTGGGTGTGGAATCAGATCACTACTCTTGAGGAACAAACTAATATTCCATATTTGATAGGAACGGTAAGAGAATATTTTGGGGAAGGGGGGTAGATGATAAATAGTCCCTGAACTGAGACTTCTAATAGTCCGATCCACCATCAACTTCAGACCACATAGGTCATAGCACGCCAGCCAAGCTATAATTAGGTCTTGGTGGGAAACCATGCTGAACCCATGAAAACATGGGGAGAACAGTCAAACTCCATGCAGACATTGCCCTAGGTAAGTCAAGGCCATGGTGCTTTGTCAAGTCTGCCCATTTGTAAGTGAAGGCTATCAAGAGCTGGGGAAGAGTTAAGAAGAGTAAGTGGCCACCTAGGGCAACACTGGGCAGGGGTAGGCCTACAATTGGAGATCAATTAAATGAATATCCCATCCTACAGCGACCCTTGGAAAAAGGTTTTGGGGAAACAAATTCTGAGACCCTGAAAGCTTGTCCCTCCCAGCTTTCAGCTTTTTGATGCAAATAAGCACTATTGAGTCATGCATTTTTTTATTTTAGCTTCACTCCACCAAGCTACGCAACAATGCAATGTACATACTTCAGGGAGAGTTCGTTAACACCCTCTTCAAAGTAAAGGAGAACACAGGAGACATCTATGGCTACGAGAAGCTGGATCGTGAGGAGAAAGCGCAGTATAACTTGACAGCCCTGCTTGTAGATAAAAACACCCTGAAAACTTTAGAGCCTCCTGAAATCTTTTCGATTAGACTCATCGATATCAATGACAATGCTCCCGCGTTTACACAAGAATCGTACAATGGCTCAGTGCCGGAGATGTCTGCAACAGGTATGTACTATGATGCTATGTACTATGATTAATAGTATAATAAACATATCAACTTAGATGCACCCAAACTTGACCAAACAACATGCAAATCCACCTATAGTAGATCCAAAGGTCCTGTAGATCCACCTACCTTTTTGTCTTGATCTCCCTCTTCATGTTCCTCAGACTTACTGAGATAAGCAGCAGTAGACTTGTCTGGTCATACACATTAGCTCTAAGTGGACCATGCTCACTGATTTTGGAAGGATAATGTGAGTTTGGGAGGCAAAAGTCAGCAAAGGTAGATCTTGAAGCCAGGCCCTAATACAAGACAATGGCCCTAACTATGGTACATCACAAAGTGACCTCTAGGCCCCTCTTAGGCTTAAGGGGATGGATGCAATCACAACCTCTGCACTGTACGCCTTGGATATCAATGTCAAAATTTGATCAGGTTGGACTCGGACTTGGACATGCCTGATTCTTTGTCTCTGTTGAAGACAATCTGCTTCCAGAGGGGTCAATGAACTGATTATATTTTTGTGATGTCTAATGCATTATTTGCACTGCATTTACATTGTAGCATATCCTAAAGTATTTTAATTTGCCTAATACAGATGTCTTGGTGACGACGGTTACTGCAGTAGATCCAGATGATCCCACAGTGGCTGGTCATGCCAAAGTAACATATAAAATCCTTCAGGGATATGAACACTTCAAGATCAATGAAAATACAGGTGAGTCAATGCTTAAAGGGGTTTTCCGTCTCTGGTGGATATTGCTTTATGACCTCTAGGACCCCCACTAATATCCCAGCCCCCAGCTTTATAGCGTACAGTCGGTGGCCAGGGTGCTGCAGTAAAGGAAAAACATTGAAGAGGACACAATGCTAAACCAATGCTGCTGCCTCTTCATTCACATGCTTGATGGTGGTTACACGCCTATCGATCATACAGTCCTATTGCTTTGTATTTTATATATCTTTCTTCTATATTTTCCATAGGTGAAATCTTAACGCTGAGTTCCTACCTAGACAGAGAGACAAAAGCCAGTTATGAAGTCATAGTGCAAGCCAAGGATTCTCCGGGTCTGACTGGAGGATTTTCAAGCTCAGCTACAGTTACCATCCATTTGACCGATATCAATGACAACTTTCCAACTTTTACAAAAAGTAAGTATTGCCCCTTGAGACTGTGCTGAGACATATTAAAGGGAACCTGTCATCAACTTTATGCTGTCCATACTAACAGCAGAAAAAAGTAGAGACAGGTGAGATAAATTCCAGACCGCTGTAATTAAAAGTTGAAAGTATGTTGGTTGCTGAGAACAAACATCACAATCATTGCAGACTGGGCCTCGAAAAGAGTCCCGGCCACCAGAGAGGAGTTATGGTTATTCATAAATCCCTGGTTTTCTCCATTTCTCTCTAGGAGAGAACTGCCAATCATCAGCAGATGGGTGAGAGAGCAGGAGATTAGGAATAACCAGGACTCTTCTCAGGTAGATTTGACTCTTTTCAAGACCCGGGCTGCAATGATTATGATGCTGGTTCTCAGCAACCACTGACTTTTAGCTCATGAGTGACACAAGGCTGAAATCAGTGTTTCTGTCGGTACTTTATAGTGCCCCCAGTGAGTTCAGCATAAAGTTGATGACAGGTTCCCTGTAAGATTTTAAAGCATAAAAAACACATCAGTTATTATGTCAACCTACTCACTGATGAGGATACTTATGGTCTAGGAAGATCTTCTGCATGCCTTAAGAAAGTTATATTCCCACCTCATTAATGCCTGAAGAGTTTTTTCCTATTGAGACAGTTTCTCCTTACCAGGACCATTCCATAATTCCCCATCAGGACATTTGCAGACTGCTTTCATTGACCCCATACCACACATTATTAGGTGGGCTACTATCAGATAGCCATCTACACCTTTAGGGTACCGCCACACAGTCAGGTTTTCTGATGCAGTTTTGAAAGTCAAAAAAAGAGAAGTAGGATCTGTCCTGAATACGTTCTCTCCTTTTATTATCAATTCCTGTTTTCATCTTCCAAACATCCCAAAGCCTGAATGTGTGTCCGTACCCTAAAAGTGGTGGCTCTTAGGACACTTTTACACAAGCCAATGATTGGGCGGATGAGCATTCATAAGAACACTTGTTACCGATCAGTTTAAGCTTTTGTTGGATGATCAGATCTTTAATGTGGGTTTCAAAATGCTCGTTCATTCACGACACATCTCCCCATATTGTAAACTGCATAGGGGACAAACAGTCATATAGTCATTTGTCCCTATGTAGTTGCCATCAGCTAGTTTGAAGCCTCTTTAAATGAGCCCAGTTGACTCTTTATAGCCCAAACCATCTATAAGGAGCCTCACGCCTTCTCTAAGCCCATGTAATAAGCAAAAATAGTAAAAATCCCATTAGGTAAGATCTGTACATTATGCCACTGCCCTGTTTCTTGAAACAGTATGTCCACAATTGGAAAAACATGGCTGCCTTCTTCCAAATACAGCACAACACTTGTCCGATGCATCTGGTATGGCATCTCACCTCTATGGATGTGAATGGGGTAGAGCTGCAATACCACTTACCACCGGTGTGACGTTTTTTAAGAAACAGTCATTTTTTTAAAATAATACTGCACAGTCCCTTAAGCATGATTAACTGGACCTCCAGAAGCTCTAAACAATCTTGGTAACATGCTTTTGGCACTTTCAGATCCTGTTCAGGTCAATAGTAGACAGGTTGTCACTTGGATGTCACTGATGGAAGCAGTTATGGCATACGTACATTTTTGAAAGTATGAGTCCAAGAAAATGTTCTTCGAGATGTTGACATCTTGTAGACCTTCCAGAATCTTGTACTTTCTATCTTATTCTGATGTCTTCAAATTCACAGAACAGTACACATTTGATGTCCATGAGGATCTGAGAGTTGGAGAAGTGGTTGGAAGGATTTTGGTAGAAGACATTGACGAACCACAGAACAGACTCGCAAAGTACACTTTTATGAAAGGAAGGTATGAACAGTGGTTTCAGATCAAAAGCAACCCACAGACCAATGAAGGGATAATCATTCTGAAAAAGGTATGAAAGGAACCCTCTGGACATCTCTTTGCCTATCTCTGCTCATTGCTTTGGTTAAAACACATGTCTTTAATTCCAGCCACTGGACTATGAGAGTATCGATAAAGTATTCCGAATGAGCATTGAAGTCACCGACCCCTCCATTGACCTACGAGTGGCAAAGCAGCAAAGGCCAAGCAGCACCACAGAGGTGGTCGTGAACGTCTTAGATGTGGACGAGCCCCCTGAATTCAGCCAACCCTTCTACCTGTTCAAGGTGAAAGAGGATGAGAAAAATAAAAATATCGGTTTTGTACTGGCTACAGACCCCGATTCTCCCAAAAGAGCTGTGCGGTAAGACTAGTCATGTAACGTCAATGGTATTATATAGTATGAAATAATGCAGGAGTAATTTTACTTTAGTTCTAAAAAAAAAGTTGAACTTCTTGGATATCTGTGTTGCAAGCACAGGTCATGGACTCTGTATGCCATGATCAGATTGGTGAAGGAACTCTTGTCTTCAACCTTAGAAAAACATGGCTGCTCTCTTTCCGGAGAGAATGCTACACTCGTCCACAGGTTGTATGTGATATTGCAGCTCAGACCCAATCACTTCAATGTAACCCAGTTTGCAACTGTTTCTGGGTGAAAGCAGACATGTTTTCTGTTAACATGAACATTCCCTTTAACCCCCTTACCATCAGTTGCCATAAAGATAATTCAAAGGTGATAACCAATATGGCTGAACTTCCTGTTGTCACGACTGCTAAAAACGGTCACCACAACTGAATGGAAAAATGCCAATATCTCTTACTGTAGCTCATAATTAATTACCAATCCTTGGAGTACCTTTCATAAGCAGCTCTTTCCTGGAGGAGTTGACTACAAACAGTATTGTTTGTAGTCTGTAACCATGGAGACACATAAGTCTGCATATGAGCATTTACAGAACATAGTAGGAAATGTTTAATTAAAGTTATTTGCAAAGTGACCTCATTGTGGGGGCGTATTATGTGCCATTTAACTATAATGATGTCTTCCTCTGTGGCAGGGGGCCCCCTCAGGCACCATGTCTGAATGAAACCGCTACCCCTGTACCCCATATATATTTATACGCTTCTGCACAATGGCAAAGGTGGACATACACTTTACTTTACAGGGGCCTTACATCTGTACTTAGTCATTGCCGGCTGCTGGTGATCGCGTTTAGATAGATAAATAGATAGATCGTTAGACAGACAGATATTTGTGTGCGTGTCTTGGCTCTGTTTTCGTCTAAACTCTAGACCTGCTCATTTTCCCTCTGTGTAATGACCATGGCTAGCTTCTGAATTAACCCGTAGGCTACTGGAGGTTTTTTCATATTTGCGTTTTCATTTTTCTTCCCTATTTTCCTTGAGTCATAACTTTTCTATATTTCCAGTCCTATAGCTGTTTGAGGGCTTATGTTTTGCGGGACAGGTTGTACTTTCTAATGCCACCATTAATTATGGCATAAAGTATAGTGGAAAGCGGTAAAAAAAAATCCAAATGGGGTGGAATGGGGAAAAAAAAACACAATTCCTCCATCGTTTTACGGGGTTTGTTCCCACAGCGTTTCGTTTACCGCAAAACTGACCCAAGCCCTTTATTCTCTGGGTCAGTATGATTACAAAAATACCCCATATGTATAGGTTCTTTATGTCTAAATAGTGTAAAACTAAATGTAAACTTTAATGATTTTTTTTTTTACATCAACATATTCTGACCCCCATAACTGGAGGTTTTTTGGAGGTTTTTTCATATTTGCGTTTTCATTTTTCTTCCCTATTTTCCTTGAGTCATAACTTTTCTATATTTCCAGTCACATAGCTGTATGAGGGCTTATGTTTTGCGGGACAGGTTGTACTTTCTAATGCCACCATTAATTATGGCATAAAGTATAGTGGAAAGCGGTAAAAAAAAATCCAAATGGGGTGGAATGGGAAAAAAAAAACACAATTCCTCCATCGTTTTACGGGGTTTGTTCCCACAGCGTTTCGTTTACCGCAAAACTGACCCAAGCCCTTTATTCTCTGGGTCAGTATGATTACAAAAATACCCCATATGTATAGGTTCTTTATGTCTAAATAGTGTAAAACTAAATGTAAACTTTAATGATTTTTTTTTTTACATCAACATATTCTGACCCCCATAACTTTTTTATACTTATGTCTACTGAGCTGTTTAGGGGCTCATGTTTTGCGGAACAATCTGTAGCTTTTATTGATACCATTTTGGAGTAAGCGTGACTTTTTGATCACATTTTATTACATTTTTTGGGTAAGAGAAGCAATGAAAAACTGGCAAATCAGCCATTTTTGACCCTTTTTTCCGTTATGCAATTCGCCGTATTGGATTTTATTTTCTATTTTAATAGTATGGGCGTTTTCAGTCGCAGTGATACCCATGATGTTTCTATTTATTGTATTTAGGTATTTATTTTTTTATTATACGGAAAGGGGGTGATTTAAACTTTTAGATTTTTTTATATCTATTTCTTAACATTTATTTTTTTTACTCTTTTGTGATGATTTTGTGGCTCATATATGAGCCTATAAATAATGTTTTTTTAAATTTTTTTTTGTTCTATCAGGGATTTTTAAAATGCCATTTAAACTCAATATTGCTCATTTCTTATCCTGGCCTGCCATCTGGTGGCCAAAATAAGAATTGCAGCATGAACACTTGCAGCCTCGTCAGCAAGGCTGAAAGTGTTCAGTGCAACTACCGATGCCCCAACTGGGCACACGGGGCATCGGTAAGATCACGGCATCTAAAGCCTTTAATTACTGAGATCGGCATTATTGCCGGTCAAGGTTTGAAACAGCAGAGACTTTCTGGCCATGGCGCCCGCTGCACGTGCGAGCGGGCGCCATGCTCGTACATCGCTCCAGAGCCGTACGCCTACGGCGCTGGTAACGAAGGGGTTAACCTCTCGTCTGTGGAATTAGCTTCCAATGAGCTGCTGACCATGGCTACTTTCTGGATTAACCCTTTGTCTGCTGTTTGGGCTTTGTCTCTTCTGGTTCTGACCCTGCTTGTTTACTACTCTTTGCACCCAGGCCATTCTGGTAGGTCTTCTTCTAGAAGGTAGATCTCGCACCAGTGGTAGGTGGTAGGTCTCGCACCAGTTTTCTGCTACCTTCCTCTGCAGACATAACGTGAGTCCCTAGCAGCCAAGTCCATCCTGCCTTGCAGCAGTCTCTGGTGCAGAGCGGTTAAGGAAGACTGGTAGCAGTTTCTGAGTTTGCTGGTTGCGGTTTGGGATGGTGACCAAAGTATTTCCTTAAAGTCTCCTTGGCAAATAATTGTAATCACCCTAAATAATGACCCAATGCATTTCTCCGTGCACTAATAACAGCTCATCAAAGAATTTCTCATTACGGACTGGACAAGGCAGTGGTTACAATAATTTTGAGAAATATATCTTCTCTCTGCATAGGTATTCTGACAAAAGTGGCAAAGACGACTCTGTGATAGTGACAAGTAATGGAAGTATTCACATCAAGTCGCTCGACAGAGAGACCAGAGCTTGGCACAATATAACTGTAACAGCTGAGGAAATAGGTAAAGATAAATGAATTATATTATAATATCATATAATATTCTATATTTTGTTATTGCATATTTTACCGTAGTATGAAGATTATGGTATATGGGTTATTTTTTTTACAAATTATGGTTTCCCTCCATAGAACGAAAAGCAGTCTTGATCTTACTCGACCAACATAGGTGCATGGATCACATCAGTCTCTAGATGTACATAAGGATGTTCAATTCACTGTCAGCTAGTAGAGATCTTGAAAACAGCGAAGACTTGATTCACACAGTATAATAGAAAGTTGTAGAACATTTCAGAATGCAGTCATTGAAGGGTTAATCCCATCACGACATGTATGGGATATGCATTTATGGGACCCACACTCATCTTGAGAACTGGGCCCCATCTCGTGGCTGCTATGAATGGAGATGTGGCCCCCACGTGCATGGCTCTCTCCGTTTACTACTATGAGACTTAGAAATAGCCAAGCAGGTTTAGTTGGCCATTTTCATAAGTCCCATGGAGGTGAATGGCGAGAAGTCACCTCTCCATTCACAGCAGCCACAAGATGGGCCCCATTCCGCAGATATGGCATAAATGTTGAGATGAGAATCCCCCCTTTAGGCTTTAGTAATCTAAAAATGATTGACCTGTTTGTGGCTTCACGACCTCCCGCTGTGTAAATCCATAGCCTTACATTTCATAGTGTTATATGGCAAATGATTGCACAACCATGTAATACATAAATAAGCCAGGTCCGTAGGGTCATAGAGAGGAGACCCCCGCTCCATATCATCCATATGCCATAATAGGGCGATGTAAAGGGGTTGAGGAAAGAAAATGTCATTATTTGTCAGATATTTTATTATAATAAACCTTCATTCTAGACTATTCGACTAAGAAATCGTCAGACTCTCCAACCATGAAATCATCATCAGTAAGCGTTTACATACAGGTGCTGGACGTCAATGACAACGCTCCCGAATTTGCAGAGCCCTATGCTCCAAGAGTGTGCGAGAATACGGCCAATAACCTCGTAAGTGTTGGTGATCTACTTGTGCACAGATATTCATAAGCTGTAGAGAGCTGTTTCATGGTCATTGTCAATGGTAATTCAGTGTTAGATACCTTGGTCCAACCTGAGGACATGGTTCTGATGCTCCCTCCCCATATAGAGGTGGCCCACAGAGGTGTAACCTGAAGATCCTGCAAAATTTGTAACAGGCATCCCAACCATCACACGCCATGTATAGCACTGCTCTCCCTATATGGGACAGCCCTCTGTAGGATCTAGTGCCTGGGTGCACCTCCTTTAGGAATGTCCCAGTTGGCCTTCAGAGCCATTTCTTTTGGAGAGTCCAAGGTCCTCCAATCCATTTTTTGTTATGAGTGGTCTATTCTATGACCCATAAATGTTCTTTATCTTGGGTTGGGTGTTTTAAGCATTTGCTTACCTAGGGTGCAAATACCATATTTTATTGTATATTATTACTTTGTATGTCCCACAAGTGAGTCCAGACCTGGTGATGAAGTTGAATTGCAGCTTTACTTTGCATAAACATTCTCCAAAATGGTTTGCAGGCTTTGTCTTGGTTCCACCAGGCTTTAGCATTAAAACTCTGGCAGGCAAACTCAACTCTGCTACATCTGTTGCTCTCTGGCTCTGCTGTGCTGACAGGCTTGCTGGATAACTTAGCTTCTTTTTTATGCTGCAACTTCTCTCTTTGTAGTCTGACTCTAGATAATACCAGGGAACTTTTCCTCCTGGCTCCTGAGGCTCTAAGCTGTGGCCTCCATATACATCAGAACTGAAGGTGCTCTAGCTGGCTTGGCTTGGGCTCGTCCAACAGCGACGAGCCCAGCACTTGATTCCTTCCCTTAGCAGGGGGTAAGCTAGACTGCAACTAAACCGGTCCCCACCCTACCTGCAGGAGGTGGGACTCGCCCACTCCTCCACAGAGGGGGGGTAGAATGGAATGGAAAGCTCCATTCTACCTAACTGTAGCTCTGCCACCTGCTGGTGAACCAGGCACATTACAATTGAACATAACAGTTGCAAAATAGGAAATGCACAGTGTTTGGACCTGAAATAAATACACATGATGACATGAGGTTAACCAATAAAGACAGTAGCGGGGTGCAAAGGTGGTAATGCCACTCTGGGGCGTTACACAGGTCTTTCCATTACACAGCCCATTGCCACCAAACCACTCTATTATCAATTCCTCTCTGCCCTACATCATAGTCTATTCCTTGGCCTATGCTTATGTTGGCATCATCCTGGGAAACAAATCATTCTTGGTGCCAGCTACTCTGACTGGGCATGGTGGTATCAGTGCCATTCAAGTACAAGCAACCTAGGACCTCAAGGTGCACAGTCATGACCATAGTAGAACCTGCATATGTACACTCCTGCCACCCCACATTGATCACCCTTTTGAAGAGGCCACGGCGCTCCGATGAGCACTGTGGCCTTCTCACAGCAAACCAAGCACTGCGCCATACATTCTACAGTGGCTGTGCTTGGTATTGCCACCTAGACCTATTCACTTGAAGAGGACTGAGCTGCGCATAGGCCATGTAACCGATGAACAAGACATCACTGGCCTAAGAAGAGGCCATAACGCTTAAGAGCCTCTTCAAACAGCTGATCGGTAGGAGTAGCAGGAGTCAGATCCCCACCAATCCAGGATTGATGACCTATCCCATTAATATTGAACTCCAGGAAAATCCCCTTTAATTGGAAGCATAATATGTAATCTTAGGGGAGGCCCAATCTCTGATTCTTCTCAGTGTCCTATAGGGTAGGGGATCTGACAAATCAGTATTTTTATTTTATTAATTTTTTTGCATTATTGCCGCATTAGGCCTTCTAAAAAACTGTAATAATTGAGCAAAAAACGTAACTCCATTTCTTGGTGTCCTCGTAGGCCATCTTAACGATCTCTGCAACCGATAAGGATGAAATGGTGCCGGGAACGAAGTTTACATATTATTCAGCGGAAAAAGAAACCAATTTCACAGTGGTGGATAATCACGGTATTGTACTATTCTTCCCAGCTAGGCTTCAGTGCGCGCACGCAGAAAACTCAGGATGTGGGGTTGTAAATGTAGAATTTTTGATTCTTATACTTTGGTCAATGGAATCTCAACAGGGGGTCTGAGGAACCGCTGGTGACTTCCATCCGCCGTGGTACAGCAAGCATTTCCCTTTGTAATCTGTTTGCCCCATGCTCCACTAGAACAGAACTCAGCAGATGGTGAATTTGTAAACTACTCTCTTAAAATATGAGGCGGAAACAACAGGGAGAAGAATGAGAACTTATTACCGAGCACAAGATGAGTAATGTGATGGTATCATCAGCTTCACATTTGTATGGCACCAACACGTTCCTCACCGCAACTGTGCAATGAAAATATTTTGTCAACGCGCGATATCAATCCTGGCTAAGCCAAAAAACACAGTGTCCTTAAAGGGTTTGTCTGGGATTAGAAAAACATGGCGGCAGAGATGAGAGAATTTCTTCGTCTCCAATCTCTTCGATTGATTTGATTCAAGACAAATGAATTCACAAATTGCTCTCATTGCCTGGAAAAGTAACTCTCTCTTTCTCTCTGCTTCCCTCTCCCTGGGTTGCGTAGAACTTTTTGGGTCAATCTTTTGAATTTTAGAGTAGATGCGTTCATCTCTTTCTTCCTAAAACAGTGCCCCACCTTCCCACAGGTTGTGTGTGGTATTGCAGCTCAATCCTCAGTGGAACTGACATGCAATACCTGGCACAACCCATGGACAGGTGTGGTGAAGTTTCTGGAAGAAAACAGCCATGTTTTTCTAATCCTCCCCAAGCATGGGCGTAGCTATAGGGGGTGCAGAGGTAGCAGTCACTACCGGGCCCAGGAGCCTGAGGGGGCCCAAAGACCCTTGTGCCACATAAGAAGATACACAACGCACTGAGGGAAGGGGTGCTCAAGCTGAACTCTTGCACCAGGGCCCATGAGCCGTTAGCTACGCCCCTGTCCCCAAGTCTATGCGGACATGGTAGAATTTACAAAAGAATAGTGATCAAGGCAAACCAGGAAGCCTCCGCCACACACAGTAAGATAGTCACTACTATGACTGGCGACTTAAAGTGGCCCTGGAAAAAAAAACTAAATGTGGCCCATCCTAATTGACAGAAGATGGGGGTAACACAAGTAGGCAGGCTCAGCCATACCATCTGTAGTGCAAGCCACAGGCCTCTTCCAGCCTGGAGCCCGAGATGCCTGCATTCCAGGCCATTTGTCCACTGCCTCTTAGGCTTCAAGTCTAGTGGCCTGTGCGACGGGCCGCCACCCCCTGGAGCCCTATTTGAGATTGCACAGAGTCTCGTGACGCCAGTTGCAGCGTTCTCCGCGACCCAAGGCCCTATTTTCAAGGTAATGGAATGGCTGAGTGGTATAGGGTGGCCTAATATGTCCCTTTAAGTAATGTGTCACGGTGCTCCTACCTGGATACGTTGGCTCTGAAGCAGAAAAAGGGGAAAAGTTAACCTGGGGATGAAGAATACATTGAGTCCAGACCTTGTGATGAAGTTGAAAAGCAGCTTTACTTTGCATAAACGTTTCTCCCAGTAGGCTTTGGCATTAAAATTCTGGCAGGCAAACTCGTCTCTGCTACATCGGTTGCTCTCTGACTCTGCTGTACTGACAGGCTTAAATAGAATATTCTTCTCTATGCTGCAACTTCTCTCTGTAGTCTGACTGTAGATTATACCAGGGAACTGTTCCTCCTGGCTCCTGAGGCTCTAAGCTGTGGCCTCCATGTCCAGCAGAGCTGAAGGTGCTCTAGCTGGCTTGGCTTGGGCATAGGCACGTCCAACAGCGCGTGCCCAGCACTTGCTTCCTTTCCCTAGCAGGGGGTAAGGGTTCTTTCACACTTGCGTTGTCCGGATCCGGCGTGTACTCCATTTGCCGGAATTACACGCCAGATCCGGAAAAACGCAAGTGTACTGAAAGCATTTGAAGACAGATCCGTCTTCAAAATGCTTTCAGTGTTACTATGGCAGCCAGGACGCTATTAAAGTCCTGGATGCCATAGTAGTAGTGGGGAGCGGGGGAGCGGTATACTTACAGTCCGCGCGGCTCCTGGGGCGCTCCAGAATGACGTCAGAGCGCCCCATGCACATGGATGACGTGCCATGCGATCACGTCATCCATGCGCGTGGGGCGCCCTGACGTCACTCTGGAGCGCCCCGGGAGCCGCACGGACGGTAAGTATACTGCTCCCCCGCTCCCCACTACACTTTACCATGGCAAACAGGACTTTAGCGTCCCGGCAGCCATGGTAACCATTCAGAAAAAGCTAAACATCGGATCTGGTAATGCGCCGAAACGACGTTTAGCTTAAGGCCGGATCCGGATTAATGCCTTTCAATGGGCATTAATTCCAGATCCGGCCTTACGGCAAGTCTTCAGGACTTTTGGCCGGAGCAAAAAGCGCAGCAAGCTGCGGTATTTTCTCCGGCCAAAAAACGTTCCGGTCCTTAACTGAAGACATCCTGATTAGTGTTGAGCGAACTTCTGTTTTAAGTTCGGCGTCTAAAGTTCGGCTTCTGGTTAGCGGAGAATCCCGATATGGATTCCGAATTCCGTTGTGGTCCGTGGTAGCGGAATCAATAATGGACGATTATTGATTCCGCTACCACGGACCACAACGGTATTCGGAATCCATATCGGGATTCTCCGCTAACCAGAAGCCGAACTTTAGACGCCGAACTTAAAACAGAAGTTCGCTCAACACTAATCCTGATGCATCCTGAACGGATTTCTCTCTATTCAGAATGCATTAGGATAAACCTGATCAGGATTCTTCCGGCATAGAGCCCCGACGACGGAACTCTATGCCGAAAGACAAAAACGCAAGTGTGAAAGAGCACTAAGCTAGACTGCTCACTAACTGGTCCCCACCCTTCCTGCAGGAAGTGGGTCTCGCCCACCACTCCACAGAGGGGGGGGGGGGTGTTAGAATGGAATGGAAAGCTCCATTCTCTCTAAGTGTAGCTTTGCCATACTTGCTGCCACCTGCTGGCGAACCAGGCACATTACACGTGAACATAAACAGTTGCAAAATAGGAAATGCACAGTGTTTGGACTTGAACTAAACAATTCCAAAAGCCTGAGGCTATCTCATTCCTGTTTCTGGTCATTTATCATATTGATTATAAGACTTTGTGAAAACCAATTACCCAAAAAAAGCTAACGTTAATAAAAATTATAAGTGGCCATCTGAGTGTGTTTTTTCTTTTTCAGTAATTATTTTAACAGCTGTGAGGGATCCACTGGGATACTATCTTCATATCCCTTATAGTCACTATGCTATGACTTTATCCACTTTGTATTTACTTTGTAACAATTAGTGTCAATATTAGTTGCTAATGTTGCAGCCAAAGTAGCAACATAATCTATCTAATTGCTCCCAGCGCTTTTATGCTCAGTCACAGGTTGTATGATGTCATTCCTAGCGCTGTTCTCTCCCATTGACCTGATCTTGTATTTGTGACTATCTGTCCCTCATCGCTATATTTACTTTCTCATTCAATTGTATGTGTGAGCAATCAGGGGGTCTGCAGTACACCCCTTCACACACAGTCATTCATCTGGTAAAATACTAAACACGCTGTCCCCCCAACAAGTTTCACCGCACCCGCGGCTTCCTCAGGGGGAAATGGAGCTCCATAGCATAGTGACTATAAGGGATATGAAGATAGTATCCCAGTGGATCCCTCACAGCTGGTAAAATAATTACTGAAAAAGAAAAAACACACTCAGATGGGCACTTATAATTTTTATTAACGTTAGCTTTTTTGGGGTAATTGGTTTTAACAAATACATATTAAATGTTAGGTCTTATCATCAATATGATAAATGACCAGAAACAGGAATGAGATAGCCTCAGGCTTTTGGAATTGTGAAATTGAATAGATCCTGGGTCCCGCATAGGGTCCATTTTTGGAACAGACTTGAAATAAATAGACATGATGATATGAGGTTAACCAATAAAGACAGTAGCTGGGTGCAAAGGTGGTAATGCCACTCTGGGGCGTTACACCTTTTTCCTAGTAGGGTGACTGGCGGGGCAGCATGCCATGAGTAATGGTGATACAGTTGAATTCAGGGTGGTACCTGGCTAGGTACATAAGTACCTGAGGGTCATATCGCTAATGTTGAGAGTGACAGATTGTTATGTACCCGGTGGCCTGAGGAGGGCTCAAGCGGTCCCCCTGGGCAGCAGCCGACCTGGAAATTTCCCTGTACGGTCTATGACCCTGTGAGTGGTCATTTTCTTGCACAAAACATGAGCTATAAAACTTCTGGATATGATACCCAGCTGTGGCCCCCCTACTCCTGACTGACCTGCACGGACCAGCACCAAGTCTATATATTAGTAAAGTAAATGGACATGAAGATATAGGTCATATTTGAGAGACTCCAGACTACAAAAACATCCAGGAAGACATCTTGGCCTTGAAGCATCCAACAATACAAGCTGTGCCTTCAAAGACTGGAGAACCCACTCTATCTATTACTGCCCATGCAGAAGATAATTCAATTGCTCAATCTAAAGGTGCCCCTTTTCAAAGCTGTCAGCCAAATGCTCATTCAGAGAGAGGAGAAAGCCGCTGCCACGCAACTATGGTGGCTTATCCCCTGGGAGAACATAAGGATTGAGCTTTGAAATTCAGTTCACCAGACTCTTGTCTCCTCCGACATCATGCGCTGTAGGAGAGTCAGGAGCTCTTCCTATACATTACATTGTGGTCCAACCTCCCTGAAAATTGTGGGTTCGACGGCAATATTCTAATATGTATGGGGGCATTAAGGATCACACCATGTTGAGGAGAACATAATCTGTGTCATTTATAGTACAGGTGTCATCTCATGTGGCACATGGGTCACTGCGCCCCGTCAGGCACCAGGGCCAGCTGTGACTACTACCATTGCAGCCTCATAGCCAGTAATTACCACTCAGAGGTTTCCAGGACTCATACACCGATGCTTGATAAAGACCCCTCGCATGGGACATGTAAATAAATCGGCGGGGGGTTTTCTCACTTTTGGGTGCTTTTTTTTTTCTCATAGAGCTGTGATTTAAGATCTTGTCGATGGCCATCCTTACCATCTGGTGTAACGTTACCTTTTGCAGATAATACAGCAAGCATCGTCGTCAAGAATGGAGCCTTTAACCGTGATGTGACCAAGTTCTACTACCTGCCCATTGTCATCTCTGACAATGGAATGCCATCCCTGAGCAGCACCAATACTCTGACCATCAATGTCTGCAAGTGCAATGAAGAAGGGGAATTCACATTCTGTGAGGAGGCTCTAAAGTATGCGGCGGTATCGGCATCAACCATCATTATCATCCTATGCAGTCTCGCCCTAATTCTTCTGATTGGTAAGTTTTCATGCCACCTTCGAATGCTTTTTGATGGCATCCATCCCCTCATGGGCTCCATAGAAGCACTGAATCTTCCTCAGGGGATCCTTCAGTGGGCCCATGCTCCTACACAAAAGTAAACATCTTGGGTCCAGCAGAAGACAACCCAAGATGGACCCAATTGGAACAAATCACTAGCCACTGGGTTTATTTCTTATAGCATGATTCTGAAACATATCTATATCTCACGATAAAGCCTGTTGGCTCTTTAGAGAGTTTCCATCTTGACCTTGGTTTTATGTTTCATTATTACAGTCCTCGCATCATTTCTGATACTGAGAAGAATGCGTAGTCATCATCCTATGATACTAGTCAAGAACCCTGCGGAAATCCACGAGCAGCTGGTGACCTACGACGAGGAAGGAGGAGGAGAAATGGACACCAATGGCTATGATGTCTCTGTGCTCAACTCTGTGCGTAGAAACGTAGTGAGATCAAAGCCTGACATGGAGGCTTATCCCAGCCTGTACGCCCAGGTCCAGAAACCTTCCAGAAATGGAGACATGTTCTCCGTGATTGAAGCAAAGAAAGAGGACGCAGACAACGACGGAGAATGCCTCCCCTATGACACTCTGCACATATTCGGCTATGAAGGCTCAGAATCCATTGTGGAATCTCTCAGTTCCCTGGAATCTGGATCATCGGATTCTGAAATTGACTATGATGTGTTAAATGACTGGGGTCCCAGGTTCAAGATGCTGGCTGACCTGTACGGCCTAGAACACCTGGAAGATTTTCCTTATTAACATGGCTGCCCGGTAAACACTCAATAAACACATCCATCCATACACTCCAGTTAGTAGAACATCTACCCATTCTGATATTCAGACTCTGGATGGGAGCCACCAATGAGATGGAGAACCATTGGGTCACCCTTTGAGGCCTCCATTAAAATGATGTATTAAAGCACACCTTTTGTTACAAGCAAAAAAAAATAATCACAAATAGGAAGCTATATGAGATATTTTATTCTGTCTAATCTGCATTTTCGGCTCTTGGTGTGGAGCTGGAGAGCGGTGCTGTGTGCTCTGACCAATCAGATGTGTCCTTTCCTGCTGCTCCCTCTCCCCTCTCACAGCATGCTGTCTCAGACACTGAGGAGGGGATACTGCAGCTACATCTCCCTCCTCCATGCCTAGTACTTACAGGTTCATACTAGATGGATTTTGAGGGGAAGGAGGAGGATTCTGAACATTTACAGGTAATGGGGAATTACATCCATTTTTCTTTAAGGGGTATTCCCTTCTCAGACATTGATGGCACATGTCAGATAGGTACAGATCCTACATCTGGGACCGACTCCGATTTTCAGAACAGACCCCCGTAGTGAAGGATAGGGCAGCCACTCTCCATTCATTGCTCTGGGAGCTTCTAAAATAGGCGAGCTCTAGTCCAGCTATTTCCAGTAGTCTCATAGCCGTGAAAGGAGAGATGCCATGCTTAGACAGTGCGCTCTCCATTCACAGCTATCGGGCTCCCGAAAATAGCTGAGAGTGCTCACTCAGTTATTTTCGGACTGTAGAAGTTAATATAAAGCATGCTGCGCATGCGTTGCGTGCTCTTTTTCACTTCAGGGTCACCGTTCTGGAGACAGGAGTGGGTTCCAGAGCTGAAACCCGCACCTACGGTATCTAACACCGATGGCATACTCTAGCAACATGCCACCAATTTCTCAGATGGGCCTGCCCCTTTAATGAGATATATTACAAACTTTCATATTTTTACATGTGCTATTGACTTATTTATGCCTAAGAATATAAAGATGAGTACACTTTAGTATGAATTAAGTACTTGCTGGGTTCAGTTTGTAAAGATTTGGAGGTACATAGAGTAATTTTTTAGGAAATATCAGAAATCATAGCAAATGGGGGGTATGTATAGAAATGTGGTGCAACTCAACCATGATTGAAAGGTCCATCTCTATTTGCCTATATAAACTCTCTCCAAAGGCTCCTTCCCAAGAACACAGCTTAGTATGTGCTTCTCCAGCGAGATTCATCTTTCAGGTGTATAGTTCCTTGAGCTATGTTCTTACTGTATGCTTCCTGACACCAGAGTGGGAACACCTAACACATGCGATATCTTCTCGCAGTGGACATTGCATGACCACTTCATTCAATGTAGCCAGCGTGTCCGTGAAATGGTGGTCACCCAGACAGAAAGTTGAAGGATTGCTAGGCAAGCATGAAATATCGAAGCCTATAAAATCCAAAAAGATGATGCCGATAGTATAGCAATAAACATAGGTTCTGCAAAGATATGTCATACTACTTATGATATGTCTCTATAATTACTGCAGTGGAGTTAGGCCTTAAAGGGGATGTCCAGCTATTTAAAAACAGTTGTGACTGGTGGAATAAAATAAAAGAAGCTATATCGTACCAATCCTGACACGCTTGTGGCAACGCTTCCTAGGTCCTCTGCCAGTCTGGTCCCTCTCGACATAGAAATATGCCGAGGCGGGTCACCGCTACGACCAGTGATCACATTTTCAAGTTGAGTGGGGAGCAGAAGGTGAGGAGACTTGTGGAGGACTCGAGAAGCATCAGAACCGACGCAGCAAGGGATCAGTAAGGTGGGAATTACTACTTCTATTAACTATTCTCAGCCATTAAAAAAAATAAAAATAATGAAATTTCTGGACAATTCCTTTAAGCCAAAGTAACAAATGCAAGAATTAACATAAAGAGGACTTTTTATGTGACATACCTGCAGGTGGAGGAATTCTGACCCATTACCAACATATGGCGTGAAGCAAGCAAGAACGATATATATGCTGACATCACTGACGCCGACGCGTTTTGTGGTCTAGATGACTATGGAAAGGAGTGCGGTATTTTAAGCAAATGCCTATGAAACGCTGACTAAAGACAACGGACAACATTTGAATTTGTAGTTTTTTTGTGTATATAAACTGTATTTTTTTTATCATTAGAAGCAATATATACGGCTTCATTCTTCTAATCTACTTTATTATAGATATCCTGATCATCTCGACGGGAAATAGAAGCGCCACCTGAGCAGCCAACAGGAGGTGGTGACTAGTCTATGGCACCATCTGCTGGCTATGGCAGGTCACTGCACTGCAAACATTTTATATCTTCTAATAATAGTGTAATAAACAAAGCAAATGATATAAAACAGAAGCCGAGGCGTTCCTGATTGTATAGGCATGGTCTGTAGGGAACAGAACCCAGGATCCATTGTAATCTGAGAAACGGATTAAACCGGAGAAGGTGTCACAAGGACGGGGCCAGCCTTAGGGGAGCGCAACCTGCTAAGCGCTGTCAGGCAAGGCTTATGACCATCAAAAACTTTAATATGGATTGTATAGCAGTATTATTTAGGTTTTATTTACTCACCATATGGTGGCACTGTATTTGGGCCCCGTATGGCGGCATTGTGTGGCCCTGCCTTTAATTGGCACCATTTTGCGGTGCATTGTGTTAGCAGTCATTTTACTGTATGAAAGTGTTATTTGGCCAACATATGGCAATATTCGGGCACCATATTGTACTGAATGCTGTTAAAGGGGTTTCCCGTGATTGCGATATTGATAACCTATCCTCAGGACGGGTCATCAACACCTGATAGGCGGGGGTCCGAGTCATGGCACCCCCACCGATCAAAATCGCATCTCCATTTGACCTGGACCGCCTGTTATGAACCCTTGATAAGGGGGTGGGCCGCAAGTGGCCGAAATGCGTTTCAGCATGCGGCCTCTGCAGGAGAAACTGCTGTTTCCTGGCAAAATCAGGGTGGCCACGATATTACAAGAAAATGTTGAGATTTTGTTTTAACCCATTGAGATCCATTTTGCTTTCTAATTATTCGTCTGTCTATCACCGGAACCAAGACTGTGAAATGTGGCTGATACCAAGCACACAGAATAAGGCCCCATGCACACCACCGTATCTGCATCTTTTGGCGGATTGGATGCGGACCCGTGTGCTGTCCGCATCCGTATGCCCGTCCCGCAGCCAAAAAAGATTGAACATGTCTTATTCTTGTCTGTTTTGTGGGTAAGGATAGGACATTTCTACAGGAGTTATAAAAAAAATATGGTGGCATTCACACAGCCGGGGATCCGTGTTTTTGCGGATCGGTGATTTACGGACCGCAAAATGAATATGGTTGTGTGCATGAGGTGTAAGCAGGGGCGCACCACCAATGAGCCTCAGGCAGCACCAGGTAGGGGCAAGAGGGCGGCAGCGGAAGGGCCACGGGCAATGAGCGCTTTCATTGTGGCAATGGGGTTAGGTTAAGAAATTGGCGCTTTCTATAGGTGCTGTAGGCCATGTTCTTATGCACATTTTGGCAGTAATAGCTGTAAATCCCTGCACTTGGCTGGAGGGTGAGACGCGCCTATTGGGGTCTCGATTTACAATACACCGAAGGACCTCATTAAGTGGAAATCTCGCCCAGTTTACTGGCACTTTTATTAAATCCTTGCAAAGTTAATGACCTGCACAGCCATATTTCCCCCCGTTTTATATCCACCCTTTCGCTGAGAATTGTCTGCTGGAGACCATTAACACCATATATTCATCTCTTCTTCCTCAGGGATACTTATGTGATTAATTACTTGAATATCGCTTCCGCTAACCATGTTCCCCTGACATTTAACCACTGCTGGAGACCGAGGCACAGACATAATGAGGTATCTTGTCCATTGCGATGACATACCGTATAGTGCCGCACTCTCTATACATAAGACGGAGACCTCTCTAATGATTTATATTATATAGTAGTGGAATTGTGTTTAGATACTAACCGTTATCATCTCCCCATATTAATGTGTTTTATTGTATTACATTCACTTATTGTACTATATCTGTACAGGAGGAGGAAGGGGGGACGGTATTTTGGTGTTTTCTTTTGCCTTTTTTTTAATATTATTTGTATAAAATGAATAAAATAAAATATGCAAAATTCACCGTCTACTAGATGAAATGTACTGAGAATGCACTTTATAGAATTCGAAACAAGAAGTTGATGTGTTGGAAGCAGGAAAAACAGGCAAAAGGAATGGGAAGGGACTTTGACAAGGGTCAAACCACGATGGCTAGAAGATTGGACCACCAGTGGTCTACATACCGCGGAGGTAGACCAAATGGCTGCTATGTGGCCTGGGATGAGAAGAGTCTAAACTCATTCTGCTTCCAGACAGCATTTTCCTGAAGCCGCCACTAGATGGAGCTCATTGCAAACAGATTTTTACCATTAAGTGGTAGCTGTATGCATTCCTATGCCCTGAGCTCCCCCTAGTGGTTGCTGCAGGCAGACAGTTTTATAACGTACTGTGCGAAGGGAAGCAGACATATAGAGGGGATTTATCAAAACTGGCTTAGTTGCCCATAGCAGCCAATCAGATTCCACCTTTCATTTTGGTACAGCTCCTTCGGAAAATGAAAGGTGGAATCTGATTAGTTGCTATGGACAACCAAGCCAGTTCTACTTTACACCAGTTTTGATAAATCTCCCCCATAGAGTTGTATGGGAGAGATTTATCAATGTATTGATACCACACATTGAGAAATGTGGGGTTCAGAACTAACGCCATATTAATGAACGTTGGTGAGGCAAGGGCATTATTTTTTTATACAAAAATTCCTCCACCAAAAAAAAAAATTTAAATTCCTTGGAAATCTCATAGAGAGGGAGGGCCTCTTACTAGGTTTTGTTATGGTGCCCTCCCTATGATATCTATGTTCGCCCTTGATCTTAGCTACAAAACCACAGGTCTTGGGGGCTGTTCTCAGGTTCATTGATTGCGTGGAGGATGAAGGCTAGCCACTGAAAAAGTTTAAGGGATTGTCCAACTTTTTTAAAAATAAAAAATTACCCCAAGCCAACAATTGTCAAAAATTGTCTACTGATCTATTACATCCCCCGCCACTTCCAGCACTGTCACCCCGATCCTATCCGCTTGCTTTGTCACTGGCCTTAATGTCTCATGTCATATACTGCTGAGGTCAGTGATTGACTGCAGCAGTGTCCGGTGTAGCCAAATGTTCATTGCAACCAAGGAGATGACATCATGGCTTAGTCGGAGGGAAGGATCGAGTGCCCCCTGTACCTATCTCCATAGCAGACCCCCCCAAAGTGAAGGAGAGCAAACCGCGCGCGCACGGCATGCTCTCCATTTATTTCAATGGAATGTCCCATAGAAATGAATGGAGAGCACACACCGCGACGAATGGCCGCCGCTCCGTTCATTTCTGCGGCCAGCACTCGGCTATTTTTGTCAGTCCTTAGAAATGAATGGAGGGCGGCTGCGTATGCGCCGCTATTCTTGATCCCGTTCTGGAGATAGGTGTGGGTCCCAGAGGTGACACCCTAGTGATGGGCCACCAATGTCTCAGAAGAAACAACCCCTTTCATCGCAGTCCATCTTCAGGAGTCATGTGGAGTCCATTACTTGACGGGTCCGAGCTGTTTTTGTGTCACAAAGGGACCCTATACAATATTAGACAGGTTATGTTATGGCTGATTGGAGTCTGTATGTGATACGGTCAGAACCGGAAGGTCTTCTGGCTCCGTCTGTGTTCACCATCGCTGTAATACTGAGAATAACACGGATGAATGTGTGCGTTTTTTACAGTCCTGGTACCAGCGTAGCATCTCCATACAGAGCAATATGTGGACAAGATCTGCACTGAAACTGAAAAGGAATTTTGGGAAATTTCTGAGAATGAGCACCACTGTATCTGAGCTGCAATACCAGACACAGCCTAAAGAGCGGCGCTGCTTCTGGATCGCATGCAAATAAACTTTGCACCCACCTACAGCCGCAGTTCCTGATATCTCCAGAGTCAATCGTGGAATTAATTCCAAACCCCTGGTGCTAATTTCTTCTTAAGAACCCCTTTTAGAAATGACAAGAAGGACGGTTTTATACGGCAGGACGTCCCTTGTCCTTATGAACTGAAGTCGATAACAGCAAGATTTCATATTTTTCTGCAGTGTGTTATCCCGACAGTACAGTCAGGCAAGGTAAAGCCATTAACATAGGCTGCATTTCCACTGATTGACATGTAAATCAAGCCTGACGGGCAGCTGTCATCATTTCATCATGTCATGCCCATAAATCAACACTTGGTGGCAGTGTTCTCTATGTCTCCTGCCTATGCTGCTGTTCAGAGGTGATTGAAATATGACAGGAGCCCGTCTAATCAATCAGCGCGGCAGAGCGGCCATTAACTACCGCACGACGACTAACCGTTTTACATTGATGCTCCCTGCATACTGATATAATGACATCTTCCCGGCACTCATTTAAATACAGTCTGCGCCAAAGTGACATTTCGTCTGAGGCTCTGTCATCGTGCAGCAGCTTTATACTTCATAATAATATGGCGGACACCGCATGGCTCGCCACCGGTGTCCATCGTGAGACCGTGGGTTCTGTGTATAATGGAGAACACTATGCAGATGTGAACAGAACGCTTGAGACTGGAAACCATTGTTTTCCGCAGGGTGTGATGGCTAAAGTGCAATTGTTTCTTCTTATAATACTGAGTATATACAGTAAATGTCAGATCTGTCAACAACAACAACTTGCTGACAGTTTCCAGATAACAGATCTCTAACCAAAAAGAAAACTTGCCAAAAAGTTTTTTTTCCGCTAGGATATGTCCCCATTGTCTTATAGGTGCAGGTCCGCATTTACACTAGTAATGGAGCCCCAAAAGTTATGGAGGGCGCACTGCGCATGTACAGCCACCCTCCATTAATTTCTATGGGGCCGCCGAATATAGCCGAGTGCTGGCTCGGCTATTTCCGTCGGCCCCATAGAAATGAATGGGAGCGGTGGGCGCACAAGCGTGGTGCATTCCCATTCACTTGTATGGGGAGAGCACTTGGCGCTGGCCAGACCTCAGGAACAGGGCCGGCGTCAGCACCCGGCCTACCCGGGCAAGTGCCGGAGCCCACTGCTCCTGGGGGGGGGGCCCACTGAGCTGCTATGAGCACTTCCATCAATGACACTGCTGTCATTTCACTTACACAGTGCCCCTCTGGTGGGCCCTCTGATAGTCACATGAGGCCCTCACCCCGTACTGTGCCCCCTTATACCCTGGATTGTGCCCTCTTACCACACCCTGTGCAGTGCCCCTAGTCATTCCCTGTACTGTACCCTCTTATACAGGGGTGTCAAACTCAAATGCATCGGGGGCCGCATCAGCAGTTTGGTCACCCTCAAAGGGCCGGTTGTATCTGTAGGACTATGTGTCCACTCACTGTATAATCGTATCTCTAATAGTTAATGGTTACCGTATGTATATAATCGCATAAGGAGCGCTGACAGTGGCGTTGCTAGGGCTGGTGTCACCCGGTGCAGTAGAAAATGGTGTCACCCCCCAAGCCCCCCCCCCTAGTAGTTATTAACCCCTTTTAGCAGTCCCCTGCTGGGACTGCTGAAAGGGGTTAATTATAACTACTGTGGGAGCAAAAGAGGGAATAATTAGCTACACTGAAGAGGGGACTGAAAGGGGTTAATAAATACTGTTAAGGAGGGACTGCTGAAAGAGATTAATAACTACTGTGAAGGGGCTTCACAGTAGTTATTAACCCCTTTCAGCAGCCCCCTTCACAGTAGTTATTAACCCCTTTCTGCAGTCCCCCTTCACAGTAGTTATTAACCCTTTCAGCAGCCCCCTTCACAGTAGTTATTAACCCCTTTCAGCAGTCCCCCTTCACAGTAGTTATTAACCCCTTTCAGCAGCCCCCTCTTCATAGTTATTTCCCCCTTTCAGCAGTCCCCCTTCACAGTAGTTATTAACCCCTTTCAGCAGCCCCCTCTTCATAGTTATTTCCCCCTTTCAGCAGTCCCCCTTCACAGTAGTTATTAACCCCAGCAGTCCCCCCTTCACTGAAGGGGGACTGCTGAGTTTAATAAATACTGTGAAGACTGCTGAAAGGGGTTAACTACTGTGAAGGGGCTTCACAGTAGTTATTAACCCCTTTTTCAGCAGTCCCCCATTCACAGTATTTATTAACCCCTTTCAGTCCCCTCTTCAGTGTAGCTAATTATTCCCCCCTTTGCTCCCACAGTAGTTATAATTAACCCCTTTCAGCAGCGCCAGCCCAGTAGCCATTCACATACGGTCTTTCCCCCCTTTCAAGTTTCACAATCACCAGCCTTCACCTTTTTATTATCATTATCACTTACACCCGATACAGGAGCCGGGAGGATCAGCTGTGAGGGAGGCGGTACTTACATCTACAAGCGCTCGCCGAGAGGAGGGAGGAGGCAGGCCGGGAGGACAGGCGCTGGCAGTGTGAGTCATACAACATGCGCCCACGCCGCCTGCTTCATTCATAAAGTGGGCGGCGCAGGCGCGTGACGTATGACTCACACTGCCAGCGCCCATCCTCCCAGCCTGCCTCCTCCCTCCTCTCGGCGAGCGCTTGTAGATGTAAGTACCGCCTCCCTCACAGCTGATCCTCCCGGCTCCTGTATCGGGTGTAAGTGATAATGATAATAAAAAGGTGAAGGCTGGCGGCCGGCGGCGGCTACGCGGGCCACATGACAAGGTCTGGCGGGCCGGATTCGGCCCGCGGGCCTTGTGTTTGACACCCGTGCTCTTATACCCTTTTATCCGGTCACGGTATGGCGGTGTTATCCGGTCACTGTACAGAGATGTTATCCGGTCACTGTATGGCGGTGTTATCCGGTCACCATACAGAGGTGTTATCCGGTCACGGTATGGCAGTGTTATCCGGTCACTGTACAGAGATGTTATCCGGTCACGGTATGGCAGTGTTATCCGGTCACTGTACAGAGATGTTATCCGGTCACGGTATGGCGGTGTTATCCGGTCACTATACAGAGGTGTTATCCGGTCACGGTATGGCAGTGTTATCCGGTCACTGTACAGAGATGTTATCCGGTCACTGTACAGAGGTATTATCCGGTCAATGTATGGCGGTGGTATCCAATAACTGGATGGCCATAACTGTATCCCTTTCCTCGCCCACACCATCCTTTTTTAGACCTGGCATGAGCGGGAAAAATATGCAGATTGCGGTGCTAAGGACTTTTTGCGCCACAATCTGTGTCAGAAATACGCCTAACATAGACAGATCTCTATATAATAAATGACCATCTAATTGTATTATTATTCGGGGGTAGGGCTAATATCGTTATATTATATAGACTCTAGTGTATTATACTGGGCCCTGTATTTCCCAGTAGAAAATTGTCCTTGGGAAACACAGTCCTCATCCCTGACCACCAGGACCGGGTAGCGCTCTGTCAGTACATGGAGGCCTCCCCTCTCCGCCACGCTGCTCCGCTGTGTACTGGTGCTTATTCTGACACTAGGGCCGGGTTCACATCCTATTTTTGCCATCCATTTAATGTATACCAAAAATGTATACATTACCAGATGCCTCAGACTGATGCCGCACAGTGGCGTCCGTTCTCCATACAGTTTTATGGTAGAAAAACATATACGTTAATGTATGCATTTTTTACTGGACTCTTCAGGATACAAAAACGTGGAGTGCTGCACATTTCATACATACATCAAACCGATAGGAAAAACGTGATGAGAACCCACGGGGGGGCATTGGACGTACAAAAATTTGCTGTGGGGCCCAGTCAGTTCTAGCTACATCACTGCACAGGAGAGAAGGAGCGCAGGGAGCTGCGGCTAGTGAATGACAGGACTGCCGGCTCCCCTGCGCTCCAGCAATGATAGGTATGTGAGGGGGCCACTGGGGGGTCATTACACTGTGAGGGCGCCTTACACAGTATAATGACACCCAGTGCCCCCCCCCCATTTAGTATAATGACCCCCAGTGAGCACCGTACAGTATAATGACCCCCAGTGCCCCTTCATACAATATAACCCCCAGTATGGGGGCCACTGGGGGTCATTATTCTAAATGGGGGGGGCCACTGGGGGTTATTATTCTGAATTGAGGTCCACTGTAGGGTCATTATACTGTGTGTGGGGCCACTGGGGGTCATTATACTGTGTGGGGGCCACTATTAGTCATTATACTGTGTGAAGGGCCACTAGTGGTCATTATACTCAGGGCCGTCTTTAATATTGATTGGACCCTTGGCAAAGATTTACTTGGGCCCCCTGGATCCCGCCTTCCCACACCTTAGCATGCAATCACGCCCTCCACCACAACACACACACCAAAAATCCACACATCTGGTAGAGTCCAGTGAATGACTGTAAATACTTCCAGTTCTGAAGAGTCCAGCAGCTCAGGATCAGTGCTCTGGGCAGCTGGGCTCAGGCTGGAAGTGAGCACCGCTCTGCAGGAAGGAGACCAGGGCTCGGCTCACCCTAGTGTTACAGTGCACCCCAGCACCCACAGTATGCAGTATAGCACCCTATAGTATACAGCACCACACAGTATGCAGTATAGCACCCCACACTATACAGTACCCCACAGTATATAGTAGAGCAGTATAGCAGCCCACAGTATACAGCACCCCACAGTATACAGTAGAGCAGTATAGCACCTCACCGTATACAGCACCCCAAACTATACACGATACAGCACCCCACACTATACAGTACAGCAGTATAGCACTCCACACTATACAGCACCCACAGTATACAGTATACAGCCCCCCACAGTATACAGTACAGCAGTAAAACACTCCAGGCCCCCCCACAGTATACAGGCCCCCCCACAGTATACAGGCCCCCACACAGTATACAGGCCCCCACACAGTATACAGCCCCCCACACACAGTATACAGCCCCCCCACACAGTATACAGCCCCCCCACACAGTATACAGCCCCCCCCACACAGTATACAGTCCCCCCACACACACAGTATACAGCCCCCCACAGTATACAGGCCCCCCCCCACACTATACAGGCCCCCCACACTATACAGCCCCCCCACACAGTATACAGCCCCCCTACAGTATACAGCCCCTCCACAGTATACAGCCCCCCCCCCCACAGTATACAGCGCCCCCCCCCCCCCCCCCCCACAGTAGACAGGACCCCCCACAGTATACAGGCCCCCCACAGTATACAGGCTCTCCACAGTATACAGGCCCTCCACAGTATACAGCCCCCCCACAGTATACAGGCCCCCACAGTATACAGCCCCACACAGTATACAGCACCCCACTATACAGTAGTTTACAGTATATTAGCATAACAGCCCCTGACACCTTTTCCTGATGTAATCTTCACAAAAAAAGCTCCACAGTTAAGGCAAACTTCTCCTGCAATACTCCTGGTAGGACCTGTGATGACCTCATAGCCATGTGACCAGTAATATTGCTAGGTTACTGGTCACATGGTGATGATGTCATTAAGGTCCTAGAGCACAGCTCTCACAGACACAGTACGCTGCCTGGACTCAGTGCCGGCAGGCATGGCATGGCAGCACCCCCTGTGTAGCTGACAGCCTGACACCCGGGGCTGTGGCTAGCAGGGCTCAAGAGGCAGCTGCCCCTTTTGCCCCTTGGTAAAGATGGCCCTGATTATACTGTATAGGGGCCACTGGGGGTCATTATACCATGTGGGAGCCATAGGGGGATTTATCGCCCAAGGGCCCACACAAACCTGGGGCCGAGCCTGTCCGGCTCCGCTCTCGGCACAGGTGTAGGTCTCAGAGGTAGGACTCGCACCTATCCGACATTGTCTGTGATGGGAAAACCCCTTTAACATTACAAATGAAAATTGTCAGGCGCTAGTGTTGGATTTATCATGAAGTGAGACAGTTGTGTACAAGCGCATGTGTACAGCTGCCTACAAGAATTAGGTCTCATGCACACGACCGTGTCCGTATTAAGGTCCGCAAAAAATGGACCCGCAAAATGTGGATACTTTCTGCGTGCAATCTGTATTTTTTTCACTCCCATCACTTGATATGACTACTCTCGTCCACAATCTATATGCTGTCTGTTCTTTTTGCCGATCCATAGAAATGAATAGGTCTCTGTGCTATCCGCCCCAAAAAAAATTATGGATTGGACGCGGATGTAAAATATAGTCGTGTGCATGAGCCCCCAGGTTGTTCTGAGATCTCCGGGTCTCAGAACGGTGTCTTGGCACTCTAAAGGCTTCACTTCCCTTTCTTGGTCTATTCAGACACTAGGGTTAGGGTGTAACCCCAACCCTTTCACCCGTCTATAACCTGGATACTGGTGTGCATTATAGCACAGGGGCATTCATATAAAAAAGGGGGACCCCATTATTTACTATTTAATTAACTTTAATTATCATTATATTGGACCTGTGACAGGTTCCAGGTTCCTATATGTAAGAGACGTGATGATACAATGTAATCCTTCATGTTATGAAAATAACTCTTTATCGAATATGTTATATGTATCCTACAAGGGTAAATAATCCTGCAGCGTTGGATTATGTGCATTACTCCACAATTACCAATAGGTGGCACTGCACACAATGTAAAATTAGGGAACTTCTGTCGTTCTCTTGCTTTATTATAAATTAATGATTTATTGCTCAGGAGATGTAAGTGGAGCTTGAACCTCCACGCTGTGTCAGATATTAAGGATGTGGACCTGAATGTCCTAATACCTGGGTTTTAGGCATGATTTTGCAGTGACCAGGAACGGGTACGCGCTGACGCCACTTATTCAGTGGGTCAGGATATGGGTGGTTAATAGTCTACAGTTTGTTCGTGACGCCAATTGCAGCGCGCACAGGTTGCTACCACAGGGCCCTTGGTGTTATAAATCACGTTCCAGTTTAGGAATGCCAGAGTGGTGTAATGTCTCTGTATGGTAATTGTGTCAACGGTGTCTCCTACCTGGATACGGCCGGACTCCTGGCTCACTTGCAATAAAATGGAGTGTAGTGATAGGAGGAGTAATAGAGGGATTTTGCAGCAGAAACTGATATCCAGACTTTTGGTAAAGTTCCAACTCGTCTTTACTGAGAGTAACTTTCATCCAAGCAAAATACAGCTTTTCGTCTTAGGTCCCAGCAGGTATTGGCAATGTTTGGCAGGAATTTATCTTCTGCTCTATCAACCTGGAGCTTGCAGGAAAGGACTTTTTTGTAGCTCTAAACATGTGGCAGGAATTTGGCTTCTGCACTACTTTATATCTTCTGCTGTATGGGGACTGACTAGCTGAGGAGGAATATGACTTCTCCTGGGTCTCTGGACTTTACTCACAGTTATAGTCTCAAAGAATGCTTTCTTCCTGGAACTGGAGGTTGTCTGCTTGCTTCTTCCAGCTGAGGCTGCAGGGCTCAGGCAGGGGATTTGATCAGCCTCAGCCGAGACAAGATCCTGGCTTTCTTCCCTATATCTGGGAGACTCCTGAACTCTATCACACAGCCTTCCCCAACAGGGGTGGCTGGCACACTGCCTCTAACTTCCTTCTCCACCCAAGGTGCATGATGTGCGCACAGCCCACTCTGCTCACAGAGGGCGAGATAAGCTGGAATGAACTATTCCACCTTAGAAATACTAAACTGAACTTAAAGAGGACCTTTCACCAGAAAAAAACTTCTAAACTAACTATACAGACATGTAGAGCGGTGCCCAGGGACCCCCCTGCACTTACTGTTATACCTGGGCGCCGCTCCGTTCTCCCGTTATAGCCTCGGGTATCTTCATAATTAGGCTCCACCCAGGGGAACCTGCCGGCGCCTCCTTCTCCCATGCTGCAGCGCTGGCCAATCACAGCGCTCCGCTCATAGCCTGAGAGGCTTTTTTCTCTCTCAGGCTATGAGCTGAGCGCTGTGATTGGCTAGCGCTACAGCATGGGAGAATGAGTCGACGGCAGGTTCCCCTGGGTGGAGCCTAACTATGAAGATACCCGAGGCTATAACGGGAGAACGGAGCGGCGCCCAGGTATAACAGTAAGTGCAGGGAGATCCCTGGGCGCCGCTCTCCATGTCTGTATAGTTAGTTTAGAAGTTTTATTCTGGTGAAAGGTCCTCTTTAAAGAGGACCTTTCACTCGTATACAGACTAAAAACTAACTAGATCAGTGGGCAGAGCGGCGCCCAGGGGTCCCCCTGCACTTACTAGTATGCCTGCCTGGGCGCCGCTCCGTTCGCCCGGTATAGGCTCCGGTGTCTCAGCTCCGTCTGTTGTACTGGACTGATTTTTTGTAGGAGGCGTGTCCCTTGCTGCAGTGCTGGCCAATCGCAGCACACAGCTCATAGACTGGCTATGAGCTGTGCGCTGCGATTGGCCAGTGCTGCAGCAAGGGACACGCCTCCTACAAAAAATCAGTCCAGTACAACAGACGGAGCTGAGACACCGGAGCCTATACCGGGCGAACGGAGCGGCGCCCAGGCATACTAGTAAGTGCAGGGGGACCCCTGGGCGCCGCTCTGCCCACAGATAGAGTTAGTTTTTAGTCTGTATACGAGTGAAAGGTCCTCTTTAAGTCCTTACTAACACATTGCTGCCACCTGCTGGTGAACATGGAAATTGCAACAATATACACTTAACATGGTTTATAATGCACAGTTGTGAAGACATAATGTAAAATCATATGAGATGACAAGGTTAAGGCTCTTAGGAGATTATAGCGGGGTAGAAGAGTTTCGTAACACAACTCTGGGGTGTTACAATTTCACTTTTATTAAGAGGATGCAAAACTGAAAGCTAGATATATGATAGATAGATAGATAGATATGAAATAGGGGCATAACTACCATAGCAGCAGACCATGCGACTGCCATGTGGCCCAGGGCAAGAGGGGGCCCAGTCTTAGTTGGGATCATCCCCTCTTCTACTGGGGGTGAAAACTTGGTCTGGACTCTACCCTCTAAAGGAACAACTTTTAGCAAATGAGGCAGTGAAAAAATTGAAAAGGGTTTAGAAACCCTTCTGTCCTGTGTGGGGGCCTGGTTTGATCCTTGCTATGGGCCCCTTACTTCTCTATGTACTCCACTGCATAGTGTGGGGTTTCGCTCTGGTAGGCAGGATTAGCGGACACAATATAGAGGCAACAACAAGTTCTTTGGATCAAACAGTTCAGTGTTTTATTCACACTTTAGGCAAGTGACAAAACAAGCAGTCATAATCAAACAAAAAGTCACCTTGCGGTGTTGGTGGTGATTTACACCATGCTGCAATTCTGCCTCAAAGAGTCCTTGACCATAGCAGCACCAACCTGTTTTCCCACCAAACAGGTAGCAAGCCTTCATCCAGACACAAGGCTCCCAGATCCCAATACAGAGACATGGCTTCTGAGCCCAGCTGCCTATTTAAGGACAGCCAGGTGCTCTCAAAACTTGGACCAGCACTTAAAATCCGGTCCGGTATTTGACCTCACCTGGCTGAAAATCAGCCCAGCAGCACATGCTGGGAGGAAAGTACCTGTTTTCCCAGACAAAACCTCTCACTGTGTCACAATAGATAGATATGAAATAGATAGATAGATAGATAGATAGATAGCTATAGGGGTCACAGCCGTTGCGACCGGGCCCCCCTTGCCAGGGGCGCTGCATTTTTCGCTTTATAAGACATAGTGCATCTTATAAAGTGAATACATTATGGAAGCACTCACTAGTCTGCGGGAGGCGGGGGGGCCTGGTACAGTGTCAGAATGTAGTGCATGCACTATGACCTGATTCTGCAGGGAGGTCTGATCTGAGGTCTGATCATTATTTCTATTGGTGGAACTTTGTGTGCCCTATTACTGTAGGGGGCACCCTGACACAGTATCAATTTAGCACAATTATTTTGGGGGGACATTATTAGTGTCATGGACACTATTTGTTGGGTGCAGTTATTTTTTAGGGCACTCTGTACCAATATTTATTGGAATGGCACTGTCTGTGTGGTACCAGTATTTTCAGGGGTACTGTTTCTGCAGTATAGTTTTAGGGAGCATCGCGCGCACAGTATTGGGGGTGGCAGGATGGGGTGTTGAGAAGGTGAGAAGATGAGGGAAAAGTAGGAACTAAGATGTCTGCTTGTCAAACTCTGCAGAGACGAGAAATGGCTGAAAGAAATCATCATGGCGGTCTGGTCTGAAAGGAGAAGAGAAGGAAAGACTGGATGTAAGAGATATGTGGCGCTGTATTACCCTGTATGTTTTGTAGCGGTGTATGTAATGTTTTATAAGTCAGTCTTTAACAGTAGGGCTGGAGGGAAGGGGTTAGGTTAAGAATTTGGTATTGGGGGGGAAAGGGGGGGGGGGTCTGTTTCAATTGTTAAAAAGAAGACATGCCCCTTGCCACAAAGCACTGAGGGAAGAGGAGGCCCAAGCTGAACTCTTGCACCAGGGCCCATGAGCCTTTAGGTACACACCTAGATAGATAGATGATAGATAGATAGATAGATAGATAATAGATAGATGATAGATAGATAGATAGATAGATAGATAGATAGATAGATAGTAGATAGATAGATAGATAATAGACATGTATGAGAGAGAGAGAGAGAGAGAGAGAGAGATAGATAATAGATAGATAGATAGATAGATAGATAGATGATAGATAGATAGATAATAGATAGATAGATAGATAGATAGATAGATAATATATTCCGTCTCCCTTTTGAACACGCCCATCATATATATATATCTATGTATTTCGGCTAACGCACCAGATATCCACTTTCCTCCATATTACATCCTTTCTCTGCAGTTTTGGAGGGGAGAACCAGGTGCCGGATCTCATGGATAATACATGCTGCCTCCTCTTTCATCTCCAGACTTCCTATTGATTTCACATGTAAGCTGTGTTTTACGGGGAGCGGCGGCAGATCCTTTGTCACGTCGCCCCCTCCTTCTGCCTTAATCATTCCCCGCAGACGCTCCACACATCCAGCCTCAGTCTATGTGCTCCGTACACTCTGCCCCCCACACATCACAGACATGATAGGTTTGCTGTGATCCAGTATCCAGGAGGGTAGTGTCCATATTGAATTTCCGGTGGGGTGGGGGGGGGGGAGGAATTAGTCTCGTACATTTCCACAGAGGAGAACAGGGAACACCTTCTTCACATCTGCTATTCTCATTTACTTCTATGGCAAATGCTGCTCCTTCCTTCTACAGCCTTGGACTGATCTTCATGGGGACAAGAAATCCTCTGCTCTTCACGGCTGGTAAGCAAGATGCTGGTTTTGCATAGAGATTATATATTGCAGGCCTTAAAGGGGTTCTGCAGTTTTTTTAAACTGATGATCTATCCCCTGCATAGACCATCAGCATCTGATCGTCGGGGGTCCGACACCCGGGACCTCCGCCTATCAGCTGTTTGAGAAGGCAGCGGCGCTCCAGCAGCGGCGCGTCCTTCTCACTGTTTACCGCGGGCCCAGTGATGTCATGACTAGTATCACTGGCCTGGGCGGGGCTAAGCTCCATTCAAGTGAACAAAGCTTAGCCCCGCCCAGGCCATTGATACTAGTCGTGACATCACTGGGCCTGCGGTAAACAGCGAGAAGGCCGCGGCGCTACTGCCAGCGCCGCTGCCTTCTCAAACAGCTGATCGGCAGGGGTCCCGGCTGTCGGACCCCCGCCGATCGATGCAGATGATCTATCCAGGGGATAGATCATCAGTTTAAAAAATACTGCAGAACCCCTTTAAGATTTCAGGATTTGGTCAGTTAACTCTTATAAGGCCTTTGTATCTAGCGACACCCTCTTTTGTAGAGGCAGAGATGGCTGTAGACATATATAAACCATATATACAATGAAATGCATGTATACGACCTTTATATCAGAGTACTGGATGACCTAGATCAGGGATCAGCAACCTTCAGCACTCCAGCTGTGGTAAAACTACAACTCCCAGCATGCACACTTGCTTGGCTGTCCAATTGAAGGGTGGGGGGGGGGGAGTCTGGTTTTATACAAATAAAGCTCAAGATTTTTATAATGTCTTGCAACTTTTTAACATATTTGAAATTTTAATTCCTGTCAATTTTCAAGATCTCTGCTTGCTGATAGTGAATTGGAATATTTTTTTCATTATATCCAAAGGCTCTTGCTCCCCAAACACTGCATATTTACGCTCCAAGTACCTGTTTTTCATGTCAGCACTTTCCTTCCCCTGTTCTAAAGTTCATCGCATCCTGACATGTTTACAAGCAAAACTTCCTGTTTTCATCAGCTTCCTGCTGGCTTATCTAACCAATCCCAGCATGCTTTGCTCTATAATGTTTCCCAGGGCTTGATCCCGAATCACTGCATATTTATGCCCCAGGTCCTTGTTTTTCATGTCAGCACTTTCCTTCCCATGTTCTGAGCATCATAACCTACTGGCAGAAAGTTTACTTGGCTAACTTCCTGTTTTCATCAGCTTCCTGCTGGCTTTTCTAACCAATCCCAGCATGCTTTGCAATGTGTAGTAGAGCATAACACGGCACTTACCCGGGAGTAATAATCTTCTTGCTTTATTGCTTTCTGCAGGTTACATAAACATGGACATCTTGGCGACGGCCGTTTCGTGCCTACCTGCACGGACCCAACGCCCCCAACTTGATATATTGTACATATGGATTCCTTATATCATAAATCTTGTCATCTTCAAATTCCGCCAGGAACAGGTTAGCGAAAGTGGGCCCCCATCGCAGTCCCTGCCCTCTGGTAGAACCATGACCCCCCAAACTGAATAGCATTATGTTCCAACACAAATAGCAGCAATTCCTGAATATATTTGCTAAATCCCAGATCTGTACCAGATTCCAGCAATCGATAGTAGGGATGTAAGCGAACAGGCTCCCGACATCACTGCTGGCTCATTGGTATCCCTCCTGCCAGTGGAAAGACAGTGAGGTATCCAAAATCTGTGACGTATCCGGCAAATAGGAAACCACTCCCTCCAATAGAGGTCCTTATAACCAATCCACGTGCCTGGAGATAAGCTCGGTCACCGAACCTCTCCCCGACACTATTGGGCGACCTGGGGGGCAGTCCCTATTTTTGTAAATTTTAGGGATCATATACAAATATAGTTTTTGTGGAAAATCATAAAATAATTTAGGAGCAAATTGTTTAGAAAAAAACGGACACTCTACTCCCTGTCTCAACTTGGTACGCAGTAAGTTTTGGTGGAGTAAAGTTGGATCTTTACTTAGGGTCTCATACACTTACAAGTCTCCTAATTGCCTCCTTGCCTCTGTTTTATAGGCTGACCCTGGACCAGAGGACGATATTTCCCCCTTTAAACGGCTGGATTCACCACTACCTCTTTAAGACAGGTTAACCATTTCAATGCCTTTTTCCCCACCTTGATTTAGATTAGAGCCCGCCATTGGATATATTTGGGCCCGTATATCTTCCATAACCATTTTATTAAAAATATCAAGCGAGGAGACAAGGGGGGATTCACCGTAGATTTTCTACCACTAAAAAAGATATTTCCTTATCCTCCATATTTGCAACGTGTTCAGCAGGTATATCCATCGATTCACATAACAATAAGAGTACTTTCACAATAGCGTTGTTCGGATCCGGCGAAAAACGTATGCAAACGGAAATATGTTTTTACCATATCCGTCTTATCCGGAGTAACGGATCCGGTATTTAAAGATCAAAAGCAAAAATAGCTCCTCCTATGTCCTGGCGCATGCACAGACTGGAAAACCGGATCCGGCGATGCGGCAATTTCTGGAACACTTGGTACCGGATCCGGCATTAATACATCTCCATGGAAATTAATGCCGGTATTGTTCCTGGATTTTGTCTGGAAAAAATACCGCAGCATGCTGCGGTATTTTGTCCGGTCAAGTACCGTACAAGAGACGGAACGAAAGACATCCTGATCCATACTGAACGGATTGCTTTCCATTCAGAATGCATTAGGACAAAACTTTTTTTCCGGTATTGAGACCCTTTGGCGGATTTCATTACCGAAAAAGAATAACGCTAGTGTGAAAGTGCCCTAACCTGTCCTCATGTGAGAAGTGTGTGATCATACTAAACCCTAGCGGGCCGATTTTTACCTTAATTTCCCCGACTGGTCTTGTTTCCAGGGTTTCTTGATTTTTATTACCATATATTTAAATAAATTCATTTTTCTTACAGCCTTAAATAAACAAATTCATTATTTACACAGTAAGGGCTCATTTAGACGGTCGTATGCTGTCCGCAAAAATGCGGATCCGTTTTATTGCAGACAGTTCAGCATGTCCGCAAAAAAACGGATTGCATTCCCTTTTTTGCTGATCCATAGACTTTAATAGGGCCATGTCCTGATTTTCACTGACAAGTATAGGACATGTGTCATTTTTTTGCTGAGCCGTGGAATGGAAGAAAAGGTCCCCCTAGAAATGAATGAGACAACATCTAATCCGCCAAAAAACAGATCCACATTTTTGCGGACAGCATACAGCCGTCTGACTGAGCCCTAATTCAGACCTTTTGATAGTAAAGACACACAATCATCTGACAATTCTACGTCCGTCCAATTAATTATCATAACGTCTTGTCCATCTTGGAGTTTTTTACCTGTAAGACTAGTTGTGTAGTCTATGCTATTATATGCACATGCGCTTTATACTATGTAGGGAAAACAATCAGGGCGATGCAGGTTCGCTTTGGCGAGCATGTACGCTCACTTAGAACTAAGGTGGGAGCAACGAGATTGATCGACTACATGTGCGAGCAACAAGGAGGCGATATTGGCCAAATTCTGTGGTTCTGTGGTTTATTCCGCCTACAACAGGTAACAAAAGGAGGAGATAGCGAGAAAATGCTATTGCAAAAAGAGGCCGAAATTATCATAAAAACCGGGGCGTTGGGCCCTCTAGGGTTAACCGACAGGAATGACCTTAGTGTGTAGGCCTTAGAATGACCTTAGTAGGCACGAAACGGCCGTCGCCTAGATGTCCATGTTTATGTAACCTGCAGAAAGCAGTAAAGCAAGAAGATTTTTACTCCCGGGTGAGTGCCGTGTTGTGCTCTACTTCACATTGTATATGGATTCTTTAAGACACAAAGCTCCACTAAGGAGTATGTGGGATTAGAGATCCTTGTCACCTCGGAGTGACAAGATCACAAGTTCCGCATAATGTGTGTGCACCCCTCTGACGGTAAGTGTTCAATTTCCATGCAGCGCCCCCACAGAGGAAAAGGAGTATTACATGGTGCCCATTGAAGTCCATTCACTGTCCTTGTAATGCACAGCTGTCCTGGGTCATCCAAGGTGAGGGATGTTCTTTGTAGCCTCTCTTTCCACTGGCTAATAATTGAGGGCCTTGAATGGGAGAATCCCCCCCCCCCCCTTTCCCTATTGACCCAGAATTTTCTAAAAGAGTATTTGAAGATGGAGTTTCTTAATCTTCTTTATCATTGCATGATGACATGACTTGCTCTGATGTCTCATCTTATATTTGCTTTTTTCCCAGCTCTCCCCAGCAGCAGAGAAAACCAACCAGACAGAACTGAGGAGGCTAATATCACTGAGCTGCCGACCTCAAGTCAACTCACCGCTCTTCCAGACAGGTTACATGTCAATCAAGGTGACATGCACAAGTAAGTGCTCCGATTCTAGACATACCTAGAGTGATGGTCATGTAGGTAGCATAACCTAGGCACAAGTGTCCTGGAGGTGGTCCTTTCATCTTCAGTGTCCTGGGGGTGGTCCTTTCAGCTTCAGTGTCCTGGGGGTGGTCCTTTCAGCTTCAGTGTCCTGGGGGTGGTCCTTTCAGCTTCAGTGTCCTGGGGGTGGTCCTTTCAGCTTCAGTGTCCTGGAGGTGGCCCTTTCATCTTCAGTGTCCTGGAGGTGGCCCTTTCATCTTCAGTGTCCTGGAGGTGGTCCTTTTATCTTCAGTGTCCTGGAAGTGGTCCTTTTATCTTCAGTGTCCTGGAGGCGGCCCTTTTATCTTCAGTGTCCTGGAGGCGGTCCTTTTATCTTCAGTGTCCTGGAGGCGGTACTTTCATCTTCAGTGTCCTGGAGGCGGTCCTTTTATCTTCAGTGTCCTGGAGGCGGTACTTTCATCTTCAGTGTCCTGGACTCATTGAATGCTCCCTGACCCTCCCCTCTGCTCTGAGTGACAGGTCTAGTGGCCTCCTGATTGGACACTAGAGCCGTCACTCAGCATGATGACTAGAATATGCCATTGGATGCCCAGGCTGCAGAGAGAACTTCACTCCCTTCATCAGTTTTTTTGGCATGTATCCATGTATTAGGGCATACAACCTGAGATACATGCCCAGTAGAGGACCATGATGTAGGATATACTTAACGCCTTAAGGACTCAGCCCTATTTCACCTTAGGGACTTGGCCATTTTTTGCAAATCTGACCAGTGTCACTTTAAGTGCTGATAACGTTAAAACGCTTTGACTTATCCAGGCCATTCTGAGATTGTTCTTTTCGTCACATATTGTACTTCATGACAGTGGTAAAATGAAGTAAAAAAAAACAAAACATTTTTATTTATAAAAAAATACAAAATTTACCAAAAATTTTAAAAAAAATTGCAAATTTCCAAGTTTCAATTTCTCTACTTTTATAATACATAGTAATACCTCCAAAATTAGTTATTACTTTACATTCCCCATATGTCTACTTCATGTTTGGATCATTTTGGGAATGATATTTTATTTTTTGGGGATGTTACAAGGCTTAGAAGTTTAGAAGCAAATCTTGAAATTTTTCTTGAAATCTTGAAAAATTGTTTATTTAGCACAGTTTTTATTTTTAATTTTTACGGTGTTCATCTAAGGGGTTAGGTGATGTGATATTTTTATTGAGCCGGTCGATACGGACGCAGCGATACCTAATATGTATATTTTTTTAATGTAAGTTTTACACAATAATATCATTTTTGAAACAAAAAAAAATAATCATGTTTTAGTGTCTCCATATTCAGAGAGCCATCGTTTTTTCAGTTTTTGGGCGATTATCTTAGGTAGGGTCTCATTTTTTGCAGGATGAGATGACGGTTTGATTGGCACTATTTTGGGGTGCATATGACTTTTTTTATCACTTGCTATTATACTTTTTGTGATGCAAGGTGACAAAAAATGGTTTATTTAGTACAGTTTTTATTTTTATTTTTTTACGGTGTTTATCTGAGGGGTTAGGTCATGTGATATTTTTATAGAGTCGGTTGATACGGACCCGGCTATACCTAATATGTATACTTTATTTTTCCCTATTTTTTAGCAATTTTTTTTTACTTTATTTGGGGAAAATGACGTTTTTGTTTATTTTTACTTAAAATTTTTTTAACTTTTTTTAATTTTTGGGGGGGAAAACTTTTTTTTAACTTTATTTGTACTTTATTTTTTGTCCCACTTTGTGACTTTAACTTTTGGGGGTCTAATCCCTTTTACAATGCATTCCAATACTTCTGTATTGAAATGCATTTGCTGTATGAGTAATACTGTCACAGGCTCGTCACCGGAAGGCAGCGCGATGCCTTCCTTAGACATCGTGCTGCCTTCCATGCCATCGGGTCCCCCCTACAGCCGCATGGGGACCCGATGGCACCGCCGCCCGCTGGATAAGGTAAAAGCCGCAAACCGCAGGTCCGAATTGACCTGCGGTTTGCGGCAATCACCGACACCGAACCCTCGCCCCCCCCCCCCCCCCCCCGGCGTTTCGACAGGATGCTCGCTGAATGATTTCAGCGGACATCCTGTTACGATTAACCCCCGCCGCACAGCAATCGCGATTTAAAGTCCTTAAGGGGTTGAAGAGGTTGTCCGGTCCCAAAATAAATAAAAAATTATGTGCTCCTAACACCCCTCACCATCCATACATAAGCCCCCAATACCCGTTTTTCATGCCCGAGCTTTCCTTCCCCCCTGGAAGACATCACATTATCCTGGCAGATCTGTTTAGTTTCTCCCCTTCTTTTGTTGAATACATAACTTTATTGATACACAAGCCTGGCTGCACTGCACAGAGATGAGTCACAGGCTGGCCACGCCCCCACACTGCTCCGCCTGCAGCAGCCACACCCACTACAACTCCTGTGTCCATGTTACTACACCCAGACAGGAATCTACTTCTCACCCAGTGTCCACAGGCTCTGCCCTCATGTGTATCTAATCCTATCCTGTGTGATACAGCCTGCTGAGCTGTGTATCTAAACTCATCACTGACCGTCCACAGGCTCTGTCCTCACCATCTCCAGAGTGTAATAAACAGCTGGAATCAGCAAGCGCATCTAAACACATCTGTATCTAATCCTAACATCTATGTGTGCCTGATACAGAGCCTGCTGAAGTGTGTATCTAATCCCATCTTCTATGATACAGCCAGCTGAACCCTTATGCACACGACCGTATCCATTTTGCGATCCACAATTTTTGCAGTCCCATTGAGTTCTATGGATTTGAGGTCCTCATTTTGAAGACCAGAATAGGACATGCTCTGACGTCCATGTGCTTTCCACATCCGTCTGTCAGTTCTGCGAAAGATAGAACATGTCCTATTCTGGTCCTCATAATGCAGATCTAAAACCCGTAGAACTCAATGGGGACTGCAAAAAATGTGAATCGCACACAAACAGTAACCATATTTAGTGGATCGGCGACTTGCAGACCGCAAAACAGATACGGTTCTGTGCACGAGCCCTAACACTTATACTCAGCGCCCATAAGAAATGACATCCACAGTGCCCCCATAACAGTGACGTCCACAGTGCCCCCATAACAGTGACGTCCACAGTGCCCCCATAACAGTGACGTCCACAGTGCCCCCATAACAGTGACGTCCACAGTGCCCCCATAACAGTGAGGTCCACAGTGCCCCCATAACAGTGACATCCACAGTGCCCCCATAACAGTGACATCCACAGCGCCCCTATAACAGTGACGTCCACAGTGCCCCCATAACAGTGATGTCCACAGTGCCCCCATAACAGTGACGTCCACAGTTCCCCCATAACAGTGACATCCACAGTGCCCCCATAACAGTGACGTCCACAGTGCGTCCATAACAGTGACATCCACAGTGCGTCCATAACAGTGACATCCACAGTGCTCCCATAACAGTGACATCCACAGCGCCCCCATAACAGTGACGTCCACAGTGCGTCCATAACAGTGACATCCACAGCGCCCCCATAACAGTGACGTCCACAGTGCGTCCATAACAGTGACATCCACAGTGCCCCCATAACAGTGACAACCACAGCGCCCCCATAACAGTGACATCTACAGCGCCCCCATAACAGTGACATCCACAGTGCATCCATAACAGTGACGTCCACAGTGCGTCCATAACAGTGACATCCACAGTGCCCCCATAACAGTGACATCCACAGAGCCCCCATAACAGTGACATCCACAGTGCCCCCATAACAGTTATGTCCACAGTGCCCCCATAACAGTGACATCCACAGTGCCCCCATAACAGTGACGTCCACAGTGCGTCCATAACAGTGACATCCACAGTGCCCCCATAACAGTGACATCCACAGTGCGTCCATAACAGTGACATCCACAGTGCCCCCATAACAGTGACATCCATAGTGCCCCCATAACAGTGACGTCCACAATGCCCCCATAACAGTGACGTCCACAGTGCCCCCATAATAGTGACGTCCACAGTGCCCTCATAACAGTGACATCCACAGTGCCCCCATAACAGTGACATCCACAGTGCCCCCATAACAGTGACATCCACAGTGCCCCCATAACAGTGACATCCACAGTGCCCCCATAACAGTGACGTCCACAGTGCCCCCATAAGGGTCCATTCACACGTCCATGAATGTGTCCGCACCCGTTCCGCAAATTGTGGAATGGGTGCGGACCCATTCATTCTCTATGGGGCAGGAATGGATGCGGACAGCACACAGTGTGCTGTCCGCATCCGCATTTCCAGAGCGCGCCCCCGATCTTCCGGTCCACAGCCCGGAAAATTGCGGACAAGAATAGGCAGTTCTATGGGGGTGTCGGCCGGGTGTATTGCGGATCCGCAAAACACTACGGATGTGTGAATGGACCCTAACAGTGACGTCCACAATACCCCATAACAGTGACGTCCACAATGCCCCCCTAACAGTGACATCCACAGTGACCCAATAACAGTGCGATCCAGTGCCCCTAGTGCCATCCAATGCCCCTATTTCTCAGCCAGTGCCTCTAGTACCATCCAGTACCCTCACTATGCCATGCAGTGCCCCTGTTTGCCATCAATTGCCCCCTTGTGCCATCCAGTACCCCCATTGTGCCATACATTGCCCCATTGTGCCATCTAGTGCCCCCTTGCTTGCCCTCCAGTGCCCCTGTTTGCCATGCATTGCCCCCTTGTGCCATCCAGTGTCCCCATTCATTGCCGACTTGTGCCATCCAATGCAATGATTGTGCCATGCAGTGCCCCGTTTGCCATCCAGTTCCCCCATTGTGCCATCCATTGCCCCATTGTGCCATCCAGTGCCTCCTTGTTTGCCATCCAGTGCCCCTGTTTGCCATGCATTGCCTCCTTGTGCCATCCAGTGTCCCCATTGTGCCATTCATTGCCCCCTTGTGCCATCCATTGCCCCCTTGTGCCATGCAGTGCCCCCTTGTTTGTCATGCATTGCCCCCTTGTGCCATCTATTGCCCCACTTGTGCCATCCATTGCATCCATGTGTCATCCACTGTGCCCCAGTGACATCCAGTGCCCCCATGTGCCATCCTCATTTCCCCAAAGTGCCATCCACAGTTCCATTTCCCCCCCCCCCCATGTGCCAGTCAGTGCCCCCAGTGAGACCCACAGCATAGCAATCAGCCACTGTACACTGCAGAGAGCGGCCGGCAATCCCGCGCATGCGCACTAGCATTCAGCATAGTGCGCTTATGTGGTGAGCGAAGACGGCCGCCCGGCGCTTTCTTCAGCAGGAGGCGGTGACGTCACTCGTGATCCGTCTCCTGCTCAAGAAAGGAAGAGAAGACAGGAAGACAAGAAGACGGACTTCGGCCGGAAGCAAAGAAAAGCCATCTGGAGGGACCACGTGACCGGGAGGCAGATCTCAAGAACGGCTGCACTGTGGAAGGTAAGTATGTGATCAATAATCTTTCCTCCACAGGTTAGCTTTTAATACCCCAAAAAAGGTTAAGCCCGGAGAACCCCTTTTAGTCCCGCTCTTTCCTACAGCTCTGGACGTCATTGGCACATGCGCAGTAGGGATCTGCAGTGCTTAGACAACCAAAGCAGAAGCTCCGTGCATGCGCCAATCCTGCGCACAGACGCTAGATTACAGGACCAGACCCTGTCAATCAATGGGAAAAGAGGAGTGACAGGAGGAGCAGGGCGTTGAAAGTCTGGTGCTCAGTGGGGCTCCGGCTGCCCCTCAGTGCTCCCATAAGCTCATTTACATAGAAATAAAAATGAGTTTTTATTTAGCAAGGTGTCCACTTACCTCCAGGCTACAGCCTTATCATAATAAGGTGTTTTTTCTGTACTTACAAAGCTAACGCTATTACTGGTTTCATTATAATCATATACTGTGCCTGCAAATAAAGCAATAATATGTATATTAGGTTTCTAAGCATAGAAATCCACTCTGCTCATTATGGTAAGGCTATAGTATGTGGTATATATGATATGTACATGCTAGCACACATGTCTAGGACACAGCTCTGCTCTCAGCATGCTGATATTTAGCCCTGTCAATCAAGGGGAGTGTGCAGAGCACAAGGGGTGTTACAAAAGCAGTGCTCCAAGGACTCATCCCAGGCCCCCTGGTGCTCCAAGTTGCTAATTTGTATAGGAATAAAAAAGCAAATACCTCTGCAGCTTTTTAGCATACAGACAAAAAAAGGTATTGTATGAATCAGCCTGATCAACCCCTACCTGGGAGTATGTCTCTTTAGCTGTATGAACAGGCTGGTCCATACCGGGGGATCTAAGAGCAGGGGACCCTCCCTAGGATGTGTATATGCCCCAATGTGAGGCCAGACTGGAAAATTTGCATTATGAGTACAAGTTTTTCTGTTCTTTATAATCACTCCCTAATTATGTCAAGGGGAACGAGAAGTGAGCGAGAAAAATTGGTCACAGAGAAGAATACCCATTACTAGGAAAAGACGAGCACACAATAAGCAAGATAGATTCTCCTCCATCTCGACCCGCACAGCCCCCTCCTTCATCCCCTTGAATCAGCATTGGTTTCATGCTAAAACTTGTTTTGGAGCTTAATGTGATAATTCCCAGGGTGCAGAAGACAGCAAAAGACAGCAGATGCCAACTCATCCCTCTGAGTATTTCTAGCAAGAAAAGCTTTTTTTTCCCGTAATTAGTAGGGTAATTTTATAATGGAATTAATTAATGGCGGCGCTTAGCAGCTGGCATGAAAAAATTACAAGTGTAAGGATTTGCGTTATCTATGACTCGTAATGTCCAAATGGGCTTATAAAATGAGAAGAAATTGCCGTACAAGAAAAATAATTGCAGAGACATCCCAGTCAAAGGGGCAAGTCGCTGTGAAGAAAGACCAAAAAGACTTCTCGGTGACAACATGAATGTCTCAAACACCGGGATGACCCTTGGTCCCAAAAATTGTTGCTCTCTGCAACTTTTTAAAGGGTTTGTGCCAAGTTTTTAAGTTATAAATAAGTAGCTAATCATTCTGGGTCTGACCACTGGGGCACCCACCAATACTGAGAACGTGGGTCCCGTTCCCCCGTTCTAATGGAACAGCGGGTCAAGCAAGCGCTCTGCACCTCTATTCATTCTCTGTGACCCAGTGATAGCCAAGCTGCTGTACTTGGTTAGCTCCGGGGCTCCCATAAGGAAGGAATAGAGAGGCTGTGCACATGCACGACCTGCCACTCCATCATAACAGGAAAATTTACCCCCGTTCTCAGGATCAGCGAAGGTCCCAGTATGTTCAGCTAGTTATCCCCAATACTGTGACTAGGGGATAACTTACTACAACATAACTTGGTACAACGGCTTTAAGCCTTATTCCCAGGACATTCACAGGTCCAGGATGCTGAGATGTTTAACTTTCGAGAACTGTTGACCTTATTTTTTCCCAAAATAAGGACAATCTGGTTTGTGTGAGGGTCTTCTGACTGCTCCTTCTGCCATGGCTGATATCATGGTAAATAATCATGGTGGATTCAGGGTCAGACTAGGGTTCCTTGGGCATATCAGAGGAAATTATTTTTGAGGTCCGACCCTAAATCATCAATAAAGTTCAATAGGTTTGGAATCAAATAGGCCATAGTGGCAAGTGAATGGCTTCAAAGGCAACTCCAAATGGTTTATTTTCTCCTGGTTCAAAGCCAGGCCCAGAGGATCCTCTGGTATTCTGGTGGGCCAGTCCAACCGTGGGTGGATTTCTGTATGTCCAAAACTTTTTTTTTGTTGTTGTGGGGAGATGAGCTGATGGAGTTTGGCCATGGTTTGAAAAAGGGGCCTGCTCAGGTTTACTGAATATTATTTATTGGGATTCTCATGCCCAACGTTACAGGAGCATAAGGAGTTAAAGGGGTTTTCCAGGATTGTTAAATTAAAGCTATAAAGATAGGCTATCAATATGAGATCAGTGGGGGGTCCAACTCTCAGCACCCCCGCCGATCAACTGTTTGAGGAAGCTGCGGCACTCACCACAGAGCTCCTATGAGCGCCATGGCCTCTTCGCACCTCACCACCAAGCACAGCGTTATCCATTTGATGTGCTTGGTATCACAGCTCAGCCCCATTCACTTCGATGGGACTGAGCTGCACCTAGGCCATGTGACCAATGAACGTGATATCACCTGGGCGAGGAAGAGGCCTAAGCGCTCCAGGAGTGCTACAACCTCCTTGAACAGCTGATCCTGAGGATAGTCCATCAATATGAAAATCCAGGAAAACCTCTTCAACCGAATGGCAGTGGTAACCAGTACCAGAAGTACCAGTTAATTTTGAGGGTCCTCCTCACGTCTATACTCACCACTACCGAGCACACATGTTTATGAGGTCTGGACAGGTAGCTCTTGCAAAAAAAAGACATATCCATCAAGTTCAGCCTTTCACACAGGGCTATGGAGTCATCAAACTTCTGCCACATGCTGCCCTGGTGCAGACATCAGTCTCCCATGGTAGATTTTGCATTGAGGTCCAGGAGCTGCAAGTTACAGCTCTGTATTGGGGACCTAATTGCTATAGGTGGGACATTAAAAAATGTTCTGTGCTCATATCTATCAACACAAAACCCCTTAAAAAGGGATTTATTATTAATTAGTAGATATCTTGACCTTGTTGTTGCATCAGCAGCTTTACCACTTTTGGTTCCACCAGACTTGATTTCAGGAAGCTGATTTAGAAGTTGGGCTTCCTCTCTCGTGATCATCTCCAGCTTGAGGCCCCTCTTTAAACATCACTATCTTCAGGAATGAATAGTTTCAGATAATAACGAGGAAAGGGGTTATCACCGTGCTGGAAGGAGCAATTAAAAATATCAACCTCTGGTCAAAACTGAACTCTCAAGGTTCCTTCTAATCTCGATGTACCTGTCACTCAAATATTTGATGGACACATTTCTAAATCAGGAACCATCAGGAATCTTTCTATCATGCCTGAAGACTCTGCTCTGTCTGAAAGGAAAGCCAAAAAGACGTGTATAACAGAATCGTAGAAAGTAGAGACTTAGAAAGGATTATTGAAAATGTGTCCAGGAAGATGAGGAATAAAATATACAGGTTTCCACATTCGTTTCTGGAGGGGTTTTGGGTCTGTGTAGGGATACAAATTTGTAGGTATTGTCAAGGGAACATTTGGCATTTCTGGGGAACCATGCAAAGTTATGTCTGGTGGCCCTAGTCACACCACAAAGCTCTGCTCCATCACACTGCTTAGCCCCACTCTCAGCTTAGCAGTACAGCCTGGGCGCTTCTGATACAACTCTACTGCTGGTAAGGGATTGTCTCCTACATTGGGCCCCTTTGCAGCTGAACTGGCTACACAGATGGTACGTCTAACCCTGGTTTATTTATTTATTTATTTATTTTTTTTCCGCCAACTGCTTGCGGCCAGCAGGGGGCCCCTGATCTCTACAGTACCAAGCATTAGCTTGGTTGGCATGGTGGTACATCCACCTCTGGGTATTGTAGGTGTGACGGGGTTTGCCAGGACTGTAATATCTGATCTGTTGAGGTTAAATTCCCCACACCCCCACCAGCTGAATGAAGAGCGGCTCGTCCCCTTCATGGTTTACGTTGCACAGGGCTGTACAGATGGTGATTGTTGTGCCTGATCCTACAACTCACTTCTCTTTCATGTACAGCATTGTGCCTGGTGAAGACTGAATGGGACACACCACTCACTAGAGTGTCATGGCCAGGGGGTTGCACAGTTTCACCTCCTTCACATGCCTGCACAAAGCATGCAGGACGTTGTAGTGTTGAACCACCTGGAAAGCCATACATTGGGATCACTGTCGCCATCAGACAAGGACCTGGTGGAGTTCTATTAATATGTAGGACATATTATTTGCCATAGGTTTCATACACCAGGGAGTTATCTTTATTCTAAGTTCAGGACCTAAGGATCTTGCAGCCAAGGGGGTACACTCGTCTGTAGGTGGTACTTGCACATGTATTGCATTTAATTGGCAGCATAGTGTATGATCATAGCTTTGGGGGTAAATAGCTCAGGGGCTTTGTCCTTTTTCCTTTGGCCTTTCTCCTTATCACAGCTCAGGCGGCGTATCCTTTCTACTGCAGCTCTCTCCCTGACAAAGCTCAGGAGGCATGTCCATTCTGCTGCAGCTCTCTCCCTGTCCAAGCTCAGGAGGCGTGTCCATTCTGCTGCAGCTCTCTCCCTGTCAAAGCTCAGGAGGCGTGTCCATTCTGCTGCAGCTCTCTCCCTGTCAAAGCTCAGGAAGCGTGTCCATTCTGCTGCAGCTCTCTCCCTGTCAAAGCTCAGGAGGCGTGTCCATTCTGCTGCAGCTCTCTCCCTATCACAGCTCAGGAGGCGTGTCCATTCTGCTGCAGCTCTCTCCCTGTCAAAGCTCAGGAGGCGTGTCCTTTCAACTGCAGCTCTCTCCCTGTCAAAGCTCAGGAGGCGTATCCATTCTGCTTCAGCTCTCTTCCCAAAACTGTCAGTGCTCCTAAGAGTAGATAGAGCAGGTGGCAGTTGAAGGATGGAACTGAGCATGTGAGGCCAACTCAGTGTTGTTACTGAGGTGGACAGAGATATAAGAAAGAGAACAAACAGCAGGTGGCGCTATACAGAAACATTTTATTGACTAGCTCAATGGTTATACAACATTTTTAATTACATGCAATGACAAAGGTATTCAGATCAAGGTGCTGGTTTGAAAGATGTAAAATGTTTTTTGTGGGACAATCCCTTTTAGAGTCGTTTACAATAATCACCCAAATGAACAGTTGTTCATCACTGTCCCATGTAAACAAGTCCAGCGATCAAAGAGCAAACAATCAAATACACGTTTGTCGTTGATCCCATCTTGATCATCGTTTGTCGTGATCTCCTCATGTAAACAGATGTTCTGCTGACCACAATGCAAACTGAATGGGAAGGAACTATGGTTTGAAGGATTATTTGTCCCAACATAGCACATAAGACATCTAGCACTTGCACTTGGGTGCACTTTGTAAGCGGTAATCCCGGAGACAGTATTTTGACCTACATATATACCTGGAGACCTGACCAACACCTCTGAGGCTTCAGGACATCCCTCTGGTTAGGACAAAAGGGGCTGGTTGCTCAATATAAACTTCAACCACCTTCATCTTTCCCTACAGAAATCCACCTAAACCACAGTAACCCTCTTCCGGAGTATTTTGGTTACATCCGAAGCAGCCATGACCCAGCTCTTCTAGTCTCCCCACTGGTTGTGGCTGGGATTGTAATTGGACTGGTTCTTTTTCTTTCCTGTGTTACCATCATCATTGGAAGCCTAAGGAAGGATGGAGGAGACAGAAACTGGCGTCTTGAGAATCCAAGTTATGGTAAGCTAAAACATATACATTTTATAAAGTGTATTGTGGAGGTATACAGTATGTAAGGATTACCTGATATCTCACCTAACTGATAATGGGCAGGTCATCGGTCATCGGTTGGCATTGCGCCTCCACAAGGTGACATAGCTACTGTTTAGTTTGATGTCTCAGACTGGGCCAAGTGGACATCTATAGTCACTACTTCTTATGCCATGTTTTACAGATGGGATCTCCTATGCAACATCTTCCTTCGGAGACTTGAGGTCTGTTTGTACAGAGGACATGTCTCCAGCCTTAGAGCATGGCTCATACCTAGAGCTTAGCACTTCCTATCCAGATTATCCACCATGGTAAGGAAAAGTAGTCTCCTTAAATAAACCATCAAATATCATTTGCCAAGAGCATTATCAAGAACCATATCAGCAGCCCCTCTAATAATCCTGAGCAAGTCCAACCTGCACAGCTATTAATGATGGCAATTATGTATTTAATATCTGTCATTAATTCTATGGGTAGACCATCGTATGATATGGACAACCTCTGGAATACAAATCCATATCAAATAAGGTGCCACATCTGGTAGATGGATGTTCTCCAGCCACCCTCTAGCAGGAGCTTTCAAAGCTACGGACACCTTTGCACTGCTTTTTACTTATTGCACATTTGCCTCTTGAATGCAAAATTAAACAACTTTGTAAAGGATCTTCATCCAAAATGTTCCACCAGTTTACTTCTACATTCTCCTCCTGCAAATCGCCTTGTGCATGCTTTCTTCCTTGTCTACAGACCATGTGAGCTGGCCTCCATGGATCCTTTCCTCCTTTTCACCCACATCTGCAGTGCGCACACTCCTCCCCCTCCCTCCTGCTATCTCTAAGGCCTCTTTCACACGGGCGCCACGTTTTGACTCAGGATGCGTCCCGGGTGCATCGCGGCAAACCAGTGCGAGTAGGTACTCAATTGTAGTCAGTTTTGACTGCGATTGCGTTCCGATGTTCAGTTTTTATCGTGCAGGTGCTATGCGTTTTGCACGGGCGTGATAAAAAAACTGAATGTGGTACCCAGACCCGAACTTCTTCACTGAAGTTCAGGTTTGGGTTCAAGGTTGTGTAGATGTAATTATTTTCCCTTATAACATGGGTATAAGGGAAAATAATAGCATTCTTAATACAGAATGCTTAGTAAAATAGGGCTGGAGGGGTTAAAAAATAATAATAATAATAATAATTTAACTCATCTTATTCCACTTGTTTGCGCTGCCCGGCTTCTCTTCTTTCTTCAGGACCTGGGTAAAGGACCTTTGATGACATCACTGCGCTCATCACATGGTCCATCACATGATCCATCACCATGGTAAAGGATCATGTGACGGACCATGTGATGAGCGCAGTGACGTCACCACAGGTCCTTTTTCTTTAAAGAAGAAGAAAGAACAGAAGCCGGGCTGCGCAAACAAGTGGATTAAGGTGAGTTAAATTATAAAAAAAAATTTTTTTTTTAACCCCTCCAGCCCTATTTTAATAAGCATTCTGTATTAAGAATGCTATTATTTTGCCTTATAACCATGTTATAAGGGAATATAATAATGATCGTCTCCTAGCAACCTTGCGTGAAAATCGCACCGCATCCGCACTTGCTTGCGGATGCTTGCGATTTTCACGCAGCCCCATTCACTTCTATGGGGCCTGCTTTACGTGAAAAACGCACAATATAGAGCTTGCTGCGATTTTCATGCAATGCACAAGTGATGCGTGAAAATCACCGCTCATGTGCACAGCCCAATAGAAATTAATGGGTCCGGATTTAGTGCGGGTGCAATGCGTTCACCTCAAGCATTGCACCCGTGTGGAAATCTCGCCCGTGTGAAAGAGGCCTAAGACTTTCACCGAGCTGCTGGTGTTTCTGAATCTCTGGCTGTAGACAGGGAGGAAGACACACACAAGGCAGTTTACACGAGGAAAATCTCATAGGTTTTGTACAAGAGTAATGAGAAAGCAGAGTACCCACTTCTCAGCATCAGCAACTGTCAGCAGTGAGAGGAGCTCATAGAATAGGACTGCAGTATAGGAATGAAGCTGTGCTGATACATAAGAGCTAATGAAGACAGCAGCACCCTGGACACACTGACCCTACATCCAGCATGTTTTACAGCGAGGGCACCCAACATGGGAACTAGGAGCAAGGTACAAACTGGATCTGAAAATGAAATTGAAAGAAGGAATCAAGATTGCAGACTAAAAATCTAGGGCCAGCTTTTCACTTAAGGTAACGACTAACATAAAAAGTTGTGCCATTTTTTTTTCTTGTCAAAGGTGTCCCTAGCCTTTAAGGTGCTATAGTGGATTTATGACCATAATGTCTTAGTGGGGCCAGTTGCAGCCATAGAGTTTAAAGGATGTCATATGTCTTAGCATTGTTACTGCATTCAGACTCCCTTGCCATGCCAGTAATATAAATTGCATTCGGTAGATGGGGGAGCACCAACAGTCTCAGGCTAAAGTTTCTGGGGCCAACCGGAGGAAATTATTCTTGAGGCCCAACCCCTGTATCCTTAATAAAGTTTAATGGATATTGAATCACAGAAATAGACCCTAGTGGCAAGTGATTGGCTCCAAAGACAGCAAAATGTTTTTTTTTCCCCTAGATCTTTAGGGCCTATTATGGTATCAGAGCCTGGGCCCACCAGAGGATCCTCTGATTCTCTAAGTACATTCACTGACAAAAAAAAAAAAATCAGGCACCAAAAAGGAGTTGATGGAATGGAAAGAAATTTTCTGTGTATGAATGTAAAGGTGATCAATGTAAGTGAATACAATATTAGAGCGAAAGGATACTACAATTGTATTGAAAGGGCACCTCTAGCCTGGATACAAGATGAGATACGACCTCTAGCCTGGATACAAGATGAGATACGACCTCTAGCCTGGATACAAGATGAGATCCGGCCTCTAGCCTGGATACAAGAAAAGATACGGCCTCTAGCCTGGATACAAGAAAAGATACGGCCTCTAGCCTGGATACAAGATGGGATAGGACCTCTAGCCTGGATACAAGATGAGATACGACCTCTAGCCTGGATGCAAGATGAGATCCGGCCTCTAGCCTGGATACAAGATGAGATATGGCCTCTAGCCTGGATACAAGATGAGATACGGCCTCTATCCTGGCTACAAGATGAGATATGGCCTCTAGCCTGGATACAAGAGGAGATACGGCCTCTAGCCTGGATACAAGAGGAGATACGGCCTCTAACTTGGATACAAGATGAGACACAGCCTCTATTCTGGACACAAGAAGAGATATGGCCTCTAGCCTGGATACAAGAAAAGATACGGCCTCTAGCCTGGATACAAGATGGGATAGGACCTCTAGCCTGGATACAAGAGGAGATATGGCCTGTAGCTTGGATACAAAATAAGATACGGCCTCTAGCCTGGATAAAAAATGAGATATGGCCTCTAGCCTGGATACAAGAGGAGATATGGCCTCTATCCTGGATACAAGATGAGATATGGCCTCTAGACTGGATACAAGAGGAGATACGGCCTCTAGCCTGTATACAAGATGAGATACGGCCTCTAGCATGCATAAAACATAAGATATGGCCTCTAGACTGGATACAAGAGGAGATACGGCCTCTAGCCTGGATACAAGAGGAGATACGGCCTCTAGCATGCATAAAACATAAGATATGGCCTCTAGCCTGGATACAAGATGAGATCCGGCCTCTAGCCTGGGTAAAAGATGAGATATGGCCTCTAGCTTGGATACAAGATGAGATACGGCTGCTAGCCTGGATACAAGATGAGATACGACATCTAGCCTGGAAACAAGAGGAGATACGGCCTCTAGCCTAGATAATAGATGAGATATGGCCTCTAGCCTGGATACAAGATGGGATACGACCTCTAGCTTGGATAGAAGAAAGGATACGGCCTGTAGCCTGGGTACAAGATGAGATCAGGTCTCTAGCCTGGATAGAAGATGGGATACGACCTCTAGCCTGGATACAAAATGAGATACGGCCTCTAGCCTGGATAAAAGATGAGATATGGCCTCTAGCCTGGATAAAAGATGAGATACGGCCTATAGCCTGGATACAAGATGAGATATGGCCTATAGCCTGTATACAAGATTAGATACGGCGACTAGCTTGGATACAAGATGAGATACAGTTGGACATGGAGGCATACAGGTTCTGTATGATATCCTTCGTCAAATTCTCTCACAGATGTTGCAGCTGGGCCTGTAGTTCCCGCACACTTGTAGGTTGGTGAAGCTTGCAACCCAGCTGGTCCCATAAAATCTTGATTGGCGATAAATCTGGCGACCGAGCAGCCAGGAAGTGTAATCTGGAGGACACATTCCTGGAAAACCCCTGCTATGTGAGCGAGCATTATCCTGTACGATTTTTTTTCATCGTTCAATGAGTCGGAGAAGGAGCTTATAAGTAAATTACAGCTGACAGGCAGGATAAATGGACATCATGCTAATACGTCCTATTAAGAGAATGAATGAAATCCCGGTGTGGTTGGTATTCCGCTTTATTTAATGTGAAATGGACAGGGGAAGATGAGACGCTCAGACACGATAGTTCTTGTTGACCTTCACGGTGAATTTAGCTTCAGTTAGGAGGTCACAGGATTTATTATAGGAGGGAGTTTGACGGTTGAGTACAGCCAGTTACATTAACCTAATGATAGGGTGAATGGAAAAATGGTAGGTACAATGACCTTAATAGAGATAATCATCTCCGCAGTGAAGCCTTCAAAGTAGAAGAGGAACAGGTACAAAGGATGGAACTGTGATCAATGGCTCAGTAACTTAGGGACCCCTGTCAGATGGAGGTCCATTCACAGCGTCCGGTTGAGGAAGATAACAGGGATTCCTACTGATAAGTTTTGTCCCTCAGCTTGAACATCTGACCTCATTGATGTCACTAGGATTGAACTGGGGTTCTTTGGGCCCACCAGAGAAAATTATTCCTGGGGCCCAACCCCCATATCATCAATAAAGTCTAATAAGTATTGATTCAAAGAAATAGACCCAAGTGGTAATTTATTGTCTCCAATGGCAGCTCCAAATGTTTTTTTTTCTCTGGACCTTTGGAGCCCACTATGGTATCAGAACCTGGTTCTACGTGAGGAACCTCTGGTAATCTGCTGGGCCAGTCCAAGGCTGGATGTCACTGGTGACATCACCGGTCTTGGTCCAGGCCTCAAAGAACATAGGAGTCAGATGGTTAGCAGCTTTATATATAGACATACAGTAGTCATTGGGCCTCCCAGGATGGGCCACTTTCTCATGTGATGACTGAACTTAACCCCTATCGCCAAAAGAGGTCCCTGCTCCCCGTTTTAATTGAGTGGCAGATGGAGAATGTGTGCTGCCGCTCCATTAATTCTCTATGCATTCTTGCCAACATTTTTGTTAGTAAATTTGGGCCATTAAAGCCTGGGGAAGCCTAAATTTGGTAGGTCTATAAAAGACAGTCCCTTGAGACCATTAGTTATAGCTGAGTACAGAGCGATGACCAAAGTGATTGATCACCTCCTCCTCATTCTTCATGCACAGTTGGATTCTTGCCTCATTGTTGGTTGCATTTCCAGCATTAGGTCTCTTGTATTTGTATATGACCATGTTGTATGGATCTATAATATGGCGCCTATAGCCTACTGTAGGCCGCAATTGTTCTTACACCAGCAGTCCATGCACGCCTCCGCCCTGCCGGCATAGACGCCACACTTCACACCTCCATCTCCCTGCTGTGTTCCACTCTTTTGCTGCCGGCGCTCCCGGACACTAGCATCCTGCTTGGTTCTGCAGGCTTTGCCTACGTATGTCTGATGAGGTCTTCTAGGCTCTTGGCTTCTTAAAGGGCCAGAACACTGGTATAGAGGGCAGCCTCCCCAAGACAAGGGTGACTAAGCTTAGGTATCTAGTTCCTAGTCTACCAGCAAAAGTACTGTGTAATTTGTTACTCTGACCTTGTACTGAACCCCTTCCCTGACTGACTATTCTGAATCTCCGGTGCCTGCCCTGACCTGACCATGCATGTTCTCCATTCTGACTAATTGTTGCCTGCCCAAACCTTGGATCTGTTTTACGGATTTGCTCATACTTTGCCTGCCCTGACTTCGGCCTGTTTCCTGATTGTGAGTATTGCCTTAACCTTTGGTGCTTCGCACTGGTGTCTCTGACCTCTGTGGGTCAGCTGCCAACTACCCCAGGACTACTCCAGGAGGTAGCGGCCTGGTTGGCTCCCTTCAGCGAAGTCCAGATTCCCGTATAAAGGTTAAAGGTTGAATACTAGGGGATCGCCAGGATAATGCCCTTAGGTTTAGCCCAAAGTCAAACTGGTTAGTTGCATATACTGTAGAAGCCATAAGAAAATATCACTACTTGATATAGTACAGATATTGTGTCATAGCTGCTGTAAAGACTGTCCCTCCTGAGTCCCGTCAGCTGACAGCTCATGTGAAGCCTTATGGCTGATCTCCTAACGCTCATTTAAAGAGCTTGTCTAGGATTAGAAGAATATGGCCACTTTCTTCCAAAAAACAGTACTACTTCTGGCCACAGGTTTTGTGTGTTATTGCAGCTGTGCCCTATTGACTCTAATAGAGCCGAGCTGCAATACCAGATACAACGCATGGACAAGGGTGGTGCTGTTTTTGGAAGAAATCAGCCAAGTTTTTCTTATCCTGGACCTAAACCCTTTAAGCCATATTCTGAATAGTTTTATAAGCTTAGCTATAATGAGTGTTTATGAGGTCAGGAGATCAGAAATAAGGCTTCACAAAAAAGTCCAACTGAAAAAATTATTTTAGCCTCAAATGAGTAAAATACAATCATAAAAAATTGTCCCAAAGATGTCCATAGGTTTGGGGAGCTTTTGGGGACAATCTTATTTTATCTTTGGGGTTCTAGGACATGTTCATCCTTCCATTTTTCAGTAGAGGGAGGAGCTGCATTTCCTAAACCCATTAAGAACATCTCGCCATGTCATTGATGGAGACAGATGTGTTCTCCTTCCTGCCTCCGGCAGTCATGGTCCTCAGTTCATCAGTCTGACGTGAAGAGCTGTTTGTTCAGCAGACATTTACTCACTGAGAAACAGGCATCTTTATTAGTTTCGCAGAATCTGTGGAGCATCTGCCGACACAAAGTAATCAGCTCCCGTATTATCCTGCAGCATATTTCAGACACACAACATCCTAATTGCTTTTAGATGCCTGTCCTGGATAGCTTCAGCTCTGAATTTACTGTCCATCTGCTGGAGGCTGCAGACAGAGATCTGCAGCAGGATCATCAGCAGAAAGGCGAGGGCTGCATCTCTGCCATACAGAGGGCTCTAATATACCTTACGTATCAATTCTTCATGGTTTTAAACATCTCTGTCTTGGGCGTGTTATAATATAGGTATCCGACCTAAATCTCCCACTTCTCTCCCCATGTCAGATATTTATGGGACCTAATGTGATCTACTGTATGTTGACCCTTCTTTCAAATGATGAGGTGGAGAAAGACTGGAAAGATGGCCATGCATGGTCACACACCCCATTCACTTCTTTGGGGGTTACAGAAACAGCCGGGAATACTTATGGATGTGCCATAAATGTCTGAGATGGGAATACCCTTTTAAAACTTTATTTTGGCCACCTTCAGCCACCACGTTGAAAGTTGATTTATACAGCTTTACTGAACTTAGTTATAGCTTCTTAGTTATAACTTAGCTTCTTCTGCAGTGTCGCAAGCTCCACCTAGTGGTGGCTGCTGGCAGCCAGTATATAATTTAAAGGGTATCTTTAAATTATATACTGAAGTTTTGACCAGTGGGGGTCCAGGTGCTCTGACCCTCATCGATCACTACAACAAAGGGACAGAAGCCCTCAGCACTGTGACCCTTTCACCATGATAAGCTCTGCTTGAGGGATTCATAAGTAGACTATGAGCTTGTACACCACTCACTCCACTCTCCGAGTAGAGCTAAGCAGGGCTGATCAGAACCAAAGGGGCAAAGAGCACTTCTGCCCCTTGGTATTAGTGATCCATGGGGTCTCAACACGTGTACTCCCATTGGTCAAAACGTTTGACATGTCACTATGATCATTATACTTTAATTCTGGTGGCACATGGCTTAGTAGGCCCCTCACATGGCTAGGCGCCTGAAGGCAGTACCACCTGTACTTCCCTAATGGCAGCCTTGACAACAGTCTAGTTCAGATCATGCTCTACCTCCTGACAACCAAACGAGTTATCACTTTTCTTACTTGATCCACTTTTGCCTTTTCAAACTCTACTGAGTGGTCAATAAATCTGAAGAACCGTCCTAAGAACATCATGTTCCAATGTGTCAATCTTTTCCTCTAGCTATGAAGACTGTGTTGGGCCAGGAACCTCAGAAGTATACCTCCCAGAAGATGATCCTCCACCGTACTCCTTAGAAGACCCACATCTTAGACTGGCATTATCACTTGGTGAAGAGATGCCGCTGAGTTCACAAAGTAGCACAGAACATGCCCAGGTCTCCTTGCCCTTGTCTACCATTGACCTACAACCTTTTGTACCAGTCCAAACTATGGCCAAGAGAAGTCTTCACCTCCCTATAATACCAATGGACATACTTAAAGACGTCTCGTCTCCAGGCATCCTTGTGTCAGAAGGAAACGTGACCTGGCAATATGCTTAGTAGCGTTCTATCTTGTCTGTTCCATTGGGAGCAAGAAATTGTCTTAAGTATCAACTATATGTCAGTGTGACCTTGTGTTTGATTGGAGAAGTGCAATTAGTTTATATCTAGCAATAAGCAAGTGCAATAGTTTTATAAGGAAATGTTATTACACCTTAATGAGGGCTAATAAGAACCGTATCTGTCTCCTACTGCACCTACCACATATTCATTGCATACACCTATACAGGCAACATATATTCGTATATGGTCATCTTATAGTCATACACAGCCATCGTGTACACGTACAGTCCTCCTATACACCTACACAACCGTCATATACATACAAAAAATCATCCCATACAGTCATCATATACATATATAGTCATCCCATACACTCATACAGTCATCATATACTGTACATATATGGTCATCCTATACATATATAGTCATCCTATACACCTACACAACCATCATATACAGTACATACAAAAAATAATTCTATACAGTCATTCTAAACATATATAGTCATCCTATACACTCATACAGTTATCATATACTGTACATATATGGTCATCCTATATACATATATAGTCATCCTATACACCTACTCAACCATCATATACAGTACATACAAAAAATAATTCTATACAGTCATTCTAAACATATATAGTCATCCTATACACCCATACAGTCATCATATACTGTACATATACAGTCATCTGATGTCATATATCATATGCATAGTCATCCTATACACCTACACAGCCATCATATACATATATAGTCATCCAATACACTTAGACAACCCTCATGTACACATATAAAATCATCTTTCAGGAGCATAACTATGATTCACAGGGCCCCATAGCAAAATAAGATGGGGCCCCCACCAACTAGTGTAAGACAATTAAAACAGTGACATACGTAGAAATAATTAAAGGTATGTATAATAGCACCATATATAATAAAAAACACATTATAGCAAAAAGCCACCATATTGTTATTCCCTACAAAAAGGTACAATGTTCCTGCACCCGATAGGGCCCCCCAACCTCTGTCTCCCAAAGCAAGTGCTATGATTAATGTTGTTGTAGTTATGCCCATGTACTTACAGTCATTGTATACACCTACACAGCCACCTTATACACATACACAGTCATCATTGTAAGAAGGTAATCATCGTGGATGGAAGGTAAGTGTCACCGAGGTTCCTGGCCTCGGTGAAGTAAGAGCCGGTATTTTATGTGTCAGCAGCAGCTATTGCTAATTGACACCTAAAGATTTAGCATGGCTGTTAGAGCTGATCCGGGATGGCTCTTACTGGGAGTAGTCAAAGTGCTGGGTGGGTGACTACTCCCCATGTTCCAGGCCAGGTTTTGCCAGGCATAAACACCAGACAGCACTGCCAGGTGTGGTGGATTTACCTCCGTCTGACAGTGGAGCTCAGGAGTCTGTGTGCTGTGAACTGTGGGCTGTGCTGGGATTTGAGGTTTGAGCCGGGCTGGAGGACTCAGGCTCCTCTAAAGGCGAACAGGCCGCCTATGGACTTGATGAGGCTGAACAGCTAACAGGGTGTGAATTAACACCCAGGAGAAAAGGTTACTTTTATTGTTTATGGACTTTCCTTGTGTGTGAACAAACACCAAGCCACCTGCGTTTTGTGATACACCTGATCTGCATTTTGTTATACACCAATGTGTGAATAAACACCACTGTTTGATTCAAGAGCTGTGTACTTTGCCTCTTTACTGCATCCGCTAGTACTAACTACCAGAGCGAATCCCCACAATTGGTGGAGGACGCGGGCAAGCGCAGTGAGGCTGGCGTGAACGCCGATATATTTTTGGGGTTTGCATTTTTAGGCACAGTTGTATGTCGTACATCAAACCAGCTGTATTTCAACCCATGCCCTACGACAAAATGGAGGCTGTTGTGAAGGCCCTCATGGAGGCAAATTTGCAGCAGCGAGACACCAACCTGCACCAACGGGAGGAGAATGTGGTAATACTTGATGGTGTACCCCAACAACATGGGGCTCAGTCGATGTTTCCCTGTTTTGTGGTCCACCAGAATATGCTATATCGGGTAAACCAGCTGTGGGGTGAACCTGTTAAACAGTTGGTGGTGCCCAGGGCCTATCAAAAACTCGTGTTAGAGTTAGCCCACCAACATGTTCATCTGGGACTGCAGAAGACACAGGCGTGGGAGCAACAACCCACACCATAAGTGTTGTTGAATACGTCATCCAGATGCAGGAACGTATGGAAACCGTGTTGCCCCTGGTTAAAGAACATATAGAGGCAGCTCAGCAAGCTCAAAGTCTTTATGCCGGGAGATCGGGTTTTGGTTCTGGTACCGACAGTGGACAGTAAGTTACTGGCTAGGTGGCAGGGACCCTACGAGGTACTCAAAAAGGTTGGAGAAGTAAACTACAAGGTACACCAGCCAGGGCGGTGGAAGCCGGAGCAGGTTTACCATGTGAATTTACTCAAACCTTGGAAGGATAGGGAGACCAGTACTGACAATAGCCCGCAGCCGAGTTTTCTAGGGGGAGAGGTTCCGGACCCTAAGTCTGATGTGAGGGAAGTGGTTGCCACAGTGAAGATTGCTGACAGCCTCTTCTCTAAACAGACTCAGGAGGCCAGGAAGTTCGTTAGTCGGAACATGGATGTGTTCTCAGACCTCCCTGGGCACACATCCATAATCCAGCATGACATTGTCACTGAGCCTCAGGCCAAAATCCTGTTGAAACCATACCCAAGGTTTGGCGACAGGCCATCTCTGCTGCAACTAATGCTGCAACTAGATGTCATCGAGGAGTCTAGAAGTGAGTAGGCCAGCCCTATAGTACTGATACCCAAACCGGACGGGACGTTGCGGCTTTGTAACGATTTTCGAAAAATTAAAAGAGGTATTTAAGTTCTACGCATATCCCATGCCCCGGGTAGATGAGCTGATTGAGAGGTTAGGACAAGCCCGTTATTTTTCTGTTTTGGACCTCACCAAAGGGTACTGTCAGGTACCCTTAACGGAGGCTGCCAAAGAGAAAACTGCCTTCATCACACTGGAGGGGATGTACCAGTATAAGGTGTTACCCTTTGGTCTGCATGGCGCCCCTGCCACTTCCAAAGGCTAATGGACATTGTCCTGCGACCACATCGTCGGTATGCTTCGGCTTAAGTGGACTCCCTTCGAACAGCTGGACTAACTGCTAACCCAAAAAAATGCGGGATAGGGTTAGAGGAGACTAAATACCTGGGGTATGTCATTGGGCGCGGAGTGATCAAACCCCAAGTAAACAAAATAGAGGCGATACAGAATTGGCCCTGACCTGTCACTACTAGGCAAGTAAATTCGTTCCTAGGAATGGTGGGCTATTACATGAGATTTGTTCCACACTTTACCACTATTGCCGCGCCCTTGACAGAGCTCTTGAAGGGACGAAAATCAGTGATGGTTCTCTGGGATGAGCGGGCGGAAGAGGCTTTTTCAACTTTGAAGTCGGCCCTGTGCGGGTCACCGCTTTTGGTGACGCCCGACTTTAATAGGGAGTTTGTGGTACAGACAGATGCCTCCGAAGTAGGCCTCGGTGCTGTACTTTCTCAGGAAGTCAACGGGGAGGAGCATCACGTTGTCTTTTTAAGCCGCAAGCTCACCCCAGCCGAAACCAGGTATAGCATAGTGGAGAGAGAGTGCCTGGCAATCAAGTGGGCACTCGAGTCTCTCCACTACTATTTGTTGGGGAGAAAGCTCTTCCTGGTGACGACCACTCCCCTCTCAAGTGGATGAGCCAGGCCAAAGAGAGGAATGCCTGGGTCACCAGGTGGTTCCTGTCCTTACAGAACTTTAAGTTCTCCGTGGAACACAGGGCAGGCCGGTTGCAGGGAAACGCGGATGCCCTGTCCCGAGTATACTGTATGGCAGGTGTTCCCAAAGAGGTGGAGGAGGGTATGTAAGAAGGTACCTGGAATCATCGTGGATTGAAAGTATGTGTCACCGAGGTTCCTGGCCTCGGTGAAGTAAGAGCCGGGATTTTATGTGTCAGCAGCAGGGCCATCTTTAACGCGGGGCAAATGATCCAGCTGCCCCGGGCCCAGTTGCTTCTGGGGGGCCCAAGGCAGCTGCCTCTTGAGCCCGGCTGGACACTGATGACGTGGGGGGCTGCAGCAGAGCACATTGTGGAAGCGCTCATCTCCATAGTCATCTGTATCACTGTCCTATATACCTGTACCATCATATACTACACATATACAGCCATCCTATATACATACTGTCTTACACACCTATATAGTCATCTTCTTCACATATACAGTCATCTCATATGCATATAGTATTGGGTCATACTGGTCTGGCTGCAGCCAGTACAAATACAAAATGCAAACTGGTATTACTGGTACTGGAAACTAATTCACAATGACTGTTCTTGCCCCACAGACAACACGTTTCAGGGCCACACAGATCTTTTCACTACAGCCTAATACCGTACATGTTTTTTGCTGTGAGGGTGGAGTCACACGTGGCTTTCTGTGGCATTTTTGGTGCAGATTTTTTAGCCAAACCAGAACTGGATCCAGCAGGATGGAGAAGTCTATCCCTTATATTTCATTTCTCATTCCCTTTCAACCCACTTCTGGCCTCGGCTCAAAAAACTGTGGCACCAGTCTAAAGAGGACCCTCATAAAGTGCATGTATTGTGTTCAATACAAAGGGGGAAATGGTGACGGTCAGCGGACAGGAAGCATTACAGCAGAGGGTCCGGTGACCTGTCACTTGCATGCACCAATTTACCCTCTAAGTCTCTAAGATCATAAGGAGGATAAAGGCTCGTGCACATGACCGTATATTGTTTCCATATCCGATCCACGCTTTTTGCAGCTTGGATGCGGACCCATTCATTTCAATGGGGTCCAAAAAGATGCGGACAGCACATGGTGTGCCAGCCGCGTCTGTATGTCCCTTCTGGGGCCCGGCAAAACAGATAGAACATGTCATATTCCTGGCAAAAGGCCTCCGATCCCTGATCTAGGAGCATGTTCTCACTCTCCGGATCGTCATTACTAAGAGTTGCTACAAAGTAACCACATAAATAAAAATCTATAACGTTTATTAGAACTGTTACATTGTATAACTAATGGACCCTTCAACTATGTTGCAATTCAAACCAAAGCTCAGTATATCCTGTACAGATGTTAGGCCACTTTCACACTTGCGGCAGAGTGATCCGGCAGGCTATGCCAAACTATGCCAACTGATGGCATTTGTAAGACTGATCAGGATCCTGATCAGTCAGAAAAATGCATTGAAATGCCGGATCCGTCTTTCCGGTGTCATCTGAAAAAACAAATCCAGCATTTATTTTTTTCCCCCTTTTTTTCAGTTTGCGCATGCGCAGGCCGGAAGGATGGATCCGGCATTCGTGCAAGTGTTCCGTTTTTTTGGCCGGAGATAAAACCGTAGCATGCTTCGGTATTAGCTCCGTCCTGATCTGTCAAAAAGACTGAACTGAAGACATCCTGATGCATCCTGAACGGATTGCTCTCCATTCAGAATACATGGGGATATGCCTGATCAGTTATTTTCCGGTATTGAGCCCCTAGGACGGAACTCAGTGCTGGAAAAGAAAAACGCTAGTGTGAAAGTAGCCTTAGGGTACTTTCACACTAGCGTTATTAGAATCTGGCAGGTAGTTTCAGCAACGGAACTGCCTGCCAGGTCCGTCAAACCTTATACAAACTGAGAACCTTGTTTTCCGTATCCGTTAGACGGATCTGTCTCATCTCATATCATCCTGAATAACGGATCCAGTATTAAAATGTTTCCAAAGATCCAAAGCAAAAATAGCTCCTCCTATGTCCCGGCGCATGCGCAGACCGGAAAGCCGGATCCGGCGATGCAGAAATTTCCACAACACTTGGTACCAGATCCGGCATTAATACATCTCTATGGAAATGAATGCCGGATCCGGCAAGTGCGGTATTTTGTCCGGTCAAATACAGTAAAAAGGGACGGAACAGAAGACATCCTAATTAGTGTTGAGCGAACTTGTGTTTTAAGTTCGGCGTCTTAAGTTCGGGTTATCGAAGAATCGCGTTATGGATTCCGCTACCACGGACCATAACTTGGTCCGGGGTAGCGGAATCCATAACGCGATTCTTCGATAACCTGATCCCGAACTTTAGACGCCGAACTTAAAACACAAGTTCGCTCAACACTAATCCTGATGCAAACTGAACAGATTGCTCTCCATTCAGAATGCATTAGGACAAAACTAATGCGTTTTTTTTTTTCCCGGTATTGAGACCCTTTACCGGATTTCAATACCGGAAAAGAAGAACGCTAGTGTGAAAGTGCCCTAACAGAGCCGAGTTTGTCATTTGGCACAACAGGGCGCATTCTTTAGTTTACATTGGAATTAAACCGGATTATCCTAGTGCAGGCTCTGCTACATCTGTATGGATCCGAAAAGGGACCAAGCGCTTTCACTTTTGCTTCGGACTTCCCGGCCCCTTGCAGTTTTGACTGACACACAACATGTCCTATCTGGCTGTGCACAGTGCACACACCCAGGGGCTGGAGGCAGAGCCTGAGAGCTGCAACTTCCTCATAGAGAACTTAGCAGGAAGGGGAAGAAGCCACAGGCTGAGATCTAATACCATGAAGAGCCCTGCAGACAGACAGAAGCTCTACCAGGACTACATCTCCCACTATGAAGCCTGCAGCCATGAAGGCAGCGTCACCTTGTGTGATGAGAAGGTGGAGTGCAGGGGGGACACCCAGCTGTGGGACGTCTGCTGCCAGCTGATCAGACACCACTTGCAGAGCAGAGCCCAGGAGGGCAGGGTGGAGGCGCTGAAGCAGATGATGAAGGGGTTTGCAATCCTGGAGCTTATCTGTGTCAATTTATTTCTGTTCCCATGGAGGAAAGAGATCAGGACACTAAAGGTAGGAAAACCGCAAAGAGCGACCAGCGGCTATGGGGGGCGCACAAGGGGGATCTCTAAACCAGGCATGCTCAACCTGCGGCCCTCCAGCTGTTGCAAAACTACAACTCCCAGCATGCCCGAACAGCCTACAGCAGGCATGCCCAACCTGCGGCCCTACAGCTGTTGTAAAACTAAAACTACAACTCCCACAATGCGCTGCTGTAGGCTGTTCAGGCATGCTGGGAGTTGTAGTTTTGCAACAGCTGGATCTAAGGCTACTTTCACACTGGCGTTTTGGCTTTCCGTTTGCGAGATCCGTTCAGGGCTCTCACAAGTGGTGTTGAGCATGAATATTCGAATATCGATTTATTTATTTTTTTGCGAATATCGGCACTTCGCTAATTCGCGAATATTTCGAATATTCGTTGTTTTTTTGTTATATTTATTTCTTTCCGACTTCCCTAAAGTAGTTCTTACCTGTCCTTAGGACTCCTGGCTGCTCCAGTCAGTGCCCGTTGCCGCTTCTGCCAACTTCCGTGCTCATGGAGCGGCCCCATCACCATGGGAACGTCTCCATAAACTAGAATGTACTGTCAGATTTGAGAATTACGTTGAAATCGCAATTCAATTAATTCAAGTTATAATAATCGAATTGCGATTTCAACTTTGACCTGGTTTACTATGGTTGGCTTGGTAGAATTAGCGAATATGATGAATGTATTCGTTATATTCCACAAAACGAAGATAACGAAGTATTCGCCATCTTCGTTTTAGCTCCATATTCGTCAACTTCGCTAATTCTAGCAATCAAATAGGAAGGTTGACTATAGAGACAGCTGTGTTTAATTCGCTATGCGATTATATTACTTTGCTTTTTTTTTATAAATAGAATAATTATAATACTTGATAATTATAATTATTCTATTTATAAAAAAAAAAAAGCTAAGTAATATAATCGCATAGCGAATTAAACACAGCTGTCTCTATAGTCAACCTTCCTATTTGATTGCTAGAATTAGCGAAGTTGACGAATATGGAGCTAAAACGAAGATGGAGAATACTTAGTTATCTTCGTTTTGTGGAATATAACGAATACATTCATCATATTCGCTAGATATCAAAACAATAGGAAAGTAGCCTTAAGTTACAATCGCAATACACGATTATTTAAATCGCATATTAATCGCGAAAACTATAAAAATGACGAATATTCGATTTCGACGAATATGAAACGAATATTCGCGAATTTCGTCGAAATTGAATATGGCACCTCCCGCTCATCACTACTCACAAGCGGTCCAAAACGGGTCAGTTTTGCCCTAATGCATTCTGAATTGAAAAGGATCCGCTCAGAATGCATCAGTTTGCGTCCATTCCGTCTCCATTCCGCTCTGGAGGTGGACACCAAAACGCTGCCTGCAGACGAAACTGAGCCAAACAATGCAAGTCAATGGGGACGGATCCGTTTTCTATGACACAATCTGGCCCAAGTGAAAACGGATCCGTCCTCCATTGACTTTTAATGGTGTTCATGACGGATCCGTCTTGGCAATGTTAAAGATAATACAAACGGATCCGTTCTGAACGGATGCAGACGGTTGTATTATCTGAACGGATCCGTCTGTGCAGATCCATGACGGATCCGCACCAAACGCGAGTGTGAAAGTAGGCCAAGTATAAACTATGGGATTTAATTTGAGAGCCATGAATTTCCATCATGAATCTATGGCAGGGGTCCCCGACTGGTGGCTCTTCGGTAGTTGCAAAACGACCACCCCCAGCATGCTCTGACAGCTGAAGGGTGTTGCAAAACTACATCCCATAGCATGGCCAGGTTGGGGACCACTAACCCGAAATGTAAAAAACTGGGTTGTACAAGATTAGAAAAACATGGCTGCCTTATTCCAAAAACAGCAGCCCTTCGATACATTGGTTGTACCTGGCATTGCAGCTTGGTTTTTTTTAAGCGAATTATGCAGAGCTGCAGTACCACCACCAACCTGTGTGCAGGTGTGGTGCTGTTGGAAAAATCATATTTTGGATGGGTTATCCATGAGATGGAGCATCCGTATTGCCGTACCCAGGATTCACGTGCCGTCAGGTAAATGAAACGCCTGGGTCTACGCTGCAGACAAGCGGGGGTGTAAGCTTCGCTGGAGATAGTAACGATCTGAACTGATGCAACAGTCCGTTTTTGTTTTTTTTTTTTTTGCCAATATCCATTTTCGCTCTACTCTTCTCTCTTCCAAGAGCCGCCTCACACGAACATTTTTCTTCTGTGCCGTTCATTTATTTTTTTTGCAAAAAACAACTGACATGTTCACTCCGTGTGCACTGTTTCCCATAGTCCCCATTCTTTCCGTAAAAAAAAAAACGTCCATTGTGCCAACAGACAAGGACGTCTTTAGGGGCCGGCTGTTCCGTTCTGCAAAATACGGACTGGACACGGACGTCATCTGAACTTTTTTTTCCGGATCTGTGTTTTGCAGACCGCAAAATACATCCGGTCATGTGTATGAGCCCTTCGTCTGACGGATCAGAAGAATGGAAAGCTCATGCACACGAACACGTGTATTTTGCTGTCTGCAAAACACGGATCCGCAAATAATACGGAGGACATCCATGTGACATTCCGTATTGCATCCGTTTTTTTTTTTTTTTTTTTTACGGATCCATAGTAACAATGACTGTCCTTGTTCGCAGAATGGACAAGAATAGGACATGTTCGCTCTTTTTTGTGAAACAGACATGCGGACAGACAGAAACGGAATGCACACGGAGTCATTTCCGTTTTTTTCAGACCCATTGAAGTGAATGGTTCCACATACAGGCCGCAGAAAGAAAAAAAAAAACAACGCAATGGAACCGAAAGAAAAATCTATTTGTGTGCATGAGCCCTTAGGCCAAGTTCACACTTCAGTTCTTTCCATCAGCTATTGTGAGCCGAACCCAGTAATTAAGCCTTCAGAGACCGGGTGAAAGGTAAGGATTTGCGGACCAAGACAACGGTCGTATGCATGAGGCCTTAGGCTACATGCACACGACCGTATGTGTTTTGCGGTCCGCAAAAAAAATTTAACGTATGCCATCCGTTTTGTTTTTTTTGTGTGGATCCACTGTAACAATTCCTAAAGCCTCTTTCACACGACCACATGGCTGTTTCAGTATTTTGCAGTCTGTTTTTCACGGATCAGTTGTTCCGTTTTTTGTTTCCGTTCCGTTTTTTCCTTATGGCATATACAGTAATTACATAGAAAAAATTGGGCTGGGTATAAAATTTTCAGTGGATGGTTCCACAAAAACAGAACGGATACGGAAGACATACGGAGTATACGGAACGCAAAAAACGGCCCGCAAATGGAAAAAAAAACCTCTCGTGTGAAAGAGGCCTAAAATGGACAAGAATAGGACATGTTCCGTTTTTTTTTGCAGAGCTACAGAACGGACATACTGATGCGGACAGCAGACGGGTGCTGTCTGCATTTTTTGCGGACCCACTGAAATGAATAGGTCCGCATCCTATCCACAAAAAAAACGTAACGGACACGGAAACAAACGTTTGTTTGCATGTAGCCTAAGGCTAACACCTTGTGCTATCCGCATCCGTATGTCCGTTCCATAGCCCCGCAAAAAAAAAAATAGAGCATGTCCTATTCTAGTCCGTTTTGCGGACAAGGCTAGGCATTGTTACAATGGATCTGCAAAAAAAAAAACGGATGCCATACGGACGTCATCCTTTCAATTTGCGATCATGTGACTGTAGCCCTAACTGATAGAAATAACTGAAAAGTCAAATAAATAGGCCTGAGCTGCAATTCCAGACATAGGCCAGAGAGTGGCGCCGTTACTGCGCAGTTTCTTTAAATGGCCGGTTATGAAGAGATGACTAAATACAAAAAATAAAATCTGGTCGGCGTATTCTCTAACACGTATTCTCTGTTAATTTCTTTGTTAAACCGGAATATCTCTGACATCTGAACCCCACGTGCCTCGCTCTACATGTACCGGTAAAAATCCAAACCGATGACGAATATCTGAGGCATCGTGCGTGTCTAATGTTTGAAACCGAAATATATCTATTAAAAGGGGAACTCCGCAGGAAATGAATTTTTCTTTTTTAATCATATTTAGGATGTCAGTACTGTAAGGCCTCATGCACACGACCGTTGCAGTTTTTGCGGTACTGCAAACCGTGGATTTGCAAAAAACGGAAGCCACGCGTGTGCCTTCCGCAATTAACGGAACGAGCGGCCCGTTGTAGACATGCCTATTCCTGTCTGCATCACGGACAAGAATAGGACATGCTATATTTTTTTGCCACGGAACGGAGCAAAGGATGTGGACTGCACACAGAGTTCTGTCCGTATCTTTTGCGGCCCCATTGACGTGAATGGGTCCGCACCCGAGCTGCCAAAATTGCGGCTCGGATTCGGACCACAACTACGGTCGTGTGCATGAGGCCTAAGGGGCGAGAAAACTGTTCTCTCACCCGTACATACAGGTCATAATGACTGCACGTTACCCCTCATGAGTGCCCCCTAGTGGAAGCATTAATACCTCCCTTTACACAGTCCTAGATTTCAATGGTAAAATTCTGTCTCCCTGCAGGGACAACCTTTCTCCGTTTGAAGCAGTGATCAGATGCCTGATTTAGATGAATTGTTATATATATATTTTTTCTATAATATGACAACTACATTATTTTCTTGCAGAAATTTACTGGAAATTTTGTCTATTATGTTGAACCCGTGATTCCAGAAGATACCATCAGGCAGATCCTCCAACGAGTAGGTTACTCTATAGCATCGGACATCGAATATACTATCGGGGGCAAAATAAACAGTGAAGAGGCCAAGCAGACCGCCTTCGAGTTGTACCTGTCTAGAATTCAATGCGAAAAGCTGCTTCGGCTCATGGATGAAGATAGGTCCATCTGTATAAGTCTGCTGGTCAACAGGCCCTGACACTGAAGCAGACAATGGAGGTGACCATACTGGTCCTGCCGGTACAAATATCAGCAGAACCACTGGTGTCCATGAAATTGATGGAGCAAATAGTTTAGATTTGAAAAGCAACCTCACGAGTAGTAATAACGACACTACATATGCTGACCTGAACATGACTGAGACGAGCGGCCAAGATGTCCTCTCTGATACTTCCAAGAAGCACCAACCACGTTATTACATCAATCACATGGACAGCGATGAGTTCCTTAACAACTACAGTGACCTCAACTTGGCCCAACAGCCAATTTTCCCTTTACACATCAAACAAAAGACCAAAGAGTGGACAGCGCTAGGTCTCCGAAGAACCAAACTTTGCCAAAGAGTCCTTTGCAAGAGAATCTGGATCATCCAAACTTGCCGGCAGAGACTTTGCTGAGAAGGTTATTTGTAGCCTACAAGTTGACAACGTTGACATAAGGACTTTTACGGATAATCTGGAACCCCCAAAATCCCTTATCTTTAATGAACCTCCTGCCGAAGTCATTGTGCCAGCTAAGCAAGAGCGCGTGGTGATGAAACTGAAGATGCAGAACGTGGCCGAAGACTCCTTGGCTTACCCAGTTGAGGAAACATTACCACCAGATTCAGGCAAAGTTTTCCGACAGCAGCGATTTGGCCAAAAAGGAGACAAAGTGGGCATTCCTGAAGACTAAGGAGGGCACAGAGAGCTTCTCCAGCTCAATGTCAAAGTCTTCTGATTTCTCCATGTTAAATATCTCCAATAAGCCACCAATGTGGACTTCAGGTGCAGATCATAGAGTCCGAGAGCCACCCAACTCCACATACATTCCTCCAATGGCACCCAAAAGTGAGCGCATGAGATTGACAAATATGAAACCAGAGGATAATCACTTCCAGGCCCCTTCTCCACCGGGAGAGAACCTCCTGGTTAATGAGTTTAAAATGCATGAGGATACCAAGGAGGACTATGTGATGATCACTAGAAAAGATAATCTCCAAAACTGAGTTCCATCACATTTCTTGTTTTGATCATTTTGGGTTGAGATGATAATTCAAAGACCTAGTCCGAGCAGTAAGCGCTGAACTGCAATTTACATGAGGTGGGGGACATTCCGTAACCTCTAGGTGGCGATGTGTAGGTTATTCTGTTGATTACAATATGCCTTTAAAGAAGAACACCTGCAGATCTGATACCTTAGTGCATGGGCTGAGAGGGTGGAGCATGACTCAAGAGTTCAAAGTGCACCAGAAAGAGAATGTATGTGTCATGCTCCACCCCCTCAAGACCTGCATTGAGTATAACACACAGTTTTCAGGTTTGTCTGGACGGTTCCTTTAAAATTTTATTAGCAGGAACTTCTGGTAAGTAAATAGAAAAAAATTTAAAATTTGCTTTCCATATTTTATATGGAAATTATATGTTTTCATTTTATTTCACATGCAACTGTTCACTTTTTCAACAAAAAAAAAAAATCACCTTAAATGCCGCTCCATCGGTCGCCCTCTTCTATCAAAGTGGTAAAAATGTAATTCAGCCTTTTCTTAGTTATATCTGTTTTTGGCAAAGCTACAGCTGGCAATCAACAAGGCCTACATTACAGCTCCAGGGTTGTAAAATTTAAAGGGATTGTCCATCGTTTTTTTTTTTTTTTTTTTTTTTGTGGTGGCCTATCCTCAGAACAGCTAGCTGATTGATGACAACTTGCTCTCACCGATTAGCTGTTCTGTATAGCTCAGTCGCCAGAGGTCTACACTGCACCATCAGCATTGTAGTGCACATCGCTCGTTACCATAGAAGTCAATGGGAGAAGCGATGCTGTGGCGAGTACTGTCCCCAACAATGTTTCTATAGCTTTTGTGCCAGCTTCCAGCGATGGAGCTACACTGAACAGCTGATTGGCAGGGGGAGGATAGGTCATCACTTAAAAAAGGCTGGACAACCCCTTGTATATTCTGGTTTTCAGCAGCCACCACTAGGGGGAGCTGAAGGGTTTACTGCATACTGTGTATACATTGGGCAGGGGCAAACATGGGATTTCCAAAAGCATACTTTTTAAACTAAGTTACACAACTAGCTAGACTAGTGCACATGCATGGCACGATATATACCGAATACACTGCACTTCTGAAATGGTGCCCTGTATTCCCACTGTATGCACTACCATATGCTATACTAACCCTGTGCTATAAACTCTGGTGTTGCCTGGTGCTTAAAGGGATTGTCCATTTTCAGGAGGAAAATGGCAGCACATGAGATCCGACTGCAATTAAGAATAGATGAAGAGTTGGTCGGCACTATATAGTCGTGCTCAGTGGTAAATATTTCTGTAGAGCAAGTATATCGATACCACGGCACTCCAAGGGTTAGTTTATATATCGGTTATTCCATCCAAAGTAGCGCATAAACAATGGCCAACGTTTCGGTCTAACCCAGACCTTGTTCACGGCCTTAGGGCTTGTTCATACGAACATCAGGGCTCCGTGCCTGTGCTGTGGGCAGCAAAGCATGGGCACCGACCGTGGGGCAGCCTCATGCGGATCGCAGACCCATTCACTTGAATGGGGTCCGCGATCTGTCTATTACGCAAAAAGATAGAACATGTTCTATCGTTTTGCAGAACGGAAGCACGGAACGAAGCCCCACAGAAGCTTCCGTTCTGCACCGCATCTCCGGATTTGCGGACCCATCCAAGTGAATGGGTCCGCATCTGTGATGCGGAATGCACACGGCTGGTGACCCGTGTATTGCGGAACTGCCGTATGCGGCCCGCAGCACGGGCACGGAGCCCATAATGTCATGAATGAGATGATAGGATGGCGTATAGGATGTATAGTCCTAAAGAGGAAATGAGACTGCGGCCCAAAAAGCCCTCGAAGGTCCATATTTGCTGTAATTCCTCGTGCAAAGGGGGGTGTAAATCTTATCAACTCCCATCTTGTGTCTAATGAGCTCTATAGAAGAAGGGAGACATGCAGCGCCGATGCCGCTGATCACAATAGGAACAGAGGATCAGATAGGAAACCTTAGAGGACACAATGTCATGAACTCTCCAGGAACCTCCTCAGTTCTCCAAAATGTAGTCTTGTGTAAAAAGTGACTAGAAGACGAGGTGGAGGGGAGAGGAAGGGTATGCTGCTGCAGGTTCTCGCCCTGTCTGTAGGACTGCATGTGGAGCAGGGGTGGGGATACATCCGAATGGCTCAGATACCGCTCCATGAAGAGGTATAGGTAGCTGTAGATACACTTTGACCTATAAGCCCAAGAAGGGCCTACAGTATACAGAGACTGTAAGGGTCGTGATCTGAAGCTATGAAATAATGGAATGTGACTGCTTTTAAACCAGCGCCTCTCCTGGGCACTGGCTGTGTCTGGTACTGCGGCTCATCTTTATTCATATAGATGAATGAGCTGTAATACACAACAACGGACAAGAGTGGCGCTATTCCACCAATAAGCACGAAGTGTGAGCTTGCTCACCTCTTTTACGCTGGTTGCACCTTAGATGGCGGTTGGCCAAATCCACCAATTTTGCGGCATGTCAATGGACACAAGGATCAGGCGTGTTGAATTTCAAATGAGAACACAGGCATGCTCAGCCGAGCCACGAGTAGGCATTTGTATGGCAGGGTCGGGGGTGATAGCTGTGGGCTGATGTGGGCCATGTTAGGTGTATGGTCAGTCTTACAATCTATCTAAGGGTGACCCCCGTCATCACTACGTCAATGTTCAGCTCTTTAACTAAGCCTTGAGACATGACTTGGATATTAAGTAAGCCAGCATCTCATCTGCAGACAGCTGTTTCAGGGTGATTGCCCCTCATCAGTGCAGAGCAGAGTGTCCTGGCTTGCTGGGTGAGAGGCCTGTCAGGGTTAGGGGGTCACTATCTTTCCTTAGGGAGAGAGCACCTTAATCAGCGTGAGGAGACTTATAGGCCATACATGCTCCTCTGGAATTCTGGGAGGAAAGGGATGCAAATGAGCTCTTAACAAGCTGTGTTAATAGCTTCATGCATTCCCCATGTAATACCAATTCTGGAGCATCTAGTCTTATGACTCTATGTTGTGCCGTTCCTTTATTATTTCTACTAGAAGTTATGACTGAATTGCCATTAGCCTTCAGTAAGGGTACAGAGGGAGGTAACCAGTTGGGGGCGTGTACCTCAAAAGTCTGAAAATGGCTGTACTGATTGGCTAGAGTGAGTCTGTGCGGGGACACACCCCCAACTGGTTACCTCCCTCTGTACCCTTACTGCAGACTGCTAGCAATTCATTCATAACTTCTAGTGCAAATAATAAAGCAACGGCACAACATAGAGACATAAGAATAGATGCTCCAGAACTGTTATTATGTGGGGAATGCATTAAGCTATTAAACCAGACATGTCAGGAGCGGTGAAAGGTCCCCCTTAATGATCGCAGCAGTGATCATTCATCCCTATACAGAAGTGATGATTGCTGCCTGTAAATGCAGCTGAAGGAGCGGACAAGGATCAGGACTGAACAGTTTGACTCCAATCACTGCCCTGTGTCCCAGACAGTGAAACAGGACCATTAGGCCTCATGCACACGGCCGTGTGTATTTTCCAAAAAATCCGGATGGCGTTCGTGTGCATTCTGTATTTTGCGGAACGGAACAGACGGCCCCTAATAGAACAGTCTTATCCTTACCCGTAATGCGGACAATAATAGGACATCTTCTATTTTATTTATTTTTTTGCAGAACGGAAATATGGATTTACGCACAACATACCGCTGCAATTTATTACATAGGAATTTAACTTTTTTAATGCATCAACACTGTACAACGTGTACAAACAATCTCAATGGAAAGTGATCGGTTTAAAATAAAGTAAAAAAAAAAAGGAATAAATAAAACCGAGAAGTCCGATGAATAACAATAGATAAATAACAATATGGTGATTACACTGTATCCTCTATTAGGATCATAAGATGCTAAAGCAACGAGGGGGGTTAAACATTGGTCCACAGAGAGAGCACCTTCGAGAGAAAATAATTGGTCCCCCAATAACGGCCCAATCGAGGGGTTCGGTTTAGATCGTGTCTGTTGCCTACGTCGTGAGGAGCAGCATCTTTATTCGTGCATCCAGCTGGCGGTGTTGTTGGATCATGAACTGGCACGTACCTTTCTTTTTGAAGGGGTTGTCCGGCCTTTGGGCCTTAGGTTGGTGACGTCCAACACCCCATACCCCGGCGATCAGCTGTTTGAGTGCAGCTCCGTCGCTGGAAGTTGCTTCCGGAACTACGCAGTGCTGTCAACTGGACAGTGGCCAGAGCTTGTCACTGCAGCGCTGTAGTAGCGCGCCCACTCCACCACAAGGTTGACGGAGCTACACCCGAACAGCTTATTGGCGGGGGTGCGGGGTATCGGACCAAGTGATGGCCTATCGCTTAGTAAGGCCTGGACAACTCCTTTTAATATATATTATTATTTTTTTATCCCATCCAAAATGGATGCTAGTGTCCTATATCAGCTAGAAACGCACTGTAACGGTAAACCAGCTCCACGAGGCACGACGTTCTTGCGCTAAGCTGCAAGGATCTTCCCGCGATGCTCTTCATAATGCTGAATCATCTCCTCCATGTTCTTATCTGCATCTATCACCTGCAAGACCGAGAGAGAAGAGAAGGACTGCATGAGATGATCTCGCCGACTTAAAGCAGTGGTGTACTTAAACGTTAGACGGAATATGCCTAATGTAGATCGGGGTCGGTCTGACCAGTGGGGGGGGATTTAGTGTGGAGATTTCAGCGACTACACGTCAGTTGCATCCATTTGAATTAGGGTTGTTTTGGCGGCACCTGGATGTCTGCAAGCCCCATTCAGGTGAATGGAAATTAGGTGCAACGAAATCTGCCGCGTGTGAAGGCAGCCCTAAGAATGAAGAGGCCAATGGAGTTGATGCAATGACTCTGATCAGACGCTGTGCTGCTCTCGTCCTCTAACCTAGTGTCCTTGCCCCTAATTTAAAAGTGTTTTCCCACAAAAAAAATAGCTACATTTTTCAAACCAGAACCTGGATCTGAATATACTACAAAAATGCTATAAATCTGTATAGCCAGTGAGCTATTCAGTGAACTCTGTGTGTACAGCGCCACCTGCTGTTTGTTCTTTTTCTAAAGTCTCTGTCCAGCTCACTAAGCTGCACGCACATGTTCAGTTCCATCCTTCAACTGCCACCAGCTGCAGCAGAAAGGGCACACCCCTGAGCTGTAACAGAAAGGGCACACCCCTGAGCTGTAACAGAAAGGGCACACCCCTGAGCTGTAACAGAAAGGGCACACCCCTGAGCTGTAACAGAAAGGGCACACCCCTGAGCTGTAGCAGAAAGGGCACACCCCTGAGCTGTAGCAGAAAGGGCACACCCCTGAGCTGTAACAGAAAGGGCACACCCCTGAGCTGTAACAGAGAGGGCACACCCCTGAGCTGTAACAGAGAGGGCACACCCCTGAGCTGTAACAGAGAGGGCACACCCCTGAGCTGTAACAGAGAGGGCACACCCCTGAGCTGTAACAGAGAGGGCACACCCCTGAGCTGTAACAGAGAGGGCACACCCCTGAGCTGTAACAGAGAGGGCACACCCCTGAGCTGTAACAGAGAGGGCACACCCCTGAGCTGTAACAGAGAGGGCACACCTCTGAGCTGCCAGATTGAAATAAATCTAGCAGAGCAATAAATAGGGAGATCTCTGGGTCCATGTGAGGGACACGTCTGTTGGAGATAACAATATATTATATGAGGTCTGATTTTCATTTTTTACATAAATCATGAGAACCCCTTTAATGGTCACAAGCAGAGATCTCAAAATGGCGAATTAAAAGCAAAGTACATTAGAAAGTTGCAGAACTTTATATTGATTATTTTTTGACATTTCTGATCTTTTCTTTTAAGGAGTTTTTCCTATTAAGACAACTTGCCTCCTATGCACATGACAGGGAATAGGTGTCTGATCAGCGGGGGGCCCCCGGGGTCTGACAAGAACGGGGGGGCCATGCTCCCAGCGTGCGTACTAGCGCTCGCATATCTCCAGCAGCCCCATGGAGCTGAATGGGGTGACCACCAGTCTAAACAGGAGAGCAAGAGCCCCCAGCGGCGGACCCCTGCCAATCAGACTTATCACCTATCCTGTGGATAGGGGAGAAATTGTCTCAATGCGACAACCCCTTTAAGAGGTTATGGTTTTACTTTTACAATGAAGAGTTAAACAATTTTCCAACTTACTTTCTGTATCAATTCCTCACCATTCAAGACCACTGCTTGCTGTTATTCAGTAGGGGAAGTTCACCGCTTACTTCCAGGGTATACAACTGAAGGTTTCTACTGAATAACATGCAAGCTGAGATCTTAAAGGGTCACTCACTTTCGATATATATATAAGTTGTGATTGGTAGGAGTCTGTGGGCCCATCATGATTTCGTGCTCAGCAGCGAGTAGGGAGAGCGCCATACGTGCACGCTTCTCTCCTCTTTTTTTGGTCTCCGCACTCAGACCTCCACTGATCACAGCTTTTATAAAAGTGACGCTTAAAAAAAAAAACACACACAAGGAACTGATACATTTACGATACAGAGTGAATAGAAGCTTCCTTTGCCGAAACCGTTCTACCCCTTCGAGCAATCGGCAGGATCGGGCTCACAGAAGCGCCTGGAAGAGAACATAAACCTCTGATGAAGGCCAGTGTAATGGCACGGAATAACTTACAAGAACCGGAGCCGGCACTGGAAGCGAGCTCTGCTTAACGAGCCACTCTTCATAGAGCTCATGTATGGCGCGCAGGTAGTCCTAGAAGAAAAAGGGAAAAAAAATATAAAATGAACGCCTCGGGCCGGGACTTTCAATTTTGCTAGTATTCCCATCCATATTTAATAGCAGCCGCCTCTCATCTGTTCACACTTGAACGTTCGCTCCGTGACCACACAATTCCCGGCAGCCCCCTCGCTGAGTTTCCCCCCCACTGGTCCTCATTAGCTCCTGCCATACAATTCCCTATTATTAGGTATGGTGGAGCGTAGCGCGGTCTGTCACTCTGATCTGCGTAACACGGCGACTACCTGCTCCATTACGGCTCTCAAAAGAGCTACTGACCCCTTTTATTCAAGGCGCAGTTACCGCGCCGGCTTCTGCAGAATAATAGGACGCCTGAATTGCAGGTGCAGACCTTCCACACGCCTTTTCTAAAGAGGTTGTTCACTTTTCCCAATCGCTTCCAGGGGGGGGAACTGGGATTCAGCTAATACTGCTGTCGGTGCTGCTCCTGGCGCGGATATAGGCGATAGTCTGCAGGGACCTCTGTGGGGAAATGAAGCTGCAGATGATCAATCGTTTTGAAGGTATACCTCCGACCTAAGGCCCATACACTTAAAGGGGTTCTACAGTTCTTTTAAACTGATGATTTATCCTCTGGATAGATCATCAGCATCCGATCGGCGGGGGTCCGACACCCGGGACCCCCGCCAATCAGCTGTTTGAGAAGGCAGTGGCGCTCCAGGAGCACCGCGGCCCTCTCTCCGTTTCCCTCAGGCCCAGTGACGTCGCAACTAGTATCACTGGCCTGAGTGGGGCTAAGCTCTGTTTACTTGAATGGAGCTTAGCCGCGCCCAAGCCAGTGATACTAGTCGTGACATCCCTGGGCCTGCGGTAAACAGCGAGAAGGCCAGAGGATAGGTCATCAGTTTAAAACGGGCATCCTCAAACTGCGGCCCTCCAGCTGTTGCAAAACTACAACTCCCAGCATGCCCGAACAGCCTACAGGTATCAGCGTACAGCAGGGCATTGTGGGAGTTGAAGTTTTACAACAGCTGGAGGGCCGCAGTTTGAGGATGCCTGGTTTAAAAGAACTGCAGAGCCCCTTTGAAGAGGTATTCTGGTTACACTAAGTCAGGGATGCCAAACCTGCGGCCCTCCAGCTGTTGCAAAACTGAAACTCCCAACATGCCCTGATATTAAAGGGGTATTCTAATCCTAAAAAGAGATGCCAAAAAAAAATATATATATATATATATATATTATACAGCTCTTGGGGAGGGGGGATACATTTAAACTTTGTATATCACGTGCTGTCATGTCCGCTATACCCAAAGTACCATTCTCCTGAAACAAGACTAAGCTGCATAAAGGGTCAGCATGCTATATGGCGGTTGATGCTTCCATGCGCCATGTAATAAGATAGTGGTCACCTAGACAGGAAGTGGTACTTCCTACAGAAGACCTATAAAGAGAGATTCTATAATGGGATGTGATACTAATTAAACTATGTGCATGCAAAGTCTGGTAATTTCTTCCCCCCCCGACATACGCATTCAGCTCGGCCAAGCATGCATGTGTTCGGAAGGTGGAGAAGGGAGTAAGTCACTGCCAGATATCTCCGCCCGCAGCTCCCTAGGATTGGGCACGCGATATACAGATCAGACGCTTGGCCGGAACCCGCCAGCATCCCTGGGTTAGGGCGAAATTAAAGGGGTTGTCAGCAAATGGTATTTATCATGTAGATACAAGGCACTTACTAATGTGTTGCCTCCTTTGCTGGCTGCGTTCACTTTTCCATTACGTTATACACGGCTCGTGACCACCCTGCAATCCATCAGCGGCGGTCATGCTTGCCCACTATAGGAGAAAGCTCCGGACTATGGGAGCACGCATGACCACCCTGCAATCCGTCAGCGGTGGTCATGCTTGCCCACTATAGGAGAAAGCTCCGGACTATGGGAGCATGCATGACCACCCTGCAATCCGTCAGCGGTGGTCATGCTTGCCCACTATAGGAGAAAGCTCCGGACTATGGGAGCATGCATGACCACCCTGCAATCCATCAGCGGTGGTCATGCTTGCCCACTATAGGAGAAAGCTCCGGACTATGGGAGCACGCATGACCACCCTGCAATCCATCAGCGGTGGTCATGCTTGCCCACTATAGGAGAAAGCTCCGGACTATGGGAGCATGCATGACCACCCTGCAATCCGTCAGCGGTGGTCATGCTTGCCCACTATAGGAGAAAGCTCCGGACTATGGGAGCACGCATGACCACCCTGCAATCCGTCAGCGGTGGTCATGCTTGCCCACTATAGGAGAAAGCTCCGGACTATGGGAGCACGCATGACCACCCTGCAATCCATCAGCGGTGGTCATGCTTGCCCACTATAGGAGAAAGCTCCGGACTATGGGAGCACGCATGCGCAGCAGCTCCCGTCCCGGCCATCTCGTATCTGCCCTGCAGTGGTGGTCGTAACCCCTGGAAAGGAGTATGAGAATGTCTTACCAGTGGTATCACCCGCTCTTCCTCTCTACACCTCATCTTTAGTCTCTGGTAACAGGTTTCAGGAGATGTGCGCAGATAAACTGTAAAGGAAAGCATGGATGACAGGGTTATTAACTATTTACAGTCCCTGTTGACACATGGTGTCTGCGTGCTTCCTGCAGCGCCTGGCGGACGCACACCGACTGCAAGATGCAGAGCAAAGTTCAGCAGTTTATTTGCATACCAGGAATGCAGGACTGACGGGTTACTGTAACCTGGATGGCCTCCCGATGAGCTCCTGATCACTAAAGCGCAGTTTTACCTCCCATTGCAACTGCCCACAAGGCCTCATGCACACAAACGTATTTTGTTTCCGTGTCCGTTCCGTTTTTTTGGGGGCGGATAGGATGCGGACCCCATTCATTTCAATGGGACAGCACACCGTATGCTATCTGTAGCCTCGCAAAAAAAGATAGAACATGTCCTAATCTTGTCCATTTTGCGGCCAAGGATAGACATTGTTACAATAGCTCCGCAAAAAAAAACGGATGCCATGTGGACGTCATCTGTTCGTTTTGCAGATCCGCAATTTGCGGACCGCAAAACGCATACGGTCGTGTGCATGTAGCCTAATCAGAAGAGCAGGGGCCCCAAACCCTGCAGGCTAATGCAAAGCAGCTGCACCGCTTCACCAGAGAGGCGAGAGCCAAGCACAAGCGCCGCCACCTCTCTCCCTTGAAGTCAATGCAACAAGGAGCTGCTCTGCTTCGGTACACGGTGGTCAAGGCGTCTGTTCTCTCAAGCGGGGGTCATAAAGGTCCTTTACGGTTATTTGCTTCAGTATACCAGCACTAATGCAACCGCAGAGGCGCCGGATTATCAAATATTCTGGATTACTCACTTGGAAAGGTAGAGAACCTCTAGGACAGGGATCAGCAACCTTCGGCACTGCAGGTGTTGTGAAACTACATCTCCCATTGTGCACACTTGCTTGGCTGTTCTCTGAACTCCCACAGAAGTGAAAGGAGCCTGCTGGGAGTTGTAGTTTAACAACAGCTGGAGTGCCGAAGGTTGCTGATCCCTGCTCTAGGATAAGGGATCACCAACCTCCGGCACTCCAGCTGTTCTGAAACTACAACTCCCAGAATCCTCCCTTCACTTCTATCAGAGTTGAACAGGCGAGTAAGTGTGCATGCTGGGTGTTGTAGTTTCACAGCAGCTGAAGATGTTAAGCCATTTTCTACACACCACTGGTTGTCTCCTGTGCTTTGCTTTCTACCGCGGTTCTGTGCTGGATTACCGGATACCGGAGCTATGTGAAGAGGTGCACCAGAATGTCCGGCGTGACCCTTGACTTACCTATTAGGTCAACAGAAAGGTCGATATTCTTTGTGATCCAATTAAACCACTCGCTTAACACCACGTAATCCACTTCAGGCATCTTTCCACTGTAAAACACAGGGGGGAGGACAAGACAATGGAGAGGTCACAGGGTGAGAAGCATCAAGAGACGAGGGATTACATCAGGCATCCTCAAACCGCGGCCCTCCAGCTGTTGTAAAACTACAACTCCCACAATGCCCTGCTGTAGGCTGATACCTGTAGGCTGTTCGGGCATGCTGGGAGTTGTAGTTTTGGAACAGCTGGAGGGCCGCAGTTTGAGAATGCCTGGATTACATTCTGGCAACGCTTCACGTGACATGATACATACAGCCCCAGGGTGGATCTTCCTCTATATACTGACCGCCATGTACTTACCCTCCACCTCCCCCATTGAGCTAGTAAGGGGCAAGTAATGGATGTCTATATCTCATAAATCACCTTCCCGTCACCCCAGGACATGCAGACTTCTACAGAAGTGACTACTGAACTATTGCACTATCCTTTTAACACCAAAGACCCCTCGTGTTGCACACCCATTCATGGGTGACCTGTAGACAACCGTTCATTTTGTCCAGAATGGTCTCACGTCTATTCTGAAAGTGTCATGGTCATTGCCTCAGATGAGTGTGAAATTAATGACGCAACCCTACAAATGTCTTTACCGTTTTCTGTCTACAGCGACTATACAGACCTATGCGTCTCCATGGTAACAGACTACAAACAAACCCTGTGTAGTCTGATTCTGAAGTCGCACTTCCTTCCACCTGCCCCGCCCCCCCCCCCCCTTTGGGGCCCAAACTCAGAAGATTTTATTATCAGGGCCCCTCAACTATATTACAAAATTACATTATATACAAACCCTGTAGGAAATGGACTGAGAGCGCGATCTTAACTAACCACAGGAGCGGTAGTTGCGAAGACGTTGCTGAGGGCCCCGTTCAAAAATTTGCTGTGGGGCCCATTCCTTTCTATCCACGCCACTGGCTTCTACTATGGATTTATGCAAAGTTTGTTAAAACTACACTTCCTGCGTAAAAGGTAAAAAATACCCCAATGAGACTAGAAAAGAAGGTGTTAAAACCAATGTGACTATAACGACGTGAGCCTTTCACCCATCCATAGCGTATACCGCAACAGAAGCGATTGAGAAATACTGGAAATCCCCACGTGAAGGTTACTCAGACACTGATCACTTTGTAAAGGAACTTGCTAAATAAAAACAGAACAAAAAGATTCCTTCCATTAGAAGGAAAAGCTTGCCCTTAAAGGGGATGTCCAAGACTCACCCACCCACCCATTCAATCCCCAGCTCCATGTATGCTATTCCCATGACTGCTGCAATCAACCACTGGCCTCAGCGGCCACATTTGGTGCATGTACGCATCACCACTGAGGCCAGTGACTGGCTGCAGCGGTGATGGGAATTATCGACATGCCACCATGGCTGCAGGGATTGAACGGGTGAGTATTACTGGGCTTCTTCATGATTTAATCACTACTTTAGTCACATTTTTTTTTAAATAACCCCTTTAAAGGGACAGTTTTAGATAATACAATTCAGTTCCAGCGAATACTAGTACGGATGTAGTAGAGAAATCAATTTTTTTTTTTTTTTATGTTGGACGTAGTTTTTTTTATAAATTTTTTTAAAAAAATTCCTTGGAGGGGGGCAGCCATATTGGAGGCACGCACTTTTCTCCTGCACCGTCTATATAGACAGAGCAGCAAGGTGTGTCTGCTTTATGGCGGCTGAAAAGTCACGGTCAGAGAAGTCTGCAGGGTAATCCAATCTCCTTGTCCTCCCCCCTGGGACACCAGGAAGTGGCAAGACATCTGCATCCAGAACCTTACTTGTGTGCACACTGTCACTATCCTGCCTTACCGAGGCCTCCTGTCACCTGTCATAGAATCCTCACGATAATGAGATGACTCTGCTGGTTCTGTTCCAGTCTACACAACAAAGCTTACAAGTGAGCTACAGGAAATGACAGCCTATTGAGTGGCCATAAATTTCAGGATATGTTTTATGTGGATCGTCACATGAAAAAAAGCACATAATGAAAACCTGGTTTAAGTAATATGTTGTCTTACGGTGATACATTCCCTTTAAAGGGCATCTCTCAGTACCTATGACACTGGCTGACCTGTTACATGTGCGCTTGGCAGCTGAAGGCACCTGTGTTGGTCCCATGTTCATATGTGTCCGTATTGCTGAGAAAAATGAGGTTTTAATATATGCAAATGAGTCTCTGGGAGCAACGGGGGCGTTACCATTACACCTAGAAGCTCTGCTCTCTCTGCAACTGCCGCACCCTCTGCACAGGCCAGGCAGTGAAATCATCATCAGCGGTTGCAGAGAGAGCTGGGCCTCTCGGTGCAACGGCAACACATAATTTTTGCGGACACATATGAACACGGGACCAACACGGATGCCTTCAGCTGCCAAGCACACATGTAACAGGTCAGCCAGTGTCACAGGTACAAAACTGCTGACAGATGCCCTTTAAATGTATCTGCATGGGCTTACATTGTACTGAATGCTTTTTAACCCTACGAGGAGAGACAACGTCCATAAGACAGAAGGTAATTCATGTTCTCTATGGGTACGTATTAAGTAAATAGAGAGTTACATAGCACCCCCTGCTGGTCATTACATTCACCTTCCATTCAAAGAAGGAAAGACATGAAGATATCCGTCAGCCTGTCTCATAGACTGAATCTCTCCCTGACGAAAATCTGGGGGATGTCCTCCAGCAGGGGGTGCTCTAAAGGTGACACAGGTGCACGGCTTCTTACAGTGCACCATAGCTCTTATCAGGCACTGGCAGCAAGCAGAGATCTTGAAAATGCAAAAGAACTGAAAGACAGGGTACCGTATATCAGAAATGTGCTTTGTTTGTAGAAAGGCGGATGACCCCTTTAAGTCTATGCACAAGGAAAAAGATACTCTACCTTTTATAAAGATTTTCCACAAATATGTACTTTGCACTATGAATGGACCTCTCCATCATTTTAACCGGGGCGAGCTGCAAGGAATCACACAGGTAAGAGTCAGAGAGAGTCAGTAAACTATGATATATACCCTGCTGATAGGAAGAGTCCCCCTTTAAAAAGCAATATGCAGCATGTCTGATACCATGAGACTATGGGCTGGGTGCAGAAAGCTTCAAACTTCCATGTTTGCCCTGGGAGTCCATTATAGCAGGTTTTAAAGGGATTCTGTCACCAATCCAACAGTCTGACTAGACACATACGTAGTTGAAGTTCACCGGATTCACGCCGTTTTTATTTTGTTGATCCGCGGCATGACATTTTTATTTAATATACAAATTAGGCCTTTGGTGCAATTAAGGTGTCACCATTGCTCTTGTTGCACCTAAGCTCCAGCCCCTCCCTGGCTGCTTTGATGGACAGGGCCAAGCAGTGGCAAAGCCGAGAGGGAGGGTCTGACCAAAGAAAGGTGCAGAGCTTGGGTGCAACAAGAGCAATGGCAATGCCCTCATTGCACCAAATACCTAATATGCATCTTGGGAAAAAAAGTGTCACAACTCAGGGACGGAACCTGGGATCAAGAAAAGAAAAATAGGTTTTTAATCAGGTGAACCACAGCTATGTGTCCAGGCAAACGGCTGGATAGTGACAGATTCCCTTTAAGGGATCTATAGGCTCCGAGAATGAAGAAAACCAGCAGTGCCATCAGTGGGCAGCGCCATGCCAAGGACACTGTGAATATATCCTGTAAAGCGTCCTAATAAGGGGGATTTCACTAACAATACATCCACAGGATAGGGGATAAGCATCGGATCGCAGGGGTCTGTCTACTGGGATCTCTGGAAACCATGAAAACGAAGGTTGTGAAGTTCCCCAATAGAATGGAGTGATGGTAAGTGACCACCGCTCCACTTACCTCCGTGCAACTGCCGGAGACAGGGCGAGCGCTGCAATCTGCAGTCCTGTCCCCTCCGCTTCCGCCCAGCAGCGTTGCCGATCATGTCACCAGCCCTGTTGGGCCGCTTTAGCCGTTTTACAGCCCACCCTTTAGTGCCGGTGACGCAAAAGGGCTCACTGCTGGGCGTAAGCCGTACATCACCGGATCTCTAAAAAATGCCTTTGCCCTGCGCGATTCAGCACAAGGCAAAGGAGAGCTGCTGCGGTGCTCCTATTAGGGGGACTGCCTGGGTGAAGATGTGGGTACGTCCGGGTTCAGACAAACCCTTTAATTGTGGTCATGGGAACAGGTGGGGGAGCGGATATCCTTACCGATGGCCGGGTGTGGACATCCAACATTGTCAGCTGAACGTAGGTCTGCAGCGTTAACCCCCATCTTGTTGGATCGGTGTACATTAGGCCCTAAACAAACAAAATCTAATGAATATGGGCAAGAGTTTCAATCACAGCCAAAGAATCTAAAACAGCGTCATCAAATCAAATCAATCGGATATATATACGGTATATATATATATATACTGTATATGTTTGGCAATGTCTTCAACTTCTAAAGATCTACTGGGACAGTTTGTCAAAAAATGGCTCTTAGGTTCCCTTGAAAGTTGCAGGTTCCCTACATTAAAGTGGTTCTCGGGGCTACAGATATTGATAACCTGTCTCCAGGATAGGTCATTAATATCAGATCAGTGGGGGTCCGACACCCATCACCCCCAACAATCAGCTCTTTAGGACTGCAGCTGAGCCAGAAGCTAACAGTGTTCAAAGCAGAGGCTCCATACACGGTGTAGTTTTCGGCACTGATGTACGGTACTGAAACTCAGCTCCATTCACTTAAAGGGGTTATCCAGGATAGGCCATCAATATCATATACTGGCTAACCCATTTAAAGGGGTTTTCCCATCTCAGCCAATAGAGGGCCTATCGCTAGGATCTGCCCCAATTGTCTGATAGGTGCAGGTCCCAGAGGGACACCGAGGACGGAGCCCCAAAAGTTTGGGAAGGTGGCTATTTCCATCTGCCCCATAGAAATGAATGGGAGCGGTGGCCGTGCAAACGTGGTGCACTCCCATTCACTACTAAGGGGAGAGCGCTTGGAGGCCACCACCGGCCACCACCTTTTCCACTCCGTTCTCAGCGTAGACCGGCACCTATCAGACAATGGGGACATATCCTAGCGATATGCCCCCACTGTCTCAGATGGGAATACCCCTTTTAATGGGAGCTGAGCTGTAGTGACCAAGCACGACCACTACACAGTGCATGGCGCCGTCTTCCTACAGAACTAGTACCTAGTACAGCAGCAGCTTGAAACAGCTGATCAGCGGGGGGTGCTGGGTGTTGTTCCTCCACCGATCCAATATTGATGACCAATCCCGAAGAGAGGTCGGCGATATCTGCAGCCCAGAGAACCACTTTAAGAACAGGGAATTTTTCTAAAATAAAGGTGGGATGTGCATGCCCATGTTGCAGGAGTTGCTTCCATTTTTACCATCCTGGGTCATGTAGAGTAGAAGAACTTGGGACTTCAGCCATCCTTGTAAGGAGGAAGAATGGTGGGAGGCCGTTCACCACTCACTGCTGCCAGGGCCCTGGGGCTTTACGGGGGCAAAGGCCCTTCTGCCGCAGACGAGGCTGGTAATTTATATGGCACATGATAGGTGGGTAGTCCTGTTACAGATTTTGCATTGGGGTCAAGCTATGTGTCAGCTACCGAGCATGAAGGTTGGTCCTTATGTCCCCAGCTCCACTGTCACAATAGCAAACACACAGCTGCCATATTACACACTGGAGTGTTCCTTCTGGGGCCACAGGACCTCATGTCTGCATCCGAATGGAATGACGGACACGCGTGTGCACTGACGCTCCATTCAAATCCTATGGGACTGCCAGGGGTGCCATGTACTGTATGCAGCCTTCTTCGGCAGTCCCATATAATTTTAACAGAGTGGCAGTGCACACACTTGACTGTCAGTCCATTCAAGCGAAAGGTCAGACCCATCTTATGGACTGGAGATAAGTTGTGATTTTAGGACAGCGCCTTTAAAGGGATTGTCCACTGGACAGGAATGGTCATAACATAATTGAAGATCTTAGACAATGGGGGCATATCGCTAGGATATAGTTAAAAGGTTGAACCGGCACTCAGAACAATTGGAGATCGCGTGGAATATTATAAATGGATTTATTAATGTCATAGAATATATGTCTCTACATTAAACATGTATACATTACATAAAAATTACAACAGAGATTATAAAAATATAAAAAAGAGAGAAAGAGTATGGATATACCCAGGACCTGAATTTTGCAATAGTATGAAATCGTTGCGTCCAAGGTTCACTGTATCAAACAACTGCATCCATTTCCTCCTAATAAGGCTACATGCACACGACCGTGCCACAAACCGCGGATCCGCAAAAAACGGAAGCCGCCCGTGTGCCTTCCGCAATTTTCGGAACGGAACGGGCGGCCATTGATATGTTATATTTTTTTGCGGGGCCGCAGAACGGAGCAGTGGATGCGGACAGCCCACGGAGTGCTGTCCGCATCTTTTGCGGCCCCATTGAAGTGAATGGGTCCGCATCCGAGCCGCCAAAACGGAGGCTCAGATGCAGACCCAAACAACGGCCGTGTGCATGAGGCCTAAGGGTGATTCTCGTGGATTACAGTTAATATGGTAGAGTGAAATCCCAATGTCATATACACTGGTGTATTTTAGGTTGCAGTACTTATTACACTAACAGATGATATGGATTCAATACGGTCAAATTCCGTGCGGCGTACTGTTTCTTCAAGATAATTCAATTCATAAGATGCATCAAGTCATGAGTCGCCGTGTGTGAGTATAATTCCACTCTAAACAATGTCAATATTCCTGTTTCAACTCTCTTAAAAATCGAGACACACCATACATGTGATCCCAATAGTATAGTCGGTGAATCAGCCCACTCTGTACTCACGGTATACCTCGCTGGTCCACCTTAATCGGTGTGTGGAACGCCGCCGGAATGTGAAGCTGTGGGACGCCACCGATTAAGGTGGACCAGCGAGGTATACCGTGAGTACAGAGTGGGCTGATTCACCGACTATACTATTGGGATCACATGTATGGTGTGTCTCGATTTTTAAGAGAGTTGAAACAGGAATATTGACATTGTTTAGAGTGGAATTATACTCACACACGGCGACTCATGACTTGATGCATCTTATGAATTGAATTATCTTGAAGAAACAGTACGCCGCACGGAATTTGACCGTATTGAATCCATATCATCTGTTAGTGTAATAAGTACTGCAACCTAAAATACACCGGTGTATATGACATTGGGATTTCACTCTACCATATTAACTGTAATCCACGAGAATCACCCTTAGGCCTCATGCACACGGCCGTTGTTTGGGTCCGCATCCGAGCCCGCCGTTTTGGCGGCTCGGATGCGGACCCATTCACTTCAATGGGGCCGCAAAAGATGCGGACAACACTCCGTGGGCTGTCCGCATCCACTGCTCCGTTCTGCGGCCCCGCAAAAAAAATATAACATGTCCTATCCGGACAAGAATAGGCAGTTATATTAATGGCCGCCCGTTCCATTCCGCAAATTGCGGAAGGCACACGGGCGGCTTCCGTTTTTTGCGGATCCGCGGCACGGTCGTGTGCATGTAGCCTTATTAGGAGGAAATGGATGCAGTTTTTTGATACAGTGAACCTTGGACGCAACGATTTCATACTATTCAGGTCCTGGGTATATCCATACTCTTTCTCTCTTTTTTATATTTTTATAATCTCTGTTGTAATTTTTATTTAATGTATACATGTTTAACCCTTTCACGACTGCAATCTGTATATATACGTGATAGCTGCACATACCCCGTGCAGCTACCACGTATATAAACGTTCTGGCAGCTCTTTAATCCAAGCGCTGCAAAGCGCTTGGATTAAAGCTTCTGCCCCTGCCCTGTATACTGTCACGGACAGCATACAGTGCAGTAATGCCGGCAAGGGACCAATCAGAGTGGCCCCTTGCCGGCAATCGATCCGATTGGTTAGTCTGTGCAGACTAACCAATCGGATCGCGGCAGTGTTAAAATTCCGGTTTCCTGCTCTGATCTGCGCTCTGCAGACCAGAGCATGAAATCAGGTAATGTGTCCTCGAGTAATACACCCCCCCCCCTGCCGATATGTGCCTCCGATCTGTGCCTCCGATCTGTGTCTGTGCCCCCCCTTGTGCCGCCTGCAGCTCAACTCCTACTAGCTGCTGAGATGTGGTCCGCCCCCTCCAGTCATTTTGTAGCCTCCCCGATCCCCTCCCTACCCATGCAGTCATTTTGTAGACTCCCCGATCCCTCCCCCCCCCCACCTTTCCAGCGCTGCCCCCCGATCCCCCTGCTGTGTGCGATGGCGGCAGCTCCATTACTGAGCCGCCGCCATCAGCAGAGAGTGTCAGCTCTATGCTGACACTCTCCTGTAACCCCATAGATGCCGCGGTTGCGGCATCCATGAGGTTAACAGAGGGAGGGAGCTCCCTCTCTCAACCATCGGGGCTGCAGCGCTGTGATTGCAGCACCCGATGGTTGCCATGGCAACCGGACGCTTTGCAAAAGCGTCCTGTTGCCATGGAAAGGTGTCCAGTGCTGCCACCTACAGGACATCTGAAAGTATTATACTTTGGAATACAAGAGCATTGCAAAGTATAGTACAACTATCAGCCCCACTGGATCTTGAAGATCCAAGAGGGAACTGATAAAAAAAAGTGAAAATAATAAAAGTGATAATAAGTAAATAAATAAATAAAAATGTAAATTAAAAAAAGAAATTGCCTTTTCCTATAAAAAAATGAAAAAATAAAATACACATATTAGGTGTCAGCGTGTCCGTAACGACTGCCTCTATAAATATATCACATGATAGACCCCGTCCGATAAACACCATAAAAATAAAATAAAAAAACAAACAGTGCCAAAAAAAGCTATTTTTGTCACCTTACATCACAAAAAGTGCAACAGCAAGCGATCAAAAAGGCTTATGACCCCCAAAATAGTACCAATCAAACCGTCAACTCGTCCCACAAAAAATGATACCCTATTTAAGACAATCACCCAAAAAATAAAAAAGTTATGGCTCTCAGACTATAGAGACACTAAAACATCTTTTTTTGGTTTCAGAAATGCTATTATTGTGTAAAACTTGAATAAATAAGAAAAAGTATACATATTAGGTATTGTCACGTCCGTAACAATCTTCTCTATAAAACTATCACATGACCTAACTCCTCAGATGAACGCTGTAAAAATAAATAAATGAAAACTGTTCCAAAACAGCCAATTTTTGGGTCACCTTGCCCCATAAAGTGTAATAATGAATGATCAAAAAATCCTATGTACCCAAAAATGGTACCAATAAAAACCTCAACACTTTCTGCAAAAAACGAGCCCCTGCACAAGATGATCGGCAGAAAAATAAAAAACATATGGCGTTCAGAAAACCAATCCAGCACAATCTGCCTTCCAAAAACCATATGGCATTTATTTCCTTCTGCGCCCTGCCGTGTGCCCGTACAGCAGTTTACGACCACATGTGGGGTGTTTATGTAAACTGCGGAATTAGGGTAATAAATATTGAGTTTTGTTTGGCTGTTAACTCTCAATGTGTTAAAGAAAAAAAAATTATAAAATGGAAAATCTGCCCAAAAAGTGAAATTTTGAAATTTCATCTCTATTTTCCTTTAATTCTTGTGGAACGCCTAAAGGGTTAACAAAGTTTGTAAAATCAGTTTTGAGTAACTTGAGGGGTGTAGTTTCTACAATGGGGTCATTTATGGGGGTTTCCACTATGTAAGCCCCACAAAGGGACTTCAGACCTGAACTGGTCCTTAAAAAGTGGGTTTTGGAAATTTTCTTAAAAATTGTAAGAATTACTTCTAAACTTCTAAGCCTTCTAACGTCCTAAAAAAATAAAATTACATTTCCAAAATGATGCCAGCATAAAGTAGACATATGGGGAATGTTAAGTAATAAATATTGTATTAGGTATCACTTTCTGTTTTAGAAGCAGAGAAATTGAAATTTGGAAAATTGTGAATTTTTAAAACTTTTTGGTAAATTTGGGATTTTTTCATAAATAAAGGTGAAATATATTGACTCAAATATATGACTATCATGAAGTACAATGTGTCACGAGAAAACAATCTCAGAATGGCTTGGATAAGTAAAAGCATTCCAAAGCTATTACCACATAAAGTGACGCATGTCAGATTTGTAAATTTTGACCTGGACACTGGGGCATCAATGACCCTTGGTCATGAAAGGGTTAATGTAGAGACATATATTTTATGACATTAATAAATCCATTTATAATATTCCACGCGATCTCCAATTGTTCTGAGTGCCGGTTCAACCTTTTAACTATTTACATACTCAAGAACTAGGGGTGTTTCTTTGACCCTGAGCACCAGTTGTGGTTATCCAGAGTGAGCCATCTGTTCAGCGTTTGCAATCGCTAGGATATGCCCCCATTGTCTGATAGGTGCGGGTCCCACCTCTGGGACCCGCACCTACAAGGAGAACGGACACGGGGAGAGTTGTGGCTGGAGGACCCCGGGTTTCCCGGGGTTCGTCCACCACCAGGCGCAGCTCCCCGCCTCTCCCATTGAAGTGAATGGGAGCACACCGCGCATGCACGGCCACCGCTCCCCTTAATTTCTATGGGGCCGACAGAAATAACCGAGCCAGCGCTCGGCTATTTTCGGCGGCTCCATAGAAATGAATGGAGGTGAGACCCGCACCTATCCTAGCGATATGCCCCCATTGTCTAAGATGGGATAACCCCTTTAAGGATCATATACCCACCTCTTTCACCCGCCCCACAACGTCCATGGCCACCCCCCAGATCTTCAGTGCCATTGCAACCATGACATCATCTTCCTGGCTACAGCGTTGATATGCCCAATCACTGGCCCCAGAAGTATATAAAACATGACCATCGAGGCTAGTGATTGGCTGCAGGAGTCAGGTATATGGAGACGTCGCTGCTGCAGCCAAACAAAGCTTGGACAGGGCGGGCGGAGTGGAAGTGGCAGGTAAGCATGTGTTATTTTAAGCCATCCAACCATCAGGACGAGCGTGCCTCCGCAGGACCTCTGCCTCCCATGAAAAGAATATGAGATCGTACAATAACTCACCAGTGGGTTGTGTCCTTGGACATTTCTCCATTTTGCCACCGGCTCTGTTAAAACCTTAAAAATAAATGAATTTATTTAACATTCGGCAAGCAGGATCCCTGCGGACGTCTCCTGGACCTCTACCATCAGTGTCAAATCTGCAACAAATGCGCAGGAAATGCCGCAGAATTTATATAGTGTTCATAATGAGGACCAAAACTGGGTCAAGGTCTATGGAGGCCCCTGGGCAAAACAGTCTCTGCAGCATCCAAATAATACCGCCATACAGTGCACAAAATAACGCCGCTACATTAGCCCAATAACTGAGCTATACAGTGACCTAATTATACCAAGACACTACCAAGCAGCTGCTGCAGCAAATATTGACGAATAGAGACCCTAAGGCAGGCATGTCCAAAGTGCGTCCCTCCAGCTGTTGCAAAACTACAACTCCCAGCATGCCCTAATAGCTGTAAGCTATCCAGGCATGCTGGGAGTTGTAGTTTTGCAACAGCTGGAGGGCCGCACTTTGGACATGCCTGCCCTAAGGCTCCATTCACACGTCCGCAATTGTGGTCCGCATCCGTTCCGCAATTGTGCGGAACGGGTGTGGACCCATTCATTCTCTATGGGGACGGTATGGATGCGGACAGCACACAGTGTGCTGTCCGCATCCGCATTTCTGGAGCGCGCCGTCGATCTTCCGGTCCGCGGCTCCAGAAAAAAATAGAGCATGTCCTATTCTTGTTCGCAATTGCGGACAAGAATAGGCATTTCTATGGGGGTGCCGGCTGGGTGTATTGCGCAATACACTACGGAACTGTAAAGGGACCCTAAGAGGGTGGAAGACCCAGGGCATTTGCTCTTTTCGTTCTTCCTATAAGGGGTTGTCCACCTTTGTTGTTCTTTGTTTCAGACCCCCCCCCCCCCATACCGCCATATAGTGTACAAAATGCATTGCCATCCATTTGGCACTAGCACAATCTCATACAGATTATATCAGCATTGTGCGGGTGCATGTAAACAGGCGTGACCACTTACAAGTCTGTGTGTGAGGATTAGGCTACATGCACACGACCGTTCCGTGTTTTGCGGTCCGCAAACTGCAGATCTGCAAAAACGGAAGCCGCCCATGTGCCTTCCGCAATTTGTGGAACGGAACGGGCGGCCTATTGTAGACATGCCTATTCTTGTCCGCAAAACGGACAAGAATAGGACATGTTATATTTTTTTTGCGGGGCCGCGTAACGGAGCAATGGATGCGGACATCACACGGAGTGCTGTCCGCATCTTTTGCGGCCCCATTGAAGTGGATGGGTCCGCACCCGAGCCGCAAAAACTGCGGCTCAGATGCGGACCCGAACTACTGTCGTGTGCATGAGGCCTTAAACGTTAGGTTCTTAAAGGGACGGTAAACACAGGTGAAAAATAAACTAAAACCCCTATAATACATAACACAAGGCACACTACTGGCCTCTACAGGACCCCCACCACTCCCATGTGTGAGCCCGCTATACGGTACATATGACCTTCCTTACCTCGAGGTTGGCAGTATTGGAGAAATATTCCAGGCAGCTCGTCTTTCCGCTCGCTATGTTGCCCTCTACACAGATCTACAAAGATTAAAAAAAAGGTTAGAGAAGAAGAAATCGGAAAGAATTTTGAGCTACATGGATGGTCGTAGCTACAGGCCCGAAGCCTGAGACGGCACTAGAATGTATATTTCTTTAAACCCCTCAACTGGCGGCGCTGCATACAAGAAAGCAGCGGACGGCAGGTACTTACCGTGCTTTTAGCTTTGTCTTTCAAACTGTTACCTAGAAAGAAGTACAAAAACAATAAGTTTTCCAATATCATAAACAGCCCCCCATGTGCCGGGCCCCTCTCAGGTAATATACTTAGCCCGCTCCCGGTCCCCGCACCACCACTGCGGCTTCTTCCTGTACATGGATGAAAACATCCGGTGTCTTTGAGAGGAGCAGCCAATGGCAGGCAGGGACGGGAATCCCTAACATGGCGGGTGACACTAGGGAGGCTCGTCCCCACCTGCCATTGGCTGTTCCCCACATCGACACCGGATGTTTTCATCCGTGTACAGGGAGAAGCAGCGGCGGCGCGGGGACCCGGAGTGGCGCAGGGAGCGGGAAGCCAGGTAAGTATATTCCCTCTGAGGGGCCCAGCCCATGGGGGGGGGGGGCTGTTTATGATATTGGATAACCCCTTTAAGATTATTTAGAGGTAATTGTGACACTCTCCCTGACCGCAGTATTTTTGCTAACTGGAAACATACTGTATCTGGGAATGAGCCGCGAGTCTGATTAATTAAAGGGGTTGTCCGCTTTTTTTTTTTTAATGTTCCTCAGGATGGGTCATCAATATCAGATCGGCGGAGGGGCGACACATCAGTGGTTTTCACCGACCGTGAGTAAATGGAAAAACCACAGAGACATGCACCACTTTGGTCCAAACACTCCTATTGTAGTCTAGGGGGTCCGCAATGCGGATGGCGTCCATTTTCTGTCAGTGATTTTCAAGGACCACTGGTAGGAGACGCTCTGACAATTTTTAAGTGCAAAAAACGGACACCAGGACCAAACACGGATGAGCCGCTGACCATCTTCTCATAGATGTCATCACAGACATTTGAAATAGGCCTAAGGCCTCATGCACATGACCGTATCCGCTTTGCAGATACGCAAAATGCAGATGCAGGTCATGTGCCGTCCACATTTTTTCTGCGGACCCACTGACTTCAACGGGTGTAAAAATACGCTTCAAACTAAGGCCCCTTTCACATGGGCGAGTATTCCACGCGGGTGCAATGCGTGATGCGAACGCATTGCGCCCGCACCGAATCCTGACTCCATTTCAATGGGTCTGTGTACATGAGCACTGTTTTTCACACATCACTTGTGCGTTGCGTGAAAATCTCAGCATGTTCTATATTCTGCGTTTTTCATGCAACACTGGCCCCATAAAAGTGAATGGGGCTGCATGAAAATCGCATCGCATCTGCAAGCAAGTGCGGGTGCGATGCATTTTTCACGGATAGTTGCTAAGAGATGTTGTTTGTAAACCTTTAATGCGCATTTCACCTGCGCGATAAAAACTGAACAACTGAATGCAATCGCAGACAAAACTGACTGAACTTGCTTGCGAAATCACGCATTTTTAACTGAACGCATCCAGACCTAATCCGTATCACTTGTCTGCAAGGGGCCTAAGGCTCCATTCGTATTGCTGTAATGGAGACTGGATGTGGACTTATTCACTTCAATGGGGCCACAAAAGATGCGGACAGCACACAGTATGCCCAGTCCGTGGCACCGCAAAAAACATAGAACATGTTTTGCAGACAAGAATAGACACTGTTACAACGGGTCCGAAAAAAACGGTTTATTCCACACGGACGTCATCTGTATTTTTTTGCAGATCCACGTTTTACAGACCACAAAAAACATACGTCGTGTGATTGCACCCCAAGCCACCCGATGGTATAGCGTCAGGAAACCAACTGTCTCTGGACCAGATTCATCCGGCCTGAGCCCCTGTGATAAATCTGGTGCCGGGATTTACGCCATCCGATTAATAAATCTGGGCCACAGTGTGCAAATATTGCCAGAAAAATCGGCACAAAAACAATAGGTGGCCAAAATAAAAGTGGTAAAAAAAAAATTGACTAAATTCACATGGAAAATTGGTGATGGACTCTGACGGATAGGACGGGGCGACCTCGTCTGTGACACCCATCCCGTGACCAAGCATTGCTGTGCAAGCGCTGCAGCCATTGAACTGAATGGGTAACTTTCAAGTTGCTATGACCACCACCCCAGCATCCCCAAAAATGTCAACACTGCATTATTCTTTGTGATTCTGGGGTCCATGGCCCTATTCTGTGCAATGGCTGCAATGCTACACCACCATCTTTGATTGGGGCCCACAGCAACCAATCAGATCTCAGCTCTCATTTATCACATGCTTCTTTAAAATTGAAAGCAGCGTTCTTGTTGGTTGCTATAGGCAACGCGGCCTTTCCTTTCCCCTGGCGCTGCCCAGCACTGCAGTCTGGAGCAGCGCACCTGTCGAGGTGTGTGTATAGGGCGTACAGGGGGCTGCGGTATTTTACCTTGACTATCGCTGTGAAATAACAGGCTCATGACGGGACAGACCCGGGCTGGGGGCCGCTGTATCACAAGCCGTAACCTGCCGCACAGCCGAGCCGCTGCTGAGAATGACATGCCCGGTAACGAGGCCTACACATGGCGGAACACATCCGGCTTCTCCTCAGAAACTCCTCCGACATCGTCACAGCCGGCGGGGAGGGGACCTGAGTGTCAGCCCGGCCCCGGTGTGTGACTGCTGGAGTGGGGCTGGGGCCCCTAGTAGGAGCCTGTGGAGGGGGCCAGCTGCTAGAAAGGAGCTGGGGCCCCTAGTAGGAGCCTGTGGAGGGGGCCAGCTGCTAGAATGGGGCTGGGGCCCCTAGTAGGAGCCTGTGGAGGGGGCTAGCTGCTAGAATGAGGCCGGGGCCCCTAGTAGAAGTCTGTGGAGGGGGCTAGCTGCTAGAAAGGAGCTGGGGCCCCTAGTAGGAGCCTGTGGAGGGGGGCAGCTGCTAGAAAGGAGCTGGGGCCCCTAGTAGGAGCCTGTGGAAGGGGGCAGCTGCTAGAAAGGAGCTAGGGTCCCTAGTAGGAGCCTGAGGAGAGGGGCAGCTGCTAGAATGGGGCCCCTAGTAGGAGCCTGTGGAGGGGTCGGCTGCTAGAAAGGAGCTAGGGTCCCTAGTAGGAGCCTGTGGAGGGGGGCAGCTGCTAGAAAGGAGCTGGGGCCCCTAGTAGGAGCCTGTGGAGGGGTCGGCTGCTAGAAAGGAGCTGGGGTCCCGAGTAGGAGCCTGAGGAGAGGGCCAGCTGCTAGAATGGGGCCCCTAGTAGGAGCCTGTGGAGGGGCCAGCTGCTAGAAAGGAGCTGGGGCCCTTAGTAGGAGCCTGAGGAGAGGGGCAGCTGCTAGAAAGGAGCTGGGGTCCCTAGTAAGAGTCTGTGGAGGGGGTCAGCTGCTAGAAAGGAGCTGGGGCCCCTAGTAGGAGCCTGTGGAGGGGGCAGCTGCTGGAATGAGGCTGGGGCCCATGAGTTTGATATCCCAGCCATAGGGGAAAGGAAGAAAGCTCTAGAGGTCAAACACGCTGGGGGTCGTTCACTATTATTTTTTGACGGCTTTTCAGTTACATTTACTCCGGCGTTGCTGACAGAAGATGGGCCTCGCCATCAATTAGGTGCTTCTTTGGTGGTCCGTGCACCTGCCAGAAAATCTCTGTCAACCAGGGGCTTCGTTTTTTGCTGGCGTAAAAACAGCTGTGCAACAAAAATCGCCACAAAAAACACTGAAAAAAAACGCATGCGGTTATTCTCCTGATTTCACGGAAAGAAGTAGTTCTCATGTTGGTAATTTACAGGTGTCGGAACTTTTTATATTATTCTGTCGATGTCCCGCTGGCCGGATTATCTGCTGACCAGGCGCCATTTTTGGGGTGCAGAGAAAAGATTGAAGGTTTTCTGGGTTCAGGACATTGATGGTGTAACCTCAGGATCAGTCGATCAGATCAGTGGGGTCTGACTCCAGGGACCCCCGCCGATCAGCTGTTTGAAGAGTCCGCCTCGCAGGGGCTCACGCAAAGCAAATCCCGATGACCGGCCATGTGCGGAACGGTCCTGGCCTCTATACAGTCGTCCTAGCTTGGACGTGTTCTCTCGGGCCACGGAATGGGCGTACGGATGTGGACCGCACACGGTATCTCTTGCGGCCATGTTGAAGTGAATGTGTCAAAAACTGAGGACCGGATGCGGGAAAAAAAAAAGCCAGCCCTAACTGAGATGAAATGCACCGGACGGACCCTACTGAATATAACTTTGATTGGCAGTATCTCCCATATTTTGTAGGGAATCTGCAACAGAGGCTGACATTTAAAGAAGTTGTCCCATCTCGTACAATGGGGGCATATCGCTAGGTGATAGGTGCGGGTCTGGACCCGCACCTATCAGACATATCCTAGCAGTATGCCCCCATTGTCTCAGATGGGAATAGCGGCCTCCTGCACACGTTGCAGCGTAGTACAGTACCATTATACAAATCTCATGCACACTCCGCAGATTTTTTTTCTGTATGGAAATTGACCTGCGTTGCGTTCTTCTAAATCTGCAGCCTGTCAATAATCGTTTTTAGTTTTAGCGGTGGATTTCAAACCTTTTCAGATGAGGGTGAGTTCTGCAGCAAAACCGCATCTAATCCGCACTTACAAACACGGAAATTGATTTGAATCTTCTGAGCGTTCACTCGCCCCCGTGTACGGGTACCCTCAGGGTATGCTCACAGGGCAGACCTATTAGCCATTTCCACAGGGGGTAATCTAACGTGTGACTGCCCGCCGCGGTTTCCACCACAACAATTAACACGCACAGTTTTGGTTCTTTTTATTCGGTGACGTGCGTTGCCAATCCACATTGTGTGAACTAAGGCCTCGTTCACATTTCCACTTGATTTCAATGTGCTTGTTCACCGAAAATCTGGTTTTCCGCTGACCCATGGAAAATGGCGGAGACATGCTCTACTTTGGTCCAACATGAAGTCTATGGGTCTGTGAAAAACCACAGATAGAACGTGGATGGCACGGAAATAGAGATGCTCTGGAAACTGATTTTCAGCCTAGCAGGGTCTGTGGAATATGGAAAAAAACGGACACACAGGCCAAACATGGATTCTTGACAGACATCTTCATGGATGAAACGCGGACGAATTCTCCATGGCCGTTAGATGGACACGGAAATGTGAACGAGCTCTAAGGCACAGATTCCCCTTTAAAACAATGGGAAGTGCCAAAGTTATGTAGAGGCCTGCACCTCTCGCCCGGCAGGCCGTGCGACTGACTTAGCTCTCCGCCAGCCCTCTTGTTGGAGTACATTTAAGCCTTTTTCCCACGCCAAAAAAACAGCATGAAAAATGATAAATTACCTGGGCCTTCTCGCCCACGCCACGCCCCCCTTTGGTCACCACTTTTGAAAAGGGGTGTGAAGCGGGAAAAGTCACGGATTTTGCTGCAAAAAGGGCGTGCAGCAGAATGTGCAATGTGGGAAAAAAAATTCTTGGGGCGGGGGGGTCATAGAAAAAAAAGTCCCGGTGTGTTTTCTTTTTTTCCACAATGTTCACCCTGTGGTTTAAGTAAGGCTACTCTCACACTTTCCCTTTCCGCTATTGAGATCCGTCATAGGACAAAACTGAACTGAATGAAACTGAGTGCACCACAATGCATTCCGTTCGGCTGCGTCCATATCGCAGACAGAATAATGTGTTTTTTCTTGTCCGCGATGTGGTGTGGAGCAAGACGGATCCGTCCTGACACACAATGTATATCAATGGGCAGGATCCGTTTTTTTCTGACACAATAAAAAACGGATCTGTCCCCCAATGACTTTCAATGGTGTTTATGACGATACCGTCTTGGCTATAGAAGATATAATACAACCGAATCCGTTCATGACTGAGGCATGCGGCTTTATTATGGTAAAGGAAGCGTTTTTGGAGATCCATGACGGATCCAGCAAAAAACACTAATGTGAAAGTAGCCTAAAATGTTAACGTCTTTTTTACAGGTTGTTACAATTGTGTTAATATATTATGTTTTTGTTTTTTTTTATACTGTGAACTTTTTGCTTCTAGAAACTTTGGAAAACTTCACTTGGTTTTTGTTATTCCCACAAGGCGGGGGCTACAGGGTGATCTTGGCCACATTGGGCAACCCAACCAAAGATGAGCGGTGACACAACGGAAATCACAACTTGCCACGACCTTAGAATCTCAAAACTCCAGTAATATTGGATATTTTTGACAACCAGGGGTAGGGCTGAAACGATTACTCGATTGAATCGAGTAATTTGACACAAAAAAAAAATCCTGGATGCAAATTTTCTTGCATCGAGGATTCGTTAGTGTCATGCGACCACGGAGCGGGAGTGAAGCGCTTGCTATTACTCACCGCTCGGTGGTCACCCGCCAGACCGCACTTTCCTCCTGTCACATCGTCAGGACATAGCACACGTACGTGTGCACTATGACCTGACGCTGTGTGACGACCGTGCAGTGTGCGGGGAAGAAGATGGACTAGCTGTGGAGCGGCGCCAATACAGGAGAGGTAAGTATTTTATTTCATTGGCGTGGGGGACATGGCTAGGAAAGGGAGATGGTGGTACTGGGGGGTAAGCTGGTGGCCCTGAGGGGGGGGGGAGCCTGATGGCCCTGGGGGGGGGGGGAGCCTGATGGCCCTGAGGGGGGGGGGGGGGGGAGCCTGATGGCCCTGAGGGGGCAGCTGATGACACTGAGGGGGGAGCTGATGGCACTGAGGGGGCAGCTGATGACCCTGAGGGGGGAGCCTAATGGCACTGAGGGGGCAGCTGATGGCACTGAGGGGGCAGATGAGTTTTTATAAAGTTGAATGTTCTTTAAATTAGTTTTTTGTTATTAGAGTACTCGATTAATTGTTGGATTAATCGATAGAATACTTAATTACAAAAATAGTCAATAGCTGCAGCCCTAATCGGGCGTCACATTCACAGCAACTTGCACTGCGACCCCATTCAGGCTGCTACACAGCGTTCTTGGCATCGCCACCTGTCACACGAGCCCCAGCAGGAGATTTGCTGATTGCCCCCAGGCCGTCTATTCGGCACAGTAATACGCATACAGCCGTGGCAGGTCTGGGGGTCATCGTTGGGCTCCGGCTGCAATGAGAACCCATCGATTCCCAGCATTAATGTCCGTGTCAAGAGGGACCAGAAAGTGACCAGTGACGTCGCGCTCTCCGCCTCCCCCCTCCCGGCTCAGCTGTCTCGCTGCTTGGAACATGTTGGCGTCTCTGTGCCGAACCTTCCCCGCACCCTCTTCATGACCGTGGGTTAATCTACAGCGCTACTCTACTGCCTTTCATCTACGGCCTAAGACGCTGTTGTTACCGGTTGTTGCGCTCGGACGTGGGGCCTGCTTTTCTGCTTATTTCCGATCTGGCTGTTCCTGCCGCTTCTGCCGCTCTCTCCTGTTTTACCTTCCCTGCCGTCGTGAACAGGTCGGTATGTGGAGTTCTTCTGTGGAGTGTGTCTCCGGTCCTCGTTGGTTCGCTGCTCCCCTCCTGTTGTTAGTGTGAGTGGCTCCTCTGTTGGACAAGCTGACAAGCTGAGGATACATATTTGGGACCGCTGCCAAAATCATCCTTGCTTCTTCTCTCCTCACGCTATTGTGCATGATCTGTTCCTTCCCCTGTGTCTGCACCCTCTATCGACTTGCTCTCTCCTCTCCTGGATCCTGTGGTGATTAACCTCCCTGTGTTTGTGAATCTAACTAACCCTGAGTGGAGATCGATAATTTGCTGGACTCTTCGGGGGGGCCTGTATGAAGCCCATGATACAATTAATTCTGTATTGGATCTCTGGTTTTTGTCCAGTATCTTAAAAAAAAAAGAGAAGGGGGGAAAAAAAAAAAAAAAAAAAAAAAAAAGAATTTAAAGGAGGAGAAAGAGTATAAAGAAGAGCGGATATATTTAACAAAAAAGAAAAAAAATAGGGGGACGAAGGGGGAAGAAGGGAAGAAAAAAAGGTGAAGAAAAAAGTTATAAAAAAAGAAAGATAAGAAAATAAGAATAAACAAGAGGGGAGTGGAAGAAAAAGGGAGGAAAAAAAGATAAAAAACAAGAAAAAAAGTGAAAGAGAATTAAAAAAAAAAAGGAAAGGAAAAAAAAAAAAAAAAAAAAAGGAGAAAGAAGGAGAGCAAAGAAGAAAAGATATATATATTAAAAAGGAGAGAAAGAGGCGGAATAAGGCGAAAGAAAAGACAAAAGAGAAATAAATAAAAACTATAAAAAATAAATAAATAAAAAAAGCAGGAAAAAAGTTATGGCCCCAAAAGCTACTAGGCGCTCGACTGATCTCTCAAGCCAGAAACACGGGTCCAAAACTCCTGAACCAACAAAATTGGACCAGTTCCTGAGGTCTCCTAGGGTCAATACCAGGGGCGGACAAAAGGAATTTTTCTCAAAAAAAAAAAATGATGACTCAGAGCTAACTGAGTTAGAAACACAAAAAATCGCTAGATACCCCGAAGAAGAAGACGGTATAATGGGGGAAGTAATCCCTAATGATAACTCTTCTCCGCTAGAAGAAATACTCCTCGCGGTTAAACAGAACGGGGATTTAATACAGGCGGTCACAACCCAATTGGGGTTTATTCAAGTTGATGTGGGTCTAATAAAAGATGATTTGTCCAAAATCCGAGATAGAGTCCACAACCTTGAAAGCTCCGTCACCCTTATACAGAATGAATCCAAAAAAATAAAAACGGAAGTCTCCACATTTAAATCTGAATATAATCTCTTGAAGAAAAAGGTAGTGGACCTTGAAGATAGGTCACGAAGATACAATGTGAGAATAATTGGGATTCCAGAGGGCGCGGAAGAAAAAAATCCAACCCAATTTGTACAGAAATTAATTCTTGAGAACTTTGGGAAAGATTCATTTTCTCCTTTTTTTATGATTGAAAGAGCTCATCGGGTCCCAGGGGGAAAACCAATTCCAGGGAGACAACCTCGGACAGTCCTTGCTAAGTTATTGACGACAGGGGACAGGGACGTCCTCCTGAGAAGGGCGAGGGAATCCCCACCAGTTATGTATAACGGGGTTAGATTGGCTTTTTTTCCCGACTTTTCAAAAGAAATACAAGAAAAGAGACGCACATTTATGATTGTTAAAAAGAGGCTAAGAGAAAGAGATATTAAATATTCGCTTATATTCCCAGCCAAATTGCGGATTGTTTTTAATGACAAAACCCTTTTTTTTGACACCCCGGAAGAAGCTGAGGACTGGCTTGACCGAAATAATCGATAATGTAATTGGGTTATGATCTGGCGGGAATAGTTAGTACTATAAGGGGCCTATACCCCTAAATGTATTTTTCTCTGCTTCCTAATGGGGATGGCTGTGTTGGGGGGAGTGCGGGTGGGTTGGTCATAGGAAAGAAATCTACTACAATATGTGGTGGATTGCTTGTGGGGGGGGGGGGGAGGGGTGGGGGGGGGGGGTTGGGTTGTGGTGCGTCAAAGTAGGTGTGGTTCCCCTTTTTTTTTTTGGTTTACTACTTTTCTTCTTTTTTCTCTTTTCTCCCTCTCTCCTGTTTCTTCACTTAACCATTGTTGATGACGATGATTAGAATTCTTGCTTGGAATATACGGGGTTTGGGGGAAAGAGGTAAGAGACAAGCGGTTTTTGACCTGACTCAGGCCCATCTACCAGCAATAGTATGCTTGTTAGAGACCCACCTTACTGAAGAGACCACTAGAGTGGTCGACAGGGGATGGGCTGCGCATTCGTATCATTCGACCCTCTCCAATTATTCAAGAGGTGTTACGGTGTTGATACATAGACTTATTGATTTCGTCTGTGAGGCATCCTCTGTCGACCAACAGGGGAGATTTATCTTTTTATATTGTAGGTTAGGGGGAAAGCTATGTATTTTGGCCTTTGTCTATATCCCACCGCCATTTTCTTTTTCGGTTCTCAATTCTCTTCTATTATTCATGGATAAATGGCCAGAATGTCCAACATTGATTATTGGCGATTTTAACTGTGTCATCGATCCTATACGTGACAGGGTTTCTATGAGTGCTGGGAGGGACAGTCCGGTCCAGGGGTCTCCCCTTGCACGGTTTTGCCTGGAGGCTGGATTTGAGGACGCTTGGGAAACTCTGGGACAGGGGAAAAGGGTTTTTTCATGCTTTAGTAATGCAGGTAAATCGTTGTCTAGAATAGATCTTGTATTGATAAATAGTAAACATCTGAAATTGATAAAGCGAATGAAATATGAAACAAGGTCAATATCCGATCACTCTCCGCTATTACTTGAACTATGCTTATCTCAGGAAAGATATACACCAAAACCTCCCTTTAGACTAAACCCTTATTGGCTATCAGTTATAAAGACACATGAAATAATTCAAAATGAAATAGGCCGATTTTGGGATATAAACTATGGCTCAGCAAAAATTCAAGTGGTATGGGACACCTTTAAGGCGTATATGAGGGGATTGATGGTTAGTAACATTACGAATCTTAGAAGGGAATATGCTAAAAAACAGAAAAATCTAGAAAAAGATGCAGTGTTGGCGACAGAATCCTTCCATATAAATAAGACGCAGAAGAATAGGGAAAATATGCAAAAAGCCACCCAAATATATGCTAACTTTTTACTGGATAAGGCTCAACAGAGTCTTTTTTTTAAAGGGCAAAAATACTTTACAGAGTCAGGGCGACCTGGTAAACTCCTTTCTAGAGTAATCTCCAATCAACAACCAAAAAAACATATAGATAAGGTTCGAGCGAGTGATGGTAGGATAGTCACTAGACAGGGCCTGGTGGAGAAGGCCTTTCTTGATTATTTCCTTGACCTGTACAAAGCTGATTCCAACATTACAGAGGATAAGATAGATTCCTATCTAGATAGGATCAACTTCTCAACTATTACTGAGACGCAAAAAAAAGCACTAGAATTGGAGGTTTCAATGCAGGAACTTGAGGGAGCTATTAAACTATGCTCAGCTAACTCCACTCCTGGTTCAGACGGGCTTCCATATGAATTCTATACTAAATATGGGGACTGTATTTTTCCCAGATTGTTGGAGGTCTTTGCTGAATCAATGAAGGATGGGATACTACCAGATTCAATGATGGAGGCTATAATAATATTAATCCCAAAAAAAGGCAAGGACCCTCTAGATTTAGAATCTTATAGACCAATTTCTCTGCTCAATGCAGATGTAAAGCTTCTTGCGAGGGTCCTCGCTACAAGGCTTTCTAGGGTCATTTCCTCCATTGTACATCCGGACCAGAGCGGTTTTATTCAAAATAAGGGTACACATCATAATTTACATCGGCTCTTTTCTAATATCCAGGCCCCTGGGGGGACCGCCCGCTCCATCCTGTCATTGGATGCCTCTAAGGCCTTTGACAGGGTGGAGTGGCGCTTCCTCTGGAAGGTTCTTGCTAGGATGGGCTTTGGAGAAAGGTTCATACGCATTCTTAAGTTATTATATAGATCTCCGAGGGCCAAATTGAGCCTTAATGGAATTTTGAGTAGTAGTATTGATTTAAACAGAGGCACCCGTCAGGGTTGCCCATTATCTCCCTTATTATTTGATGTGTATATCGAACCCCTTGCGATTGCTATCAGGCAGGATGATCAGGTCAAAGGATTTGGGACACTAGGAATACAAGACCGTATTTCATTATATGCAGATGATGTTTTGTTCTTTATAGATCATACGGAAACTACTCTCCCTAGGATTATTCAAATGGTTAAACTATTTGGAGAGGTGTCTGGTTTTCTTATAAACTGGGCCAAGACCAGTCTGCTCCCAATAGACCCCCTGCTACAGAAAGAGGTTCCTTTTACACAGTTGGATACTGTTGATACTTTTCAATACTTGGGTTTGACTATATCGCCTCGAGTTGAAAATTTTTTAGAACTTAATTTGATTCCTATAATGGTAAAGATCAGAGCAAAAATAGGAATCTGGCTGAAACTTCCCCTATCTAGAGCTGATCGAGTTTCATTAGTTAAAATGGTGATACTACCACAATTTCTTTATGTGCTTAGGAATACACCTATTTGGATACAAGATAAACATTTTAAACTTATGGAAAGAATAATTAATGATTTAATCTGGGGAAGAAAGCGAGTTCGAATTAAGTTGGAATATTTGTATAAATCTGTGGAGTGCGGGGGCTTAAATCTCCCCTATTTTAAGGGGTATTTTATTGCAGCCCAGTTACTAATGTGTTATGAATCAGAGAACAGTGCACTGCTGGGGAAGTTGGTAACTAGTCACGCTCACAATAATATTTTCACTTTGTTGGAATCTGGGCTATTGAAGATCTATGACCAAGGCTACAGAGAGACTATAAAACTACTCCTGAAAGTGTGGGCCACAATTAGGACATGGTTGAAGGTTAAGGGTTCACTTATATTTACGCCTCTTTGGCATAATTTCTATTTACAAGGGCTAGATGAAATTGCAGCTGACACATTTTGGCAGAATAATAACATTTTATATATTTCACAGGTAGTTAAAGATAGAGAAATTAAACCTTTTATAGAAATGACACACACTATAAAAAATCTTTCATGGTTTAGGTATTTTCAATTGCGATCTGTATTATCTAGTTTGGATGATAAGCGGCTGTTGGATATAGATGATTTACCGTTTTTGAATGATTGGGTAGGGGGTACACCTTCTAGAATAAAAATTTCCAATATATATAAGTTATTACTAAAGACACGGTTTAGTGATATACACTCACCAGGACAAAAAGCGTGGGAGGTGGATTGTCCGAATTTACAAATAGAAGGCTGGGAGAATATTTTTGGGAATTTATCTTTATTATCCCAGAACTTCAACCATGTTCTAATACAATTCTATATTTGTCACAGATTATATATTACTCCCTTGTGGATGAATAAATGTGGGTTAAGAGATTCGTCCAACTGTCCCAAATGTGACACTGTAGGAGCGGACTTTCTCCATATGATATGGACTTGTCCAGAACTTATAAATTATTGGAATAGTATCAATAACTGTATTATGTATAAACTAAAAATTCAAATTCCTTTTGAACCACAAGTATTTGTTCTTAATGATCTTTCCAAACTAAAAAATCACAAGTATCAAAAGATTTTCCTGAGCAGAATACTGATGTTGGCTAGAGTTCTGATCAGTCGGACCTGGTTTGCCCGTTCCGCTCCAGACATAAATACATGGTTAAACTTAACTGATAAGGTAAAGAACTATGAGAAAATTATATATAAACGGAGGGAAACTGAGTACCAGTGGAGTAGGATATGGGACGGTTGGAGGATTTGATTAGCTGAGGTCAGGTTGTTTCATATTTGGGGGTCCTACTTTGACGCACCACATATTGGGGGGGAGGGAGGGGAGGGTTTTCTAATTGCTATGAAAAGACGAGTTGAATATATTTATGTTTATATATAATTAGCTGGGTCACTAAGAATTGAGAGATTGTAAAAATCTTATTTATTGTAAATGTTTTGTATTTTGCCCAATAAATTTTTTGAAACAAAAAAAAAAAAAAAAAAAAAAAAAAAAGAGGGACCAGAAAGTACAGAGACTGGCAGGGGATCAGGGCAGCGACGGAACAAGGGCAGTCAGGGATCAGTAACTTGAGTATGGCTCATTATTTTATGTTATTCAGAGCACCTTTTAAAAAAAAATGTAAGCAGTCTGACGACCCCTTTAAGGCTACTTTCACACTAGCGTTCGGGGCTCCGCTTGTGAGTTCCGTTTGAAGGCTATCACAAGCGGCCCCAAGCGGATCCGTCCAGCCCTAATGCATTCTGAGTGGATGCGGATCCGCTCAGAATGCATCAGTCTGGCACCGTTTGTCCTCCGCTCAGCAGGCGGACACCCGAACGCTGCTTGCAGCGTTCGGGTGTCCGCCTGTCCGTGCGGAGGCAAACGGATCCGTCCAGACTTTCAATGTAAAGTCTGGACGGATCCGTCTGAAGCTACTTTCACACTTCGAATTTTTTCTAAAATATAATGCAGATGGATCCGTTCTGAACGGATCCCATCGTCTGCATTATAGGAGCGGATCCGTCTGTGCAGACACCAGACGGATCCGCTCCGAACGCAAGTGTGAAAGTAGCCTTAGACTTCTGTCCTTATAAAGCTCTAACTACAGATCTTTTACATAGTTTATCCTACAAGAGAGCAGTGCCAGGCCTGGTCCGAGTTGCAGGTAATTCCCACAGCTACAGCTCCCATATTTTCGGAATAGGTGGTGGACCCACAGACCCCCCCGCCCCCCATATCAATATCTGACCATCAGATGTCACATGCTATGGTCTTTGTCTGATTGTAATTCACACTTCCACCACTAGATGTCCTAATAACCAAAAGAATAGTCACAAGTTTTGAAGTTCAGGAAATGCTGAATTGCGTTGTGGATTCCGTTACCATGGACCATAATGCAATTCCATGACGGAATTATGCTTTCCGTCATAATAGAGGTCTATGTATAGATAGCGGGACCGCAGGCTAGCGCAATGACACCTTACACTTGGATGGAGAATAAAGGATCTTGTTCTTTATTGAGTTTTCTTTTATGCCAATTTTTAAAACAACGCGTTTTGGGGGTCTAGAGCCCCCTTCAGGTTAAAAAGCCATTTTAACCTGATGAAGGGGGCTCTAGACCCCCGAAACGCGTTGTTTTAAAAATTGGCATAAAAGAAAACTCAATAAAAAAGAACATCCTTTATTCTCCATCTAAGTGTCCTGGTAAGGTGTCATTGCGCCAACCTGCGGTCCTGCTATCTATACATTGCAAATTTCTTTGGAGAAGACTGGGCCTCATCTCCTAAAGCCTTTGGACACGACGGCTGCATACCTTTTTGCCGGACACGTTATATCTACAAGCGCACGATAGAGTTGTGCCTATTCATAGCACAACTCCATAAGGTGAGCCTCCACTTTTTATTTTTCTACAATTGTCCCATGAACTGTGAACCTACTACCCTACGGTGCGCTCTTCTTTTTTTTATTTTTATTTTGCTTTCTTAGCAAAATTCGCCCGTTCACTGAAATAATGGAAGTCTATGGATCTGTCCGATTTCCGTTATGCCATTAAGAATACGCCCCCTGAAGAAGCGAGGCGAAACGCGCATCGGGCTAGGAGCCATCGTCTTATCCCTTCCTGGTTAGTATAGGCCGCTCCACTGTCAATTGTAATTTGTATTGCTTGTTGCCGGAGGGTCAGCATCTGGTCACAACTGGTGATCACATTGTATTGCTGACCTCCCTGCAATATTATTGCTACTTATGTATTTTTCTGTGACGTGGTGGCGCAATTGAGACTGTGTCTTCTGTGTGCGTATTTATGGGTACTTGTTACCATCCATCACATCTGTATAGACGATACTTTGTCTCATTGAGCCTTATGCATTATCTGACTTAGGCCTCTTTCACACTTGCGTTGTCCGGATCCGTCGTGTTCTCCATTTGCCGGAATTACACGCCGGATCCGGAAAAACGCAAGTGAACTGAAAGCATTTGAAGACGGATCCGTCTTCAAAATGCGTTCAGTGTTACTATGGCAGCCAGGACGCTATTAAAGTTCTGGTTGCCATAGTAGTAGTGGGGAGCAGTATACTTACAGTCCGTGCGGCTCCCGGGGCGCTCCAGAATGACGTCAGAGCGCCCCATGCGCATGGATGACGTGCCATGTGATCACGTCATCCATGAGCGTGGGGCGCCCTGACGTCACTCTGGAGCGCCCCGGGAGCCGCACGGATGGTAAGTATGCTGCTCCCCGCTACACTTTACCATGGCTGCCAGGACTTTAGCGTCCCGGCAGCCATGGTAACCATTCAGAAAAAGCTAAACGTCGGATCCGGCAATGCGCCGAAACGACGTTTAGCTTAAGGCCAGATCCGGATCAATGCCTTGCAATGGGCATTCATTCCGGATCCAGCCTTGCGGCAAGTGTTCAGGATTTTTGGCTGGAGCAAAAAGCGCAGCATGCTGCAGTATTTTCTCCGGCCAAAAAACGTTCCGGTCCGGAACTGAAGAGATCCTGATGCATCCTGAACGGATTTCTCTCCATTCAGAATGCATTAGGATAAAACTGATCAGGATTCTTCCGGCATAAAGCCCCAACGACGGAACGCTATGCCGGAAGAAAAGAACGCAGGTGTGAAAGAGCCCATACCAGTTTATGATTATTGGTGGCTCCGTGCACTTGTCACTTTATCCTCCTGCATTTTTTACCACTAATTGTAACCGCTATATATGTATTACCTATTATTATCTTTCTATTAATAAAGATTTATCTATTATATATGTGTGAGACTTCTAGGTTTACTATTTTATAGTTCACATAGGGAACTACAACAAGCAATCGGAGCTCTTCTCTTACACTCCAATGCATTAACATTGGAGTGTATGAGAGTTTTAATGTATTCCTATGGAGCCCAGCCACAGGAACTAATATGCGCCAGCTTCAGTTCATTCTGGAGGACTGAAGCTGTCGCACAATGCATCCGGCTCCCTCGATCTCCGCCGAGGGAGCCGGATCTGGGTTTTAGTTCAGATGCTGTGGTCACATTTGACCACGGCATCTTAAGTGTTAAAAGTAATGGCAATCGTGGACTTTAGCCACGGGTGTCTGCTGTATGAAACAGCAGGCACCTGGCAGCTATGGCGCCCGCTGCACATGTGAGCGGGCTCCATGTTTAAAGTCCAAGCCAGCGCCGTACATGTACGACATTGGTCGGGTAGGGGTTAAGCTGATTTATGAAGGGATCATAAATTTGAGGCAATTTAAGGACAGGCGTTTCAAATACGCCAGTCTCTTTAAAGAGGACCTTTCATGGTTTTGTATTAATTGAGATAAATACCTTTTACTTGTGGGGTACCCCCCCCCCCCCCCCGCTGATGCTGCCACCCTGCCTGATTTTTTTAAAAAATATCGCTCCTGCGGCCCCCTGTATTTTTCGTGCTCAGTATGTTAATACTGAGGATCGGTACAGGGAGGAGGAGACTGCCCTGTTTCTCAATGGGCGTCTCCTTCTCCCTGGCTGTAGAGCTGTCCAATCACAGCGGAGCGTGTCACAGCCAGAAAGAAGGTGAGTTTTTTTTCTCTCCCTGGCTGTGACGCTCTACTGAGCACGAAAAATACAGGGGGCCGCAGGAGCGATATATTTTTTTAAATCAGGCAGGATGGCAGCATCAGCGGGGGGTACCCCACAAGTAAGGTTACTTTCACATTAGCGTCGCCGGAACTGTATGCAAACGGATACCATTTGTAGACTATTCTGGATGCGGATCAGTCTCACAAATGTTTTGCAATACCGGATGAATCTCTCCGGTTGTCATCTGGAAAAATGGATCCGATATTTATCTTTTTTACATTTTTAAAGCTCTGCGCATGCGCAGACCGGAATACCGGATCCGTCAATGTGGCTATTTGAATGCACTAATACATTCCTATGGAAAAAGATGCCAGATCCGGCATTCAGGCAAGTGTTCAATTTTTTGGGCTGGAGATAAAACCGCAGCGTGCTGCGGTATTATCTCCGTCCTGAAAAGTCAAAAAGACTGAACTGAAGACATCCTGATGCATCCTGAACAGAATGCTCTCCATTCAGAATGCATGGGGATAAAACTGATCAGCTCTTTTCCGGTATAGAGCCCCTAGGACGGAACTCAGTGCTGGAAAAGAAAAACGCTAGTGTGACAGTACGGCTGGGTTCACACGGGCGAGATTTCCGCGCGGGTGCGATGAGTGAGGTGAACGCATTGCACCCGCACTGAATCCGGACCCATTTACTTCAATGGGGCTGTGCAGATGAGTGATGATTTTCACGCACGGTTGCTAAGATGAAAGTCTATTCACTGTATTTTTTTCCATTATAACATGGTTATAAGGGAAAATAATAGCATTCTTAATACAGAATGCTTAGTAGGTCAATTGAGGGTTAAAAAATAAAATAAAAATTAACTCGCCTCCTCCAATTGATCGCGTAGCTGCCGGTCTCCTGTTCTTTCTTCAGGATCTGTCAAAGGACCTGTGGAGACATCACTCAGCTCATCACATGATACATCTCAGTGGTGATGGACCATGTGATGAGCTCAGTGACGTCACCACAGGTCCTGAAGAAAGAACAGGAGATCGGCAGCTATGCGATCAATTGGAGGAGATGAGTAAATTTTTATTTTTTAACCCTTAATTGACCTTCTCCTATGCATTCTGTATTAAAGAATGCTATTATTTTCCCTTATAACCATGTTATAAGGGAAAATAATTACATCTACACACCACCGAACCCAAACCTGAACGGGTACCACATTCAGTTTTTTTATCACGCGTGTGCAAAACGCATTCCACTTGCGTGATAAAAACTGAACAACGGAACGCAATCGCAGTCAAAACTGACTGAAATTGGGTACCTACTCGCGCAGGTTTGCCGCAGTACACCCGGGACGCATCCAGAGCCAAAACGTGATGCCCGTGTAAGCCCAGCCTAAAGGTATTTATCTCAATTAATACAAAACCATTTAAGGGCGAGCATAATATGCGCCCCACTGTGGACGCCATCACCTCTTATGTTACCTGACACTAGATTTACATTTTTTGACACAGAGCTAAAAAAGGAAAACTCCTCTCAAACCATTTCTCTGGGTCAGATGAGATGCCACATTACAAAGCACTCAGCAGATCTCTCGAGCAGGATATAAACCTTCTGGGCGCTTCCTCGCTCGCCCTGTAAGTTCCTCTTTTGGTGTCGGAGACATGATGAAGCATTTACTCCGCATAGATAAGTGAACACCAAATTTTCCTCCAAAATAGAAGTGCAATACACAGATATTACCGACATGTCCCTGTTATTCTGCTCTACGTCTCCTTTGGAGCAGGGAGTTCATGTGGATAGTGTCCCTACAGGGCTTGCTGATGGTGTCCCTATAGGGCTTGCTGATGGTGTCCCTATAGGGCTTGCTGATGGTGTCCCTATAGGGCTTGCTGATGGTGTCCCTATAGGGCTTGCTGATGGTGTCCCTATAGGGCTTGCTGATGGTGTCCCTATAGGGCTTGCTGATGGTGTCCCTACAGGGCTTGCTGATGGTGTCCCTACAGGGCTTGCTGATGGTGTCCCTATAGGGCTTGCTGATGGTGTCCCTATAGGGCTTGCTGATGGTGTCCCTATAGGGCTTGCTGATAGTGTCCCTATAGGGCTTGCTGATAGTGTCCCTACAGGGCTTGCTGATGGTGTCCCTTATAGGGCTTGCTGATGGTGTCCCTACAGGGCTTGCTGATGGTGTCCCTACAGGGCTTGCTGATGGTGTCCCTACAGGGCTTGCTGATGGTGTCCCTACAGGGCTTGCTGATGGTGTCCCTACAGGGCTTGCTGATGGTGTCCCTACAGGGCTTGCTGATGGTGTCCCTACAGGGCTTGCTGATGGTGTCCCTACAGGGCTTGCTGATGGTGTCCCTACAGGGCTTGCTGATGGTGTCCCTACAGGGCTTGCTGATGGTGTCCCTACAGGGCTTGCTGATGGTGTCCCTACAGGGCTTGCTGATGGTGTCTCTTATAGGGCTTGCTGATGGTGTCCCTTATAGGGCTTGCTGATGGTTTCCTCCAGCCTGCAAGCTTTAGCTTTACAAGAGTATGCAAACTATAAGTGTATTTAGATTAAAGAGGTAGCCATCTTACAATTAACACATGATTGGAGGTGGGGCTGTCATCAGGGACCCCCCAAGGGATCCAAAGAATGAAGGGGCCACATCCCTTCTAAGTTTTTCCTGCAGAGCAGCGCTCCCAGACACCTGGTCGTGCAGGGAACGGCAGCCCAACCCCATTCACTAAATCAGCGCTGCAGCCCCTTCATTCTTGGAATCTTTGGGGTCCCTGATGTCAGTTGATTATATCTCCTAGCATTATAGTGTATCTTTCCTGTAAAAGATAGGAATACCCCTTTATGTGCTATCCCATCAGAACTGTTCAGGCTTCATACACACAACCGGGTCTGTATCTCTGCCCGCAGGAAATGGATCCGCAAAATCCGGATACCTTCCGTGTGCATCTGCACTTTTCCCACTCCCATCAATACAAAGGACTATTCTTGTCTACAATACGGACCAGGGTAGTGTGCATGTCCCCATAGAAATGAATGGGTCAGTGTGCCGGCTGGGCAAATTATAGTCCGCAATGCACGGGCACCGACCATATGCCCGCCGTCTGCAAACACAGACCCATTCACTTGGGGTACGCGATCTGCATCTGACTGTCCACACCACAAAAAAGTAGGGCATGCACTACTTTTTTTTTTTTTGCGGTGTGGAGGCACTCCGTACTGCTTCGGATCAGTGGCTCCGTTCCGCACCGTATCATCGGGATTGCAGACCCATTCTAGTGATTTAGTCCACATCCGTGATACGATGTGCACACGGCCGGTACCCTTATATTGCGGACCCGATGTTTGCGGGTTGCAATGCGGACCTGGCCGGGCAACAGCCGTGTGCATGAGCCCTAAGGAAGAAAAATATGGTCGTGTGCATGAGCCCTAAGGAAGAAAAATATGGCCGTGTGCATGAGGCCTTAGGTGGGTGCAGGCTGTTACAGAAATTCTGCACTGATTTTTTCACACCATATCTACACCAAAAAAATCGCATGTGTTAGGCTTCACATCTCCGTTTCGATTTTACGTTCTTCTGATCCATCAGAAAAACTTAAAAAAAAAAAAAAACAGGATCCTTAAAAAAAAATAGCTGCACATTGGACGGATTGTGTAGTATTGATTGGTTTAGCGATGTTTGGTATCACTGTATGTTATTTATATAACTGTTCTAGGTATATATGATTTTATAGCACTGGGAGCATATTACTACTTATTATTATCAATCATTTTTTTCCTTTTGATCATCAATCACTAATTACTACCTCAGTGTATGATATATATATATATATATATATATATGTCTTTTTATATATTTATCATCTATACGTGAAGACTTATTTATTTAATTTTTTGGTTCTAGCACTTGTCACTTTATTGCTGCATGTGTTTTCGCTTTGCACTCCTTCCCGGTTTTTGCACTCTGTGCACTTAGCCATGTATATGATTATTTTGGTATGCAACGTATAACACTGCACGCGATTCATCCGGTCCATCCAGAGGGGTTCCCTCCCCCTAGTACCTTGTCCTCTTATTTTAAAAAAGATGGAACGGTCATTTCCAGTTCCGCTCTACATTGCGCATACTGCCCATATTTGGAACGGGTACTCCCGCAAGTGAGATGCCGCATCCCTATGGGAGCTCCTGGAATACACCGGATATGATGGGGAGTATGCGCGGTTTGGGACACAGGTGATCCATGTATAATCTATGTGAATGGAGGATGGGAGGGGTTTTGGAAATCTGTAGGCACATGTGCGACATGCCCCCTGGGAGGAGCTGAAGGGCGAAACGCGTGTCGGGGAAGCGGTGGTGGCTCTGTAGTCCTGCGGTCTGTATTCATTTGAACTTTCTCCCTTGCTTTCGCTCATCTCCTGTTATGTATTTAATGCTTTTATATATTTGCCCAGTGCATGTGTGACTTCTATATAGAGCAGGCATCCTCAAACTGCGGCCCTCCAGCTGTTGTAAAACTACAACTCCCACAATGCCCTGCTGTAGGCTGATACCTGTAGGCTGTTCGGGCATGCTGGGAGTTGTAGTTTTGCAACAGCTGGAGGGCCGCAGTTTGAGGATGCCTGATATAGAGGATTGGCTTTTGTCTACCCGAGGATTAAACGAGGCGGCGTGCGTTTACCTCAGCGCCTCGCACCTCACCGTGGCCTGTTCGTGTAGACGGCTTATATATCGGAGGCGTGAAGTAGCAAGGAGGGATTGGTACTTTTGTATCTGGACGTATATGGATTTTTTCCTTATCCGATTTTCTTTCTGATCATGTGATTTGTATTGCTACGGTTCCGCCGCCTATTGCCAGATTGGGATCCGTTTTTATTGAATAGTATTATTATCATGTATTGTGTATTATTGTAATGTTTTACAGAGGTTATTTGAATAAAGATGTAATTTAATATGTAATAGTGTTGTGTAACATTGGTTATCATTTTGGTGTATTAGGTTCTATAGTGATTAGATGGCCCTAAGCAGTGATGGGCAAACTGCGGCTCTCCAGGTGTTGTAAAACTACAAATCCCATCATGCCCTGCTGTAGGCAGACTGGGCATACTGGCAGTCTCTCCTAGGAAGATACGTGGGTCTAATAGAGAGGCATTCTCACCCTGGATGCCCCTCACATTTTTTCTGTTTGTTTTTTTTCCTATAGAGAAATCTACGGGAAAACACCTGAAAAAAGTCTTAAAACCCAACTACAAAAAATGCGCCGTCTGGAGGTTGATGTCTAATGTCCTATTGGTCAGCAAGTAACATCTGCCTGTGGTCTTTCCAGGCCCCAAAAAGTTTTAAAAAAAATCACCCTTAGGGCTCATGCCCACGAACGTAAGGCTCCGTGCCCGTGCTGCGGTCCGCAATGCATGGGCACAAACCGTGAAGCAGTCGCATGCGGATCGCGGACCTATTCACTTGAATGGGGTCCGCGACCCGCACCGCAAAAAAATAGTGCATGCGCTACTTTTTTGCGGTGCGGAGGCACGGCCAGAAACACCACGGAAGCACTCCATAGTGCTTCCGCGGGGTTCCAATCCGTGCCTCCGTTCCGCATCTCCCAGATTGCGGACCCATTGAAGTGAATGGGTCTGTGATCCGTGATGCACCCGGCAGGGGCCCGTGTATTGCGGGCCGCAATACGACTTCGGGCAGCACACAGTCGTGGGCATGAGCCCTTAGGCCTGTTTCACATGAGTGATACGGATTGTGTCAAGATCTGTTCAGGAAAAAACGGATGGTTTCGCACACAAGTGAGTCAGTCAGTTTAGTCTGCGATTGCATTCAGTGCCTGCGTTTATTCTGCATGGGTACATTCCGTTTTTTATGCTTTTTTTCACGCACGTAAATAAAAACTGAAGAACAACCATCTACATCTCCTAGCAGCCATCAGTGAAAAACACACTGCATCCGGACGCCTTCCGTTTTTCACTTCTATGGAGCCAGCGCTGGCACAATATAGAAGATGCCTGGATTTTTCCCGCAACGCAGAGATGATGTATGAAAACCGTCTCACAAATGCATTGCAATACCGGATCAGTCTCTCCGGTTGTCATCCGGAAAAATGGATCTGGTATTTGTTTTTTTCTCATTTTTAAAGGTATGCGCAGACCGCAAAACCGGATCCGTTTTGCCAGAACACTCGGGGCCGGATCCGGTATTAATGCATTTCAGTGGAAATTAAGGTCGGATCCGGCATTCCAGCAAGTGTTCAGGATTTTTGGCCGGAGAGAAAACTGCAGCATGCTGCGGTATTTTCTCTGGCCAAAAAACGTAAAAGGGACTGAACTGATGCATCCTGAACGGATCGCTCTCCATTCAGAATACATGGGGATAAAACCGATCAGTCCTTTTCCGGTATTGAGCCCCTAGGACGGAACTCTGTGCCGGAAAAGAATAACGCTAGTGTGAAAGTACCATTAGTGGACATGTACAGGTCTTTGTAGTTTATGCAGATTTTCCACGTGAATTTTTGTACGTTTTTTGCTGTTTCCACACCAAAATCTGCATGAATTTTCCCCAGACCGTACCCACATATTTTAATGTGTGCATTTACACATCGGTGGTCTGGCGTGGTCCGTGGATCTGTGGTTTTGGCACGAAAGCATGCTCCACTTTGTCCGTGTTCAAGGATCCATCACTCCTATTAGGCCTCATTCACATTTCCGTTTTCTCACTGACGTGTGCTGTCAGCATTTTCCACGGACAGCACACGTACCCACTTATTTCAATGTGTCTCTTCATACATCAGCATTTTTTTTTTTACTGTCCATGGGTCAGGGACAAAAACACTGAGACATGCACTACTGGTGACGCGGACCAAACACACCCATTGACGTCTGTGAAAATCACGGACACGACACGGATGGCATCTGCGTAGCATCCGTTTTTCTCTAACCACTGATAGGAGGTGCTCTGAAAATTAATTTTCAGCTGTGCTGTGAAACATGGATGACACACGGACCAAATGCGGACGCCTCACTGACCCTCATCACGGTTTTCATCACAGACGTGTGAACGAGGCCATAACATGGGGTGAAATCTGCACTGAAAATCCACACAAATAATTGGCATCCTGCAGATTTCAAAATCCATATCGCAGGTCAATTTCCGCACCGTGCAGTTTTCCGGACTGCACCAAGAATGTACACGTCCATCAATGGCGCGGTTACAACGCAGACACCCCAGGACGCCTTGGTTTCTGCTTTGGTTGAGCAGGCTCCCACCGCAGCTTCCCAAGGTGTCCGCGCGGTGGATGTATACATTCTCGGACCGGAAAACCGGACAGGAAAAACCCTCCGCAGCACAGATTTGGCCTGGTTTTCGGCACCGAATCCGCGCCAAAAAAATGACATCTGAACATATCCTTAAGGGCTCATGCACACGAATGTATTTTGTTTCCATGTCTGTTCCGTTTTTTTGTGTGGATAGGATGCGGACCCATTCATTTCAATGGATCTGCAAAATATTCTGCCCGCATCCGTATGTCCGGTCCGTATACCCGCAAAAAAAAAAAAAAGAGAACACGTCCTAATCTTGTCTGTTTTAGGCATTGTTACAATGGTTCCGGAAAAAAAATTAAATAAATGGATGTCATACGTTTTTCAATGGGCCCGCATCCGTATGTCCGATCCGTAGCCCCGCAAAAAAGATAGAACGTGTCCTATTCTTGTCCGGTTTGCAGACAGGGATGGACATTGTTACAGTGGATCTGCCAGGGGAAAAAATGGACGACGTCATCCGTATTTTTTTGTGGACCGCAAAATACATACAGTCGTAGGCATGAGCCCTAACTGTGGATTTCTTTTGCATGAAAGAGCAGGCGTAAGGCGCACCGTGTGCATGTGCCCCTAGGATGCTTCACATGCGGTGGCTGAAGTGCCGCCATACAGTAACCGCCAGGTGTGAATAGCTGTGTCCAGAAGCTCTGTCGCAGGCAGCAGTCCAGGAGCTGGGTGCTGAGGGCAGGATGCCAGGCTTGGCTGGCACATGTGCCCCCCGGGAGCGGAGCCCTGCCGCCTGCGGTTTGCCGGCAGGATGTGGCCTCCGGCGCTGCAGGGGTTAAGGATCACACATGCTGCACTTTTTTTTTTTTTTTTTTTTGCACATTTCCGCGTTGTCACCGTTTCCGCTCCCCCTTCCCAAAATCACCAAAACTCCTGCCCCGCACACACAGCATGGACGACCCGGAGAGTGCGGAGGGGCCCCGGGCCCAGAGAGCCGGCCTGAGCGCCCTCATCCCGGGCAGGGGCTTCCTGGCATCGCGGAAAGGGCAGCTGCTGCTGGCAGAATGGGTGAGTGCAGCATCATCACCCCCATCATCTCCTGTACTACTACCGCCCCCGGCCTGATGTGAGGCGGCGGAACAGGCAGCTGCACACCGTCTCCCAGGGCTACTTCTTAAAGGGCCACACCCCAGAGGTAGACCGCCTATAGCCATATACAGGACTGGTATGGATAAAACCGCCACATGGTCCGCGCTCTGTGGATCTAAGCTGCTGCGGTATCTGAGGAACTGAATCCACCTGGGGGGCCAATTGCAACAGAAAAAAACAACCTTTCCTATTGGCAGAGGCTGAGACGCGAATTTTGTCACAGGATTCGGCGCCAAATGCACTGAAACCGCTTCCCATTGTTTTCCATGGGAGACCACGCCATAGTTCACACGGCCGAGGCTTCTTAACTTGCGTTTTTTTTCCAGACCGCGCCAAGCGAGGGCGAAAGCGCCACTCAAAATGAATAATCGCGGTTTCTGCTGTGGCCTACGCGGCAGATTTTGACGTGCCTAAAATCCATCATGTGAACGTAGCCTTATCTGCGCCGCAGCTCAGTGTCCGAGTGGATTCTGTAAAATTTAATCGCTTTCCTGGCGCAGAAAACCCGCAGCGCATCTTCCAGGTGTGAACGTTCCCGTATTCAGATACTGCAGCGTGAGGTGCGGGGGCGGGTAACATGTAGATAAAATGTTTCACCTGTAAAAACTGCAACCACAAAAACCGCGGCAAAACCGCAGGGGTTTTTCCCAGGGCAGTCCGCGCGCTCGCTGGAAGGCGCATTCCTCCGACATAGACCTGCAGGCTCTGCTCGGCCGAGCATGCAGGTGTGCGCAACAGAGAGAGGAGAAGAAGCCGCGTCCACGCACCTCTGGTGCCAGCTTATCTCCCTTGCCAGTCTGCCATCGAGGGATTAGATATTAGCCGGTCCTGCCCAGTGTGTGTGGCCACCTTAAAGGGGTATTCCGAAGTTCTAGCCTACCACGGTTTACACTGCCTACGTTTTGGACAGGATTGGTAAACCTATTCTTTCCTCACGTGGCCGGCTTTGTGGTGCCCTGCGTCTTGTACAGATCTCTCGAGAGGTAGACGCCCACGCAAATTTTTGCTGCAGATTTATCAGAACTTGAGCAAGGAAAAAAGTTCTCTAGTTTTGATAAATCTGCAGCAAAAAGTTGCCCAGCAGGAGTGGGCGTCTGCCATCTGGACAAGACGCAGGATCGCAGTTGTCGATGGATCTGCCGATCGGACTCCAGATCTAATTTTTTTTAGAGACCCCCTTTAGGTGACACACGGCAGTCAATAATAACCCCGCAGGCGAAGCTGCCTATAAGCCCCCCCCCCCCCCATGGCATGTGCCGTCTTATCTCGGATCCATCTGCCGAAACCTCATTATTATCCCTCAGCCACTTAATGCAGTCAACATGTGTCCCGAAGGGGGGGCGGCGGAGTTCACTCCTTCCAGATGGAGAAGGCATCTTGTCTTTCAGATCCTCGCTTGACTTCGGGGCATTAGGGGCCCGAGGGGATGAGATAATGGATGACCGCGCCCCAGCCCAGTGTTGAGGTGAGGGCCTGGCAAGTAATGACTTCTGCACAGAAAAAAATTAAAAGTCAACATTTTTGGTGCTTTTCATTTACCAGTTCTATCTGTGCCTGGGAAAGCTGGGTGAAGATTTGGGAAGAGCAGCGATGCCCCCCGGTGGTTGGGAGGGTGGGTCTGATCGCCTTGGAGCGCCGCCAGCTGTGATATCATCAGTTCAGTTTGTCTCGTGCTGCGCAGATGACTTCACATCTAAAATATCCAGAATAGTCTTATTGTAATCTTCTAGCCTCACAGCTCCGAGTGGAACCACCCGAATTCTGATGTAACCCTCAGAGGGGTCAGCGTTCTACCCCCCATGATGTCCTTTGCATTGACTGGGTTCCTCGTTGCCTGATCTGGGTGATTCGTGGCATGATCTGTGCCAATGCTAAGTGGTGTCCAGAGCTGCCTGGTCACCCTCCTGGACTAGTGCTCCCTCTGCTGGGGAAGTGCATGTACTTGTTACCCCCAGACTTGTATTGTAAGGATATGGGGGGGGGGGGGGGGCGTTATTCCCCAATCAATACAATTTTAAAGGGCATCTGTCAGCAGATTTGCACCTATCAAACTGGCTGACCTGATGTGCGCTTGGCAGCTGAAGGCGTCATGTTCATATGTGCCCGCATTGCTGAAAAAAAATGAATTTTTAATGCAAATGAGCCTCTAGGAGCAATGGGGGCGTTTTCATTACACCTAGAGGCTCTGCTCTCTCTGCAACTGCCGCACCCTCTCCACTTTGATTGACATGAACAGGTATGATGAAGTTTATTTTACACTGTCTGGCCCTGTCAATGCAAGTGCAGAGGGCGCAGCAGTGGCAGAGAGAGCAGAGCCTCTGGGTGTAATGGTAACGCCCCCGTTGCTCCTAGAGGCTCATTTGCATATAATAAAACCTCATGTTTCTCAGCAATGCGGGCACATACGAACATGGGACCAACACAGATGCCTTAAGCTGCCAAGTGCAAGTCAGCCAGTGTCATAGGTACAAAACTGCTGACAGATGCCCTTTAGGCTGGGCTGCTGCTTTTTCACATGATCCTGGCTGTTAATGCAGGCAATTGCGCCCGCTGCATATAAGCGATCCCATCGGCACCCCGCAAATGCGATTGCGTGATGCAGATTCCAATAAATGCAGGTTGGGGCCTAGTGTAGGCCCCAAGCCTGCCTCCAGTATTTCCACTGACATTAAAGGGGTTCTGCAGTTTGTTTAAACTGATCTATCCTCTGGATAGATCATCAGCATCTGATCAAGTGAACAGAGCTTAGCCGCGCCCAGGCCAGTTGATAAAAGTCGTGATGTCACTCGGCCAGCGGTAAACGGCGAGAAGGCCATGGCGCTGCCTTCTCAAACAGCTGATCGGCGATGGTACCTGGTGTCGGACCCCCGCCGATCAGAAGCTGATGATCTATCCAGAGGATAAATCATCAGTTTAAACAAAGTGCAGAACCCCTTTAAAATGCATTGCACTATAGGAATAGCTATAGGAATAGCGCAATGTATTTTAGAAGCGATTAAAAGATCGTCTATTATAGACCCTTGTGGGACTATTAAATGGTTAAAAAAAAATAATAATGGTATTTCCGCATGTTTGGTATCACTGCATCTGTAACGCCCCGCACTACACAAATATCATGTATGGTGAATCGCGGCTTGTTGCTTAGTCACTACCAAAAAAACGGAATAAAAAGCTACCAAAGTGTTCTGTGCCCGAATGAGTAATTACCAATGAGATCTACAAATCGTTCTGCAAAAATCGAGCCCGCGCAACGCTCCGCTGGAAGGGAAAAAAGTTACAGATGCAGTGATGCCAAAAAATATTCAATTATAATTTTTTTTTATTTTAAAGGGTTTTTATTGCACAACAGTAGTAAAATGTAATAAAACCCCCATGTATTTAGAATCGCTTTGAAAGTATTGCCCCAGAGAGTAAAGTTATTTGTACCGAAAAACAAGTTTATAACGTAAAAACTCAGCGGCGGCGGCATTGCTGTTTTTTCCTATCCCCTTCTCAGAAAGAGTTAATAAAATTAGCTATGTGTACCCCAAAATGGCATCGTTAAAAACTACAACTTCTCCCGCAGACAACCCCAACCCCCTGTGGTCCTGAAGGGGTTAAACCGGCCGCGGTGTGTTTCACGTGTTTCTCTCTGGTGTGTTTGGTTTGCAGGTGGTGTCGCTGATCACATTCATCTGTTACGTGGCGTCCACGGCCGTGGCCCTCATGACCGTCCCCCTGATAGAATTCCTCTGGGCCCTCTTTACATTCTTTGCTTACTCCATGAAACTGAACGAGCAGCTGAAGGGAATTTTCTGGCCGCTGCTGGTAAGTGCTGCCCACAATGGGGGACACTGGGGCTCGCGGAGCAGAAGAATCTGCCGTCACTCTCACACTAGGATGTCGCAGGGCCCGGCTCCTCTAGCGGGACACAACAGAAATAACGTAAAGTTCTCCCAAAGTAATAAAAAATAAAATACTGCAGGGACCCAGTACGGCAGCGCACACAGTCCCTATGGGAATGTATTACAGGTACTCCATGTGCCAGGGTACCGTGAAGCCTCATACTCTCCCCCGTCAGTGAATGGAAAAAGTCCAGGCAGTGTGCCAACAATAAAGGGGGTATCCCATGAGTATGGGCATCATACAGCACATGACGACCTCTTGCTAGAACCAGCCCTGCACCTCACATGGATCCAGAGATCTCCCCATTCATTGCTCTGATAGATTTATATAGAGCTGGCAGCTCAAGAGGCATGTCCTTCCTGTTGCAGCTGGGGGAGGGGGGGGGGGGGTCCTTCCTCTTGGGGGGCGTGTCCTGCCTGCTGCAGCTTTGGGGGGGGGCGTGTCCTGCCTGCTGCAGCTTGGGGGGTGTGTGTCCTGCCTGCTGCAGCTGGGGGGGGGGGGCGTGTCCTGCCTGCTGCAGCTGGGGGGGCGTGTCCTGCCTGCTGCAGCTTGGGGGGCGTGCCCTGCCTGCTGCAGCTTGGGGGGCGTGCCCTGCCTGCTGCAGCTTGGGGGGCGTGCCCTGCCTGCTGCAGCTTGGGGGGCGTGTCCTGCCTGCTGCAGCTTGGGGGGGGCGTGTCCAGCCTGCTGCAGCTCGGGGGGGGGGGTGTCTCCTTCCTGCTGCAGCTCGGGGGGTGTCTCCTTCCTGCTGCAGCTCGGGGGGTGTCTCCTTCCTGCTGCAGCTCGGGGGGTGTCTCCTTCCTGCTGCAGCTCGGGGGGTGTCTCCTTCCTGCTGCAGCTCGGGGGTGTGTGTGTCTCCTTCCTGCTGCAGCTCGGGGGGGGTGTCTCCTTCCTGCTGCAGCTCGGGGGGGGGGGGGTGTCTCCTTCCTGCTGCAGCTCGGGGGGGGGGTGTCTCCTTCCTGCTGCAGCTCGGGGGGGGTGTCTCCTTCCTGCTGCAGCTCGGGGGGGGGGGGGGGTGTCTCCTTCCTGCTGCAGCTCGGGGGGGGGGGTGTCTCCTTCCTGCTGCAGCTCGGGGGGGGGGTCTCCTTCCTGCTGCAGCTCGGGGGGGGGGGGGGTGCCCTTAGGAGGCAGTTGAAAGATGGAACTGAGCATGTGCGTCCAGCCTGGTGAGGTGGGCAGAGAAATACGAAAAATAACAAACAGGTGGCGCTATACTGATCCATTCTATTGACTAGCTCAGTGGCTATGCTAAATTCTTAATTACATGCCAATACATAATTACTTTCTGTGACAAATTCTGTAGTTTTCAGTTATTTGCTTCGTTATCATGGCGCCCCCTGGTGTTTCATCTGTAAAGTAATGTTTACGTCCACCTGCTGAGCTGGATTAGCATGGTCGCACGCGCTCAGAGAGCTGCAGAGCAATGAATGGGGAGATCTCTGGATCCATGTGAGGTACAGGGCTGGTTCTAGCTTTGTTAGACAGAGATTGTCATGTGCTGTATGATCTCTGATTTTCATATTTGATCTCATAGTATAACTCCTTTAAAGGGGTTTCCCAGGAGGTAATCTATTGATGCGCCGGACCCCCAGCACTCGGGTATTGGCTGTTCGAAGGGGCCGCAGCATTTGGATAAGGGCTGCGGTCTCTTCACAGTGTATAAAGCACAGCGCCATACATTGTATAGTGGCAATGCTTGGTATTGCAGGTCAATCTCATTAGCGTGAATGGGGCTGAGCTGCACAAAGGCCATGTGACCGATGGACGTGACATTCTCTTATCCAGAAAAACCTGCCACTTTGTGGGGGTGGCTACCATTTTGGTGGACTCGCCATGTCTTTGCCTTAGGGCTCATGCACACAAACGTATTTTCTTTCCGCTTCCGTTCGTTTTTTTTTTTTTTTGCGGACCGCGTGCGGAACCATTCACTTCAATGGGTCCACAAAAACAACGGAAGGTACTCCGTGTGCATTCTGTTTCCGTATTTCCGTTCGAAAGTAGTGCATGCACTGTTATTGTCCGCAAATCGCGGTCCAAGGCCCCATTCAAGTCAATAGGTCTGCAAAAAATACGGAACGCACACGGAACACATCCGTATGTCATTCGCATTTCATCCGTATTTTGCGTATCCATACTGTAGAAATGCTATGCCCAGCCCATATTGCTCATGTGTTTGGTGATTAATAAGCTACTGTTTCCGTTTCCGATCCGCAAAAAACGGATCAAATATGGATATGTTTTGTGCAATAACGGAACGGAAGAGGACTTAAATCTGAGGGGAAAAAAACTCAGATACAGAACAACGGATCCGTGAAAAACGGACCGCAAAACAACAGCGGTCATGCGCATGAGCCCATCTGAACGTCTGCTATGTAATATTACATTTCTGCAGGTAAATACTTGACTCGCTGCAGCTTCCCCTAGCAAAATCGGCGCGGATAGCTCCAGTCTAAAAGGGGTGGTCTCTGGTGGGACAACTCCATTAAAAATGGAAGCTCATTTGAAAGGCTACAGACACATTTGCACAATTTTTTTTATTATCCATTTTCTTCCTAAGTACAAAATTAAGCAACTTTCAAAATAGTCTTGATTTAATAATTTCTGACAGTTTTGCTTCTGCAGAGCCCAAGTCCATCATCTAGCTGCTGGGGTGGATGAATCTGTCAGCCCCTGTTTCTGATGGCTCTCTCTGCTCTCCCCCTCCCTTCTCTGTGTTAGAGATAGCAGCAGGGAGGGGGAGGAGGTCGCACACCGCAGATGTGTGTGGAGAAGGGGGAAAGCATCCAAGGAGGACAGCTTACCCAGGCTTTACATAGAGAGGAAGAGGGAAGACAGCAGCATCCTGGACATACAGACCTCAGATCCTGCATGTGTTACTGGGCCATGACCACGTGAAGAAAAAAATAAGTCTGAAATTAGGAACAAAATGCAAACTGAATATCCGGGGTCTGAAAATGAATGTAGGAGTGAAGATTAATGTCCAAAACGCGGGGCAACTTATTGACGTGTAATCATATACTGAGTAAAGATCATTATTTCCAGGTCAAAGTTGTCGATAGCCGTTAAAGGGTTATTCCAGCTTTAGGGAGCTGTACCTCAGTCCGGTCACCTGCTCCCTGCCCCTTGGTTCCAGCGCAGAAGCTCCTCTCGGTGATGCTTCTGGTCCCAGGCATGTACACATCTGGACGGGGCCAGCTGTGACACTGTGGTCAGTTACTGGCCTCAGCGGTAATATATCCCCAGCGGCGCTTACTGCTGGGTCATATGTCCCTTGATGTCATGGCCTCACAGTGGCACATGTGACCCCGTCCATGTCTGGCACCAGGAGCATCGCCCAAGTCATAGGGCAGGGCTGGCCAACCTGCGGCTCTCCAGCTGTTGTAAAACTACAACTCCCACCATGCCCTGCTGTAGGCTGATAGCTGTGGGCATGCTGGGAGTTGTAGTTTTGCAGCAGCTGGAGAGCCGCAGGTGCCGTTCCTTTATTATTCCTACTAGAAGTAATGAATGAACCGTGAGCAGTTTGCAATGAAGGTCCAGATGGGTGTTACCAGGTGGTGTGTCCCTGCACAGTCTGACACTATACAATCGGTGCTGCCAGTGTCTGACTGTGCGGGGACACGCCACCAACTGGTAACACCCATCTGGACCTTCATTGCAAACTGCATGTCATTTACTCATAACTTCTAGCAGGAATAATAAAGGAATGGCACAACATAGTCGTGAGAGGTCCTCTTTAAGGCTGCGGCTACATGTTAATTTCTACATCTTCCCCCAAGAAATACCGGAGGTGGTCGTGGTGGACGTTGCCTTCAGTGTCCTGACGGGCAGATTGATCTGCGGCCTGGATTGTCTTGGCTGCTCCGTCTGTTTATATTGGGTGGGGGAGGGGGTGACCAGATCCTTCAGGACTAAATATTACTGTTACCTTGTGACAGATCTGGGGCTGGTGATTTATAGCTCCATTGTGTGTTTGGATTACAGTGCATTAGCCCACCCTGCGCCCCCTGAGTTAACCCTGCCCGCTCTGCTCCCTCCTAGGACTTCATCCGCTGTGTCTCTGCCGCCATCATTTATTTTGTGATCTCGCTTGTGGCTGTGTCCAAGTATTCCTGTGGGGCCTCGAAAGCGGCTGCGGTGAGTTCTCGTTTCGTATGTATTTGCGGTCATGGTGTATTTTTTTTTCTTTCTGAGTACCCCTTTAAGAATCCTTTTAAATAGCGTCACGTGAAGTAAAGAAATGATGGGCCCAAAAAAACAAAACGCGTCACTGCTCCCTCTAGTGGCCGCCCTGGATCAGTGACAGAGCCTATAGAACTCTATTACACTATAGCCTTAAAGGGGTATTCGGGTTGGGAGAAGTTATCCCCTAACCACAGGATAGACTGCTGGGACCCCCACTGATCACGAGACCCCGTACCCAAAATGAACAGGTCCGGTATGCGCACAGCCGCTCCATTCACCCGGCTATTTCCAGAACAGATAGAGATGAATGGGGCAGCAGTGCGCATGCCCAACCTGCCGCTCAGTTCATTTGGGTGGGGGGCCCTCAGGAGTACAGGGTCCCCACTGTGGTGATTGGTGGGAGTCCCAGTGGTAGAACCCCCACCAATCTGATAGGGGATAACTTACAACAGGAATACCCCTTTAAATGAATCCTTGTAATCAGTTATGGGGGTCTTCTGGTCCTCGTGTGACATCTCGTTGTATTGATCCCAGGTGCTCGGATTTATTGCCACCATCGTCTACGCCTTCGACTTCTACATCATCTTTAATGACCTGATCCAATTCCTGAAGAAGGGAGATTCTGCAGACGACGAACCTCAGCGACGGAAGTCAGACGGTAGGTACCTTACAGTCTAAGCGCCACCGTTCAACCCCGCTGCTCTGAGTCCCCATCTCTGCTTGCTTGCACATGAATGGGGTAGGCTGAATCCACTGGCAGAAAATAATGCCAGGACTAGAAATAAGAGTTTGTCACATCTTTGGACCCTCTTACCAGTAAAATGCTTGTCTGAGATTGGAAAAAAAATGGCGGCTTTCCTAAAAAACAAAACAAAAAAACAGCGCCACACCTGTCCACAGGTTGTAAGTGGTATTGCAGCTCAGCCCTGTTCACTTCAGTAGAGCTGATCTGCAGTACCAGACACAACCCATGGACAGGGAGTGGCGCTGTTTCTGGAAGAAAGCAGCCACGTTTCGCTAATCCTGGACAACCCCTTTAAAGGGAACCTGTCACCGGGATTTTGTGTATAGAGCTGAGGACATGGGTTGCTAGATGGCCGCTAGGACATCCACAATACCTAGTCCCCATAGCTCTGTGTGCTTTTATTGTGTAAAAAAAAAACGATTTGATACATATGCAAATTAACCTGTCCCTGACTCATCTCACTGCTTGAAAAAGGTTCCATGGAGTGAACTGAAACGTCGCATTTTTGGTGAATAAAGCACATGTCACTTTAATGGATGAGCCGCGGTATTCTTATTTTTATTGATGCATAAGTGGTAGAATCAGCGCCCCAAAAGCTGGCACTCCGTTCGTACTTTGGTCTGGTGGTGCTGCCCAGAAGTTTTTATTTTAACCCATGTCCTCAGCTCTATACACAAAATCCCGGTGACAGGTTCCCTTTAAAGGGTCGCCTCACTTCAGTAAATGGCATTAATCATGTAGAGAAAGTTAAAGGCTTTGTACACCTTTGGGGGTATTTTTTTTATTAGTGCATTGTACTCATTATGAGCTAAAAAAAAACAAAACATTTTTTTCAATTGGTCTTTATTAAAAAATGTAGAGTCCTTTTCTGTGTACAGAGCTGAGATGCTCCACTAGCAGGATCAGTATTTTCTCTCGCTTCCGTCAGGCAGGGAGCTGACGGGCTCCTTATGTCTGCCCCCAGACCTTATAAACACTCGGCAAAGCTCATTCCTTATCTTACTGATAAGAATGTGGCTTTAAGTGTTTATCTCCTCTTAGTAAGGGTCCATCCACACGTCCGTATGTGTTTTGCGGATCTGCAAAACACGGACGCCGGCACATCGCCGCCACTATCATAGAAAATGCCTTTTCTTGTCCGCAAGTGCGGATGCTGACAGCACATTCCGGCCCCGTTGAAAATGAATGGGTCCGCACCTGTTCCGCAAAATTGCAGAACGGATGCAAACCCATTTTGCGGACGTGTGATTGGACCTTTATTTAGAGATAACTTATTCGAAGACCTGTAAGTGAAAGTAGGATTCACACAGCTAGACAAATGGTTAACCCTTTGTGACAGGACGGCTCCAAATTTTTAATAAAAACCAATTTAATAGTTTTTTTTTTTAGCCCCAAATGAGCAAAATGCAATCATAAAAAAAAATTGTCTCCAAAGGTGTACATAGCCTGTAATACAAGGCACTTACTAATGTACTGGGATTGTCCATGTTGCCTCCTTTGTTGGCTTCATTCATTTTTCCATCACATTATACACTGCTTGTATCCATGGTTACGACCACCCTGCAATCCAGCCGCGATGGTCGTTCTTGCACATTATAGGTAAAAGCACCAGCTCGGGACCCTGGGAGCCCACATAGGCATGCATCGTCCAGCCCGGCCACCTCGTATCTGGATTGCAGGGTGGTCGTAACCCTTGAATGCGAGCAGTGTATAATGTGATGGAAAAATGAATCCAGCCAGCAGAGGAGGCAACATGGAGAATCACAATACATTAGTAAGTGGCTTGTATTAACTTTCTCTACATGATAAATGCAATTTGCTGAAGTGAGACGAGCCCTTTAATTCAGTCAGACCATTGCGGCGACCAGAGCGCCCCCTGTACATACTCAGAGCATCACACTCATCAATGCAGTGCTCTCTATGGACGTTATTATCTAGCCCTATCAAGAGAACAACAGAGCTGCAGTACTGTTATCCTAATTCTACACCTACTGTTATCAGAAGGATTACCCTGCAGATAACCTCTTCCCCCTCACAGTAGCAGTAAACGGACAGGGGATTACCAATCTGTCCTCACTGGTACGGAATGACAACATTTTGTATGTCTGTGCTACAGTACTGCCAAAATGAAAGACATACGGACGCCTTTCTAAAAAATAAACGTTTTCTATGAATATTGAGTTTTTAAAAAATTCCCATTTTCAGATGGAAATGTCCCTAAAAGATAAAATGGAACAGAAAAGAAACAGTAATGTTATCCCCACAACACACACTGTGGCCACGGTTATGGCGGTCACTCCGCTTTCCTATGGTCCTGAAGGGTTAACCTGCCTCATTCCTTTTGAATGTGCGTGTTTCCAGCATGAAGCAGTTTGCCCCGGGGTTTAGGATTTGCCCTTTTATAAGGTCAGAAGGGTCCTGGGGGGTCGTGTCTATGGTGACTAGAGATGAGCAAATTTCCGCTTATGAAATTCGTTTGTGATTCGTTTACCATAACGCAATTCTATGATGACAAGCCTTTAGAGGCATTCCGTTATACATTCCGCCATAATAGAAGTCTGTGGGCTGCAAAACGGATCCGTCCCGTTTCAGTTATGCAGGGCAGGACTCGGGATCAGGAGCGGACTCCCCTGCATTCCGGAAACGGGGCGGATCCGTTTTGCAGCCCATAGACTTCTATTATAACGGAATGCCTCTAAAGGCATTCCATCATAGAATTGCGTTATGGTCCGTGGTAACGGAATCCATAACGCAATTCTGCTTTTACTAGTAAACAAAGCTTGAACGAATTTCAAAATATGAAATTCACTCCTCTCTAATGGTGACATTAAAAATAATCGCAGAAAGCGCTGATATTCTGCACGTAACCCAAGAATGTGACCCCCACAGCGATCCGCTCCGGAGATGTTTATTCTGCGGCCGCTCACATATCATTAATTAGACGCAGGATGTGCACGGCCGACCGGGTGCCATCAGGAAATGGGGACAGATTATGCAGAGCAAAGCAGGAAGGAATCATTTACAGGTCCCTGTCAGCGGCCACGTCTGCTCCGTGCAGGCGCCGCGCGGTGTCGCAGATCCATCATCATGTCGGCCACCACTGACTTCCAGGATTAGGCTGCATTTCAGGAATCGGCAACCTTTGGCACGCCAGGTGTTACAAAACTACAATTCCCAGCATGCTCCATTCATTTTGATGACAGTTCTGAGAAGAGCAGAGGAGGTATGCATGCTGGGAGTTTTTTTTCTCGTGTTTTCTGTGCAGATCTGCTTCAAAAACCTCAAGCTGAAAATTCAGCTTAGATTTGAAGTGAAAGCTTTTTTTAACACTGAAAAAAAAGACATGTATTCCGTGCTGTTTTTTTTTTTTTTTTTTATTTTTTTTTTTTTTTTTTAATTTTTTTTTTAAGCACTGCCCCTGAGGCCTTTTTCACACGAACAATACGGATTCGCTCCGGAAGCGTTCACTGAAACTCGCACCATTTTGCAAGCAACTTCAGTCAGTTTTGTCTGCGATTGCGTTCAGTTTTTTTTTTTTTTCCCCCTGCGCGGGTGCAATGCGTTTTGATGCGTTTACAAACAACATATCTTAGCAACCATCGGTGAAAAACGCATCGTATCCGCACTTGCTTCCGGATGCAATGCGTTTTTCATGCAGCCCCATTCACTTCTATGGGGCCGGGCCTGCGTGAAAAACTCAGAATATAGAACATGCCATGATTTTCACGCAACGCAGAACTGATGCGTAAAAACAACACTCATGTACACAGAGCCATTGAAATGAATGGGTCAGGATTCAGTGCGGGTGCAATGCGTTCACGTCGCGCATTGCATCCACGCGGAAAACTCACTTGTGTGAAAGGGGCCTAAGGATGGCTGCCCACGGAGCAGGTTTGTGTGCACCAAAACTGCACGTAAATCCACGCTATTTATCGTGGTTTTGCCGCAGATCTCATCCATCGAAAAGGGTGAAATCTGCACAAGAAAAACGTAACAACAGTTGAGACGCTGCAGATTTTAAAATCCGCACAGCAGGTCAATTTCCGCACCTAAGAAGAAGAAAAAAAAAAAAAAAGCAGTGTACACGGGGGGGTCTCTCTAATCTCATGCTGGTCCTGGATTACGCTGCGGTTTCTCTGCACAAGAATCCGCACAGAAAAACCATGAGCGATCCGCAATGTGTGCAGGTAGCCTTAGGCCGCTTTTCACACGAGCAAGTTTTCTGCTCGGGTGCGATGTATGAAGTGAACGCATTAGCACCCGCACTGAATCCTGACCCATTCATGTCAATGGCTCTGTGCACATGAGCGTCGTTTTTCACGCATCACTTCTGCGTTGCGTGAGAATGGCAGCATGTTCTATATTCAGCGCTTTTTCACGCAGCCCTGGGGCTTCAGTGAAAAACACATTGCAGTCCGGGTACAATTAGTTTTTTAACTGATGGTTGCTAAGAGATGTTGTTTGTAAATCTTCAGGGGTTTTTTCATGCACTGGAAAAACGCACGTGAAAAAAAAACGGAACACAATCGCAGACAAAACAGACGGAACTTGCTTGCAAAATGGTGCGAGTTTCAACAAATGTATCCGGAGCCAATCTGTATAGTTTGTGTGAAAGAGACCTTGGGGTGTTTTCACGCAGGTTTTTACCCCAAAAACACCTTTTTTCTTCACAAAAAACAAATAAAATAAAATTGGGAAACCAGCCGTGCAGCAGCATCAACAGACAGGGACAAAAAATAAATTAAAAAAAATTGATGACATTGAATCCTAAACCACTGACGGCTGCTGTGCTCACTTTCCAGGTGAAGGTACAGACTCGGACTCCGACTGATGGTCCCAGGAGAAGCGGAGACGTTTCCTTTCCCTCCCGGTGGATTGCGCTCGACCCTGGAGCCCACAGACATGTCATTATGGGGGAAGAGTGAAGGACGTTTTTTTAAATAGAGAAATTTTTTAGGGATATAATGAGGACAATTGAAGAGCTGATCCTCCGTGGACGTCGCCCAGTACATGGTGGACACCGATCACCTGCACCGGAGACACCGAGGAGGTCAGATTTTAGGCCCAGTATTACGGTGCACCTTCATATCCCCCTTTTTTGTATTTTAAGGGGCTTTAACTATTGACAATAATTATTACCGAATAGAACAGCACAAGAGGTGATAGAACCAGCGCTGACGTAGAAAACCAGATCCATTTTCAGTTAACCCTTCCAGGTAGTACCCCATTATATTTCGGTGGCTGGCACCATTCACTCCCCCACGTGAAGACAGAGCAGGGTGGCATCAATGTTGCCAGCTCTCTGCAGGGGGAAAAGATGGCTGCAGCGACCTGACATTGGATTGTAAGGCTTTATCGTGCATTATACAAAAGGGCCATTTTTTTAAAATCCCATTCACTACAATGTGACCTGTAAACTACGGCAGGCGGCCACAAATAAAACCAGACGTGTGAATGTACCCATACGCTGCGTTACGGTTAGTCTTCAGCTCTGTGACCAAGCCTCACGTCGGCGGTATGCCATTGTATACCTCCATGCCTGGTGTATAGCTGCATGTCCACCATAGGTTCCCACTGTGAAAAATGTGTATAATAGACATTTTTATAGCGGAGAAAAGTATTGTGCCAAAGGCCTAGGCTGGGCGAGCCCTATGGAGACCGTCTGTATATGTTAAACTTGGGGCTGGACGCAGGGTGCACACAGCCTTCATGGTACATTTTTGGGAGTAAGGGGGGGGGGGGGCATTTATTATGGGAAGTACACAACTTTGTGTTCAACTTTTTGTCGGATTTGCAACTTTTCCCTGCTAAAGCCACTTTTCTGTGGTGGAGGAGAAAGGCTGCGTGCCAGCCAGTAGGCACATCTGACTATTTGTGGTGTAGAAAATGACTTGAATCTACGCCAGCAAGGGAGCTAGTCTAGATTTAGGCAAGCCTCACGGCCGCCGGTGGGACACCTAAATGATGTAGAAGTTGGTGCATCTACATATAACTTAGGTGCATCAAGCGGCAGCAGACATAGACTAGGAACGGCGTCTAAATTGGCAGTCTTAGTAAATTTCCCCCTTGGTAGTTTAGGACCCTTGCAGAGGTAGGTACACACTGGCGTGTGTGTGGGGGGGAAAACCAATAAAGCACTCGTGGAGAAAAAAATGGCAGCTGCAGCCGTCCTCTACACTCCATGTAAAGCCAGATCACATCCATATTATGGCCACCTTGTGGTTCATGTGAAGTAAGCATAAATCAACATAAAAAAACAGCATTTCCCTCAAAAAAAAAAAGGAACTATTGTTTAAAGTAGACTTGTCCCTATGACACTGACCTGTTACATGTGCACTTGGCAGCTGAAGGCGTCTGTGTTGTTCCCATGTCCATATGTGTCCGCATTGCTGAGAAAAATTGTGTTTTATTATATGCAAATGAGCCTCTAGGAGCAACGTGGGCGTTACCATTACACCTAGAGGCTCCGCTCCCTCTGCACTTTAATTGATCAGACCAGGCAGTGTAAACATGATCATGTCTCGCCCTGACCTCCTAAAGTTAGTGTGCGGCGGTTTTTCCCCCCAAATATAACCTGGATGGTCGATTCCCTTCCCAGCAATGACCTTTATCTGTAAGAAATTATCCTAAAAAGTGCCGCTGAGTAATCTCAAGGAAAATATCACCTTAGCCATCCACCGAAAACACAGACGTCGAATCTTCTGCAGCCAAGATGTGAAGGACCCAACAATTATTATTTTTTAGCACTTGAGTAACTCTGTACAATAAAAACCACTGACCATAGAGACAATCAGCTGTGATCTGTGAGCGATCCTGGCAAGCAAGTGATGAATCTCCCTGCAGCGCCACCACAGGAGTAACGGGGCATTACACAATTCCCTGCAATGAGCAGCATTCTTTCCAGTATCCTAATAGGGATTTCTTTTTCTGAACTGGACAATCCCTTTGAATTGACGGAAGGGGGAGACAGAAGCAGAGACACCCAACTGTATATTTGATCTTTTATTACACGTTACAAAAAGAACTCCGGTCTCCATATTATACCAGCACACTAGAAGGAACACGCATCCAGTCTTTACACAAGAATACACAAGTATCGGATGATTGACAAGTGCAGATCGATACGAAAGGCACACGAGGTGAGACGATTCCAAAACTTGGAGAAATTAAAAAAAACAAACAAACCACAAAGTGTAATGATTACATCCAAGAGACACGTACCATCATACAAAAACGTGGATTACAAAATCGTATATATAAGCACCATGTAAAATGCTGTTATGCATCGGCTTTACACAAAGCGGCGTTATCATACACGTGATGCTGGCTGATTGGGGGGGCGCCGTTCCTCTCCTCGGTCCTGGATGGAGAGTTCGTTCTCAGTATTTGAACATTTCGACAAACTCACCGTGACCGGTTTTTAGACCAATTTTGGGATCGAAACGTTACCATTCTGTACAAAGAGTTTTCAGGAGAGTTTCCCACAAAAACAAGAAAAAAAATATATATATATTTCTTTAATAATCCATTCTGATGTGTTTGACTAACGACAACTACTGGTGGCTTCTGTGAGGGGTGGTCACCTGGAAGCTTTTACAGAGACCCTGAAGGGCAGAGAACTCCATTACAAACCGTAACAATGCAGATTTATGCCATTCAGGGCACCCAGAAAAATGGGTGATGGGCACTGTAATGGTGGCCATCAGTGGTTGTCACGATACAAAAATTATGATTCAATTTCAATACCATAAAAAAGTATTGCGATACTCCATGCCACGCGAAAAAAAATACCAAAAAAGCTGCGTGCATTCTATATTTTATGGAACGTCCGGCCCATAATAGAACAGTCCTAGCCTATGTTTCGGGAGAACAAGGTGATTAAAAATAGTGAATCGCACGGTTTTGATTTTTTTTTCTGTTACGCCGTTCACCGCATCGGAAATATTTTTTTAATAGTTCACACTTTTTCAGGCGTGGCGATATGTAATGTTTATTTTTTATTGTTTGAAAATGTTATATGTAAAATTAGGAAAGGGGGACGATTTAAACTTAGTATTTGTGTTTATTTTAAACTTTTTATTTACTAGCTATTAGCCCCCTTAGGGGCTAGATCCCTCGTCCTATTTACCCTGATAGAGCTCTATTACGGTGAATAGGATCTCACACTCTCCCTACTGCCCTGTGCATAGTACACACAGCAGCAGGGAGATTACCATGGCAGCCAGGGCTTCAGAAGCGTCCTGGCTGCCATGGTAACCGATCGGAGCCCCTCCGAGCAGGGGACTCTGTGGCCACTGCCACCAATGAATATAACAATGGGGGTAGGGGCAGCCGCGTCACAGTGGGGGTGAGGGACTCCCTCCTTCACCACTGTGCTAGTGAAGAGAACATGGCGCGCACTGAGAGCGGTGCGTGCCATGTTCTCTAACTGATACTAGGTTGCACAGCCTAGTATCTGTAAATAGTAAGACCCGGTATCGTATTGATCCGGGTCTAAAAGTAACGATTGGGCATCAACACTTCGATACCCGATGCAACCCTACCCAGAACTGGATGAACATACCTGAAGGATCAAAGCTTTATTCAACCAGTTTTGTCCCTGGGTTAGGGATGAGCGAACCCAAACTTTACAGGTTCAGCGTTCGGGCGGTGGAGGAATTCCGGCATTCCGTTTTGATCCATCATAATACAAGTCTTCGGCCAAGCATAATGGATCCGTCTGGTTTCCGTTATGCAGGATTTTGTTTTTTGTCCTGTATAATGGAAACCAGACAGATCCGTTATGCTTGGCGGTAGACTTTGTATGTTTTGCATTCCGTTATAACGGGATTCCTCCACTGCCCGAACACCGAACCCGTAAAGTTCTTGTTCGCTCATCCCTATCCTTAGGCCCATGCTCACTACCACAGGAAGCATAAATTCCTATTTAAAAAAAAAAAGATTATAAATACTTGGTCCTGTTGCATTCACCGAAAATCCTGAAATCATGAGCCAACAATTAGGGGATGTGCTCATCCTCCAGTCCAGGTGATCCCTTCTATTGAGCATTCGAGGGGATGTAACCCTGGACAACCCGTTTTGTTTTTTTCTATCCTCTAAATACACAGCTGCTTTTCACCAAAAACAGCGCCACAACCATCTACAGGTGGTATCTGGTATTGCAGCTCAGCCCTATATACATTAGTGGACCCAAGCTGCAATACCAGACATAACCCATGGACAGGTGTGGCGCTTTTTCTGGGAAAAAAAAAAAGCTATTTTCTTCTGTAATTCTGGACAACCATTTCATAAGCTCTGTCTGGCAAAGATTTCCAAAAAAGGTCCATTCTGCCCTGGTGCAGAGCCGTGCAGCCAGTATGTTTTTGACACCAGCTCTGGGGTTTGAACCCATGGACCTCTGATCTGATCTGGGACAGGAGTCTATATCTTGTGTTTGAAGAGGATTTCCCCTTTAAAGTGCGTGGAAGACTGGAGAACAGCAAGGAGTACGGGAAGCAGTACAGTCAGAGGGGAATGAATGGAAAGGTAAGGAAAAGTCTAAAACACTGCAATAGAAACTGCCCTTAACCTGACTCTGGGCCTGTTTTCTGTCTTAAGAATACCCTTGGGTTTTGGTTTAGGGAGTCAGCCATAGAGGTAAAGGTAAAAGGGAATCTGTTACCTTCAAAATCTCTTTTAAAGTAAGGCCTCGTTCACACTTCAGTAAATCATGAACACCACACGTACCCATTGATTTTAATGTGTTTGTTCACACGCCGTCTTAAAAATAAAATAAAAAATCACAAAATTGACATGCTGCAGATTTCTAAATTCGCACAGCAAATCAATTTCCACACAGAACAAAAAAGCAAAGTGTACATGAGATTTGTCTCGTCTCATATACTTTACTGGGACTGTATTACACGCTGCGGTTTTTCCCGCATAAGATTCCGCAACGGGTGCAAGTACCCCAAAGCAGATTTGGGAGCCGACACTCACTTAAGGCTGGGTTCACACTTGAGCGTTGCGCAAACGCGCGTTTTACGCGCATTTTTATGCGCGTTTTTGTAATAGTAAACGCGCGTTTGTGTGATTCACTACAGTGTCCTATGGCCACAAACGCCCCAAAAGTCGCTCATGTACTTTTTGGAGCGTCGGGCGTTTTACAGCGCGATCGTACGCGCTGTAAAACGCCCAAGTGTGAACCATTCCCATAGGGAATCATTGGTTTCTCCTTGTTGAGCGTTTTACAGCGCGTAGGAACGCGCTGTAAAACGCTCAGGTGTGAACCCAGCCTAAGGGATATTATCATGGTGGCCCCATAGAAATGAATGCGCAGTGCACCCTCCTTTACTTTGCCAGAGGTGGTATCCGTCCCTATCAGACAATGGGGGCATTATTCTAGCGATATGCCCCCATTGTCTGGGATGGGAAAAACCTCTACTGACAATGCAAAGGAAAGTTAATGCCTCAGTCAAGAAAGTCACCATCCTGCAGTTCTCACTCCATAGAAGTCAACTTTCCACTGAATACTATGGGGTGCCGGTCGTGCGTCAGTTTTGATTGCCTACGACAGGCATGCTCAACCTGCGGCCCTCCAGCGGTTGTAAAACTACAACTTCCATCATTCCCAGACAACCTACAGCTATCAGCCTACAGAAGCGCATGGTGGGAGTTGTAGTTTTACAACAGCTGGAGGGCCGCAGGTTGAGCATCCCTGGCCTATGAGAACTGAACGAGAAACAGGGAGTCTCACAAAGACGACCTCCTGAAATTAGAAGTCAGTCATCGGCTGTTGCGGAGAAAAGCCGCATCGGGCAACATATCTCCCCCTACAGGTAAAATCGTAGTATTACATCCCGGGCATTTAAATGAATGGCTGCCCATGTAACCCACATACAGGACAGGTCTGCCAAATCTCTCTGCTCGGGCTCATTGGGGGTGGCAGGAAGGGGTCCCTCCTCTATACAATCTATATATCCCTACAGCGCATCTGGAAATTGGTCAGCTGGGAGAGATACGGACTGAATATCGGAGTTACAAAAAAAAAAAAAAAAAAATATAAAATCTATACAATGAATATTTGTTTTTTCTAATACAAATTAGATTTTTGCACAATTACAGTATAATAAACAGTAAAAAATAAATTACATTTCCTACATAAAACCAAACCGTCGATTAGCAGTAAGTATATTGAACATTTTTTTTTTTTTTTGGGGGGGGGGGGGGGTCAATTATCCTTCAGATTTAGAACAGATTATTTTAACCACAGATTCCCTTTAATGAGATAAGAGTTAAAATATTGCTTAACAATCAGCTGTAATTCTCAGCCCATAGTGTTACATATTGCATACGTATAGCGGCATCGTACGGCCATGAGAATTACCGATCGGAATGCGATAAATCAGGAGTGATGCAAGATAAAAACGTCGTACTTAGAAAATCTATATCCTAGCCCCATAGTGTCATTTCCAAAATCTAGAAACGAATGTCTTATTCCTGCGCCAAACTACCAGAGGTTTAAGCGAGAGTCGGCTTTGGGGAGCGCTATCCCCATGATAACACCTCGCACATTAGTGTTATCATAGGGACGTCATTTATAAATACGTGACATACGCAGAACCGGACTCTGGTTGGGCTTTACAATCAGAATGCAGCTTTGTGTCAGGAATTATAAAGGGGGTCCCTATGATAACACTTGCATCGCATGATGACTCGACACGGGAATAAGATATTTTTTTTTTTACCTTCTAATTTCCTTCAATCAACGTACAATTTAACGGATTATTTAAATTAAGTTAAATATAAAAGCAAAAATAAAAACTTTCTAATTTTGTGTCTTCTTTTGCCCCATTTTTGGCCTCACTCGCCCTCCTTATTCTCAGCCACATCGTCCATGACGCCTGCAAGTCTAAGGTTTCTGCTCAGTTAACGGTCAGCAGAAAACCTATGCCGCGGAAGCCAATGGCCACATGAATTTTCAGGTAAACGGAAGCGTTACCTTCAAAAGCAGCCATTGGCGGCTGCGCAGGACCATGGCCGCCTCATGGAAACAAAGCCTTAAAAGTGATCCGATTATAAGATGAAGACAGTAAAATCTAATCTTCTGTCAGAGGAAAGGTATAAGAACGTGCCCGAACCAGGGTCACTGGAGATCTGTTTGGTCCCTGGTTTTGGTCCATTTTCCGTAGAAGAAACATTCCAGGGCAGGATCTAGAATAATCTCTTCTCAACGGATCTCTGCTGAAAGTTAGCCACCCACCTGCCCATACATTAAGACGGGAATGTCATCTGGAATCTTCGGAAGTTTCTTTGTTCGCAAAACACTCCTTTAGAAAGTAGTCCTGCTGCCAGGGACACCCATATCGAGAGGAGAAACCATTCATGGAGACCCCAGGCAGGTTACGCATCCAAACGCTGGATCTCAGGACGGCAGTCTGCATCCCGCGACTCGCTGCGTGCCCTCATGTAGTCACTGGACTGACGCACGTTCTGGGATCTGCTGCCAAATTTCCATTTCCTAAACGCCAAGTAGGTGTTTACGGAGTAGGAGAGGGTGGCCAAGAAGCCAAAAACCTGCAAAGAAAAGATCCAAAATGAATGGTGGAGTAAGAAGTCAGTTAAAAGGACGGACCTCTAGGGCAGGATCTAGAATAATCTCTAGCGATCAGTGGTGTAACAGCAAGGGTTCCATGTCCCTGCAGTGCCACCACAGGCGGAATCAAGCATTACACCATTTGTATTGAAATCAATGGGCTGTCCATGTAAAGCAGTGACGTGCCCGGTCCTCCACAGTAAGAGACGCTCTTTGTAGTTATTTCTTATTGTTTGCCTTTCACGAGTCTTAGAAATCTGGGGTTTATAACCAGACTTCTTTTAAGATCACCACAGCTGGAGGGTAGCCATCTGGTATAGTGTATATAGGGGGAGGAGGGTATACAGTGTATATATAGAGGGAGGAGCAGAGGAGGGTATATAGTGTATACAGAAGGAAGAGTGCAGTAGTGTATACAGAGGGAGGAGCGGTGGAGGGTATATAGTGTATACAGAGGAAAGAGTGCAGGAGGGTATATAGAGGGAGGACTGGAGGAGCGTATATAGTGTATACAGAGGGAGGAGTGCAGGAGGGTATATATTGTATACAGAGGGAAGAGTGCAGGAGGTTATATAGTGTATACAGAGGGAAGAGTGCAGGAGGGTATATAGTGTATACAGAGGGAAGAGTGCAGGAGGGTATATAGTGTATACAGAGGGAAGAGTGCAGGAGGGTATATAGTGTAAGAAGAGTGCAGGAGGGTATATAGAGGGAGGAGGGTATATAGTGTATACAGAGGGAGGAGCGTATATAGTGTATACAGAGGGAAGAGTGCAGGAGGGTATATAGTGTATACAGAAGGAAGAGTGCAGGAGGGTATATAGTGTATACAGAGGGAGGAGCGTATATAGTGTATACACAAGGAAGAGTGCAGGAGGGTATATAGTGTATACAGAGGGAGGAGCGCAGGAGGGTATATAGTGTATACAGAAGGAAGAGTGCAGGAGGGTATATAGAGGGAGGAGGGTATATAGTGTATACAGAGGGAGGAGCGGAGGAGGGTATATAGTGTATACAGAGGAGGGAGGGTATATAGTGTATACAGAGGGAGGAGCGGAGGAGGGTATATAGTGTATACAGAGGAGGGAGGGTATATAGTGTATACAGAGGAGGGAGGGTATATAGTGTATACAGAGGGAGGAGGGTATATAGTGTATACAGAGGGAGGAGGGTATATAGTGTATACAGAGGGAGGAGGGTATATAGTGTATACAGAGGGAGGAGGGTATATAGTGTATACAGAGGGAGGAGGGTATATAGTGTATACAGAGGGAGGAGCGGAGGAGGGTATATAGTGTATACAGAGGGAGGAGGGTATATAGTGTATACAGAGGGAGGAGCGGAGGAGGGTATATAGTGTATACAGAGGGAGGAGGGTATATAGTGTATACAGAGGGAGGAGCGGAGGAGGGTATATAGTGTATACAGAGGGAGGAGCGGAGGAGGGTATATAGTGTATACAGAGGGAGGACTGGAGGAGGGTATATAATCCATTCATCCCTCTATATACACTAGATATATGTGACCCCCTCTATATACAGATCCCCCCTGACAAAAAATAAATAAATAAAAAGTTAAGTTTTTTTGCCATAATTGCGCAGCCCTAAGCTCAGCTACATCTGGATGTATGACATGTGGCCACTCACACCACCACTGGGTGGCAGCAGAGACCACTGAGCTGCACATCATCAGACATCTGTTGCACTGGATATGCACTCCGCATCTATTGCCAAGTAACCGAATACTTCCTGAGCGCCATTAACTATTAATGTACCAGTGTCATCCGTGATAAATACCATTAGGTCTACTACGGGTCTATTGATGACATTTTCTTATACGTTTTACGGACAAGGATAGGACACTTCTAATAGAGGCCAGGACGTTCCGTTCCGCAACACGAGGAACGCACGCGGCCGTCATCAGTGTTTTGCGGATCCACAATTTGCGGACCATTAAACGGGCATGAACCCTAACGAGAAACAGCGCCCCCTGAATCACTACTGCTCCATATTCTCACAGGGGACTTAGGGACTCCCATTCTCATGGCCGATTGGAGTCTCACCAGTCGGACCCGGTGATAAATCTAAGGATAGGTTCACAACTCCATTGATCGGATCCGGCCTGGTCGGACCCCACGGACTATAAATGGATCCAGATGTTTTCCAGCCGGATAAAAGCGCTTTCCTGCAATGGTTTTTGTTCCTCTGAAACCCGGCATTTCGCTGGAAAGCAGCAGGATCCCCACGGGCAGGCACCAATAAATGAGGTGTGAACCTACCCTTAAAGGGGTTTTCCAGCTGAGAAAAGGGGGGCTCGCTGATTCCCTGAGGATGCTGTCATGGCTATGGTCTGCTCTGCGCTTCGGCTCCGGTCCAATACGACAGAAATGGCAGGAAAGCCCTGATCGGCCAATCACAAGCTGAGGTAGTTCCCTGATCAGGCCAGCGATTGGCTGAGCAGGCCTTTTTGGCGCACTGAGCAAGGACAGGTAGCGGACAGCCGCGGGAACCTACAGCGGCATGGGAACAGCAGTGTCCGAGGACTGGGGAGGGCAAATATCCATTCTCTTTCTTATTATTCGCCACGGAAAGCCCCTCTAACAGAAAACCTCTGCAGTTATTTGGATCAGGCGACGCGGCGCAGGAAGGGTTAAGGCGCATTCCTTCTTGTCTTTTCACTGGAAAAACTTCAGAAAGTGATTTTCTTACCGCTGCAGAAATTTCCGCCCCAGATTTGTGGTTCAGCGATGCCAAAATTACAGAGGCAATGAAGAAAAACAGAGCGCTCAGCCCGGTGTTCACCAAGTCCTAGAGACAAAAAACACATAGGAGACAATGAGTGCCGCCACTGGGACCAGGACGCAGCGTCCAGCGCCGAACCCGCAACACGTGGCAGGGCAGGGCGCCGGCGGGCGTTCGTTTCACGCCTCCAGTGGTCAATGCAAATACAGCAGATAGGAATTCATTGCAGATGCAGCAACCAGAACATGGATGGTTGGGCGACTCAGTGTCCAATACAATGGAGGACTACAAAGTGTCCAACCCGCTGCCGACCAGACCCGCCACTGAGGAACAAAGTTCTTTGAAGTACCGTAATATCATAACTAAAAGGAGGATTTAAACCATTGAGGATTCGTTCAGAATCCCGCCAGAGAAGCCTCTGAGCAGTGCCAAAGGGGTTTGGGCTTTACGCCGGGCCCTACTGTCCATGGATCGAGGTGGGATCCAAGATTAGACTTCACCAACGTGATCTTCTCACGTGTCTGCGCGGCCGCAGACCACACTGGCTGGGTCCGATCTTGTATCAGGCCATATTACTGGAATTAACCCCCTTTGACACTGCTCAGAGACTTCTCTTAAGCTGCAAATAAAACATTAACTTTTTGAATAGTTTTTTGGGTCAACTATTTCGAAGGTAAAAATCAATAAACATACAAAAAGGGACAAGACTAAGGCCTCATGCACACGACCGTTTTTCGGGTCGGCATCCGAGCCGCAGTTTTTGCGGCTCGGGTTCGGACCCATTCACTTTAACGGGGGGGGCAAAAGATGCGGACAGCACTCAGTGTACTGTCCGCATCCTTTGCTCCGATCCGTGGCCCCGCAAAAAAAATATATAGCATGTCCTATTCTTGTCCGTTTTGCGGACAAGAATAGGCATTTCTACAATAGGCCGCCCGTTCCGTTTATTGCGGAAAGCACACGGGTGGCTTCCGTTTTTTTTGCGGATCCGAGGTTTGCGGACTGCAAAAAAACGGAACGATCGTGTGCATGTGGCCTAAAGCAGCAGATACAAAAGAGGGAAACTTTATCTGCGATTCCAGCCCAAGCGAAATCTCTAAGGAGTGCTAAAGGGCTTTGAGCGCTCTAAAGAACGCTACGGTCCTGAAGATGAGGCAGGGTCCAAGATTACTCTACCAATGGGGTCAAATGTGGGAATCATTTCTCAAAGAATAAGACTTGATAGAGGGCTCAGATTCCCTTTGGCACTGCTCAGAGATGTCTCTCACCAAGATTTGACAACGGCACAGTGGCACCCATTTAAATTGTCCTTTTTCTTTTCTGTGCAGTGCCAAAGGGGGTCTAAGATGTCTATAGGACCCTAGTGTCCTGGAAATAAATGGTGAACCTAATCAGGGGGACCTCCCGCATTTATATCCAGAATACAGCGGGATTATCCGGGAATTTGATATTGACGGCCTATTCTCAGGACAGGTCATCATCATCAGATCGTTGGGGTCCGACTCACAGCACCCCCACTAATCTGCTGTTTGAGGAGGCTGCTGTGCTCCGATGCGGCCTCCTCGCAACTTACCAAGCACAGCGCCGTACGTGGTATAGTGGCTGTGCTTAGTAGTGCAGCTCAGCACCACTCACTTGAATAGGACCGAGCTGCGCATGTGACCGATATACAGTGACATCACGAAGAGGCCTAAGCGGTCACGGCAGGGGTGCTGGGAGTAGGACCACCACCAATCTCATATCCATAACCTATCCCAAGGATCGATCATCAATATCAAATTCCCAGACAACCCCTTTAACGCTACAAAATCAACGTTAGTTATGTGGCGGTTCACTGGGAGAACACGGCTATGACACGGCTTGTCTACACGCCATTAAACGCCCGCCACCTACTGCTACCACTTGCTGGGAGCTCCTGGGTTATCTACAGGAGGGGAAGCCGACACATACCTCCCATTATATCCGTGAACAGGCTGGGGCAATAAATCCCGTCGCACAGCGCGCGGTTTACGAGGAGCACAGCCGAGTGCGGCGACATGTCTTAGCTCATCCTCACATTACTCCATGGAGATTGGGGCAGGAATCAAAGCCAAGTGCTGCATAAAGAGAACCTCTGCCCCCCAACAAGACGCCATGTCCTTCCGCAGGCGACAGGAATATTTCACAGATGTCTCAGCGCAGGCGTGGGAACGCTCCCCACATCACAGGCCCCGGCCGCCGCCTGCTCAGCTGACAGAATCAAAGACAAGTCAGCAGATTTCCCGAGACGGCCGGCCTCGCTCCTCAATCCTTCCTGCGCAAAAAACAGAACCCAATGTCCTGCCGAGACCTCCTGCTCAACATCTGGGCCTGCAGCACAGAGGGATTCAGCTGGGAAGGGGGGGCGTGCAAACAAACATAGTTGGTGTCAATGCTCCAGGAATGTGCAAAGATTATGGTGCAAAGCACAGTACCAATTTAGGTTTACGTTTCCCAAATTTTTAAGAAGCCTCATCCTATGGGGGCGCCCCATCCCTATACATAGGGCTACTCCCATCTGGACATTTACGGCATACGGATAGGCCATAAATGTCTGAAAGGTGCAGGTCCCACCTCCGAGACCTGCTACTATTTCAAGGAGGTGCTCTGAATGGGGAAGGGGGGAACCTGCTGCGCATGCGTGGCCATCTTTACATTCACCTCTATGCAACTTCCAAACAGTGAGAGAACACAGCACATGCGCAGAGCTTTGGCGTACACAGCAGGGCTCCGTTTTTGAGACAGAAGCAGGTCCTAGAGGTAATACCCGTGCCTACTGGACTTTGCATATCCCATCGATACAGGGGCTCTGCTAGGTGAAGGGCGCAGTGGTGTACGGGTGCGACTGCCGCTGCGCTCACTTTGATGGGATGACAGCGCTCAGCGAACGTCTGCAGTCCCAAGTCAACGGAGCAGTGGTAAAGCAAGCGCAGCAGCGCTCCATTCACACAGGACCCCGGTTTTCGTGAGCACCGAGGGCCACAGCAATCAGGCGCTTACCGCTAATCCTGCCACTATACACACCAGTCAGGAGCGCGACCAGGGACTTACCGTCAGGACCCAGTTGATGTGAGGGACACGCTCGTGAAGAGACAGGCTGAACATGAGCAGCAGCACGCCGGTCACCACAAAGGCGCTGCAGCTGACGAACTCGAAGAAATACAAGCCTTCGCACGGCGAGCACTCCATGATCGTCTCGATGCAGATGAAGGCGAGGAGCGCCAAGACCTGGGGGCGGCAAAAAACAGACATAAATGTATATACTGTGCACGGCACAGACTATAAAGACCAGACATGAGTGCACCCCCCCCCCACCTCAAAACATAACCCCCAAATCAGCCGAAATCCCACCAGACTTCAAAACGGACAAGAAAATGGTGTAGTAGGTCCGACCTGTTAAGTGCGCCATCGTGCCCTGTCCCTTAGGCCTCATGCACACGACCATGTCTGCAAACCGCTCATCTGCAAAATACGGATGCGGTGCATGTGCCATCTGCAGACCCACTGACTTTAACGGGTACATGGTCCGCATTTTGCGGACATACTGTACTCTATATTTTTGGGGAAGGGAAATATCAGGATGTCCATTTAACAAAAAGCACATGTCCTGTACCTGCCCGTAAAATACGGACCAATGGGTCTGCAGAAAAAGGAGCTGCAACACGGACCACACCCACATATCGCAGATCTGCAGTTTGTGGGCCGCAAAAACGGATACGGACGTGTGCATGAGGCCTTACAAAGGGCATTAGGAAATTCTGAAGATTTTCAGTCAGTGACCGCCATCACAAACTCCTTTGAAATAATATACGGTCAGCCATTCAGAAAGAGACCTCCCCGCGGAGCCTCCATCACTAAGAATTAAGGTTCCCCCGATGAAGGAAGCGAGAGGTTAATATTTCCCTGTCAGAATGGATGAATCGGCGCGCAGCGACCAGACTCCCATCCGCCATCTACAAGCAGGTCAAATATACGGGGGAGGAGGTGAACGTCCACGCCGCTTCCTCGAGTTAAAGGTGAAGCATCTTCTCCCCGACAGACCCGTCTCCATGAAATGCCAAGTGGAGCATGCTGGGAAATAACGCGACATTTACCTCAGGGGCCTCCAGTCAGAGGCGCTCTAGGTCGAAGAAACACTCCTAGCACCAGTTTTGAGGAATATTTTTAGCTGAAGAGGACGTCGAGAGCTGCAGTAACAAATAACCGCTACGTCGGCCTGGACAATGTTTAGCGCTTGTTCACATCTGCGTCGGCTTCTATCGCATGATTCTGACCGGACACAGAAGCCTCACAGACAGGATCCATCACAGTCCAGAGACTGCTCGGCTCCGATCCTGTCAGTTATGGGCCCGATGCAGCACTTCATCTGACGGAGCAGCCCCTTCCAATATACAGTCCCATGTAAACATCTTCAGCCGCCCCCTCCAACATACAGTACCATGTAAACAACATCAGCCCCTCCCTCCAACATACAGTCCCATGCAAATAACATCAGACCCTGCCTATTGCCCCCTCCAAAATAAAGTCTCATGTAAATAACATCAGCTCCTCCCTCCAACATACAGTCCCATGTAAATATCACTCACCTCCCTCCAGCCCCCTCCAACATACAGTCCCATGTAAAAGAAATCACGCTCTCCCTCCAATATACAGTCCCATGCAAATAACATCAGGCCCTGCCTATTGCCCCCTCCAAAATAAAGTCTCATGTAAATAACATCAGCTCCTCCCTCCAACATACAGTCCCATGTAAATATCACTCACCTCCCTCCAACATACAGTCCCATGTAAAAGAAATCACGCTCTCCCTCCAATATACAGTCCCATGTAAATAACATCAGACCCTGCCTATTGCCCCCTCCAACAGTCTCATGTAAATATCACTCACCTCCCTCCAACATACAGTCCCATGTAAATGACATCACAGTCTCCCTGCAGTGGATGCATATCAGCAAGATCCACCATATCGGACTGTACTTGGCTATATATCCTGCTGCACTCACTGCAGACCCCCCAACCAACATTCCCTAATGCCCCCTGAGGCTGCTCACCCCACCAGGCCGCCCCTCCGTTATAAGCATTGCGCAGAGGCGAATGGTCCGGCAGCTGGCCCAGACTGATGAATAGGCCGCACCCTCCTTACTGTACGGAGCGTTCTCATTGGATATTTCAGGCAGCGGTAGTATCACTGCGCCGTTCATAGCGCAATGAGCTCATGCAACTACTAATGGCCGTGTGACCAATGAACGCCGCTCTCACCAGTGGGGTCTTCAAGCTTCTGATCAGCAGGGGGCGCCGGACCCCAACCAATCACATATTACTGACCGGATGAGCCTCCAATACTGAACTCCGGGAAAACCCCTTTAATGAGAACGCCCACAGGCCTCGTTCACATTTCCATTTTTCACGGACATGTGCCGTTCTCATTCTCCACGAATGGCGCACACACCCATTGATCTCAATGCGCTTGTTCACACATCAGTGGAAAACCAGAGACGTGCACTACTTATACATCTGTTGCGTCACAGTATGTCACATGTCGCAGTGCGACACCATAGACTATCATTATAAAAATTGTCGCGAGACATTGGTGCGACAAATCTTGCAGTATTGTCGCGTGACAGATGTCGTCGTGTAGACCTAGCGTAAAGGCCCCCCATACACATTCGACACCACCAGGAGGACGATGCTTTTTGCCCATTTAGTGAATGATGGAGTCTACTTTTGTGATTTGGGTTAGACCAGTCAAGAAATCTCAACCTTGTTGTGAAACTACAACTCTCAACATGTCGTGACTGTCTCAGGCCCCTGCAAGCAGCTGAGGTGACCAAGGGCCTGACCACCGCTGGTCCGATATATTGATGGTGCAATCTTATGAATAGGCCATCAATTTTTTTAAACCCGACTAGCGCCTTTAAGAGATCTTCCCTTGCTAAATATATCATGAAGAGAATCGGCAGACTGGCAGAGCCGTGTACGTCACCCGGTTTCTCCGGGCCGGCAGTGGCGGGGGGGTTCACCGCGGGAGAGCGGTTCTCAAGGAAACAAGTCTGATAGTTCTGAGAACATAATTCCAGGTTTCCTTCCTCCTCAGCATAATTAGGAGGCCGCACGCTGTAAACATCTGTATATAACCCTGTCCTCCGACATCCATCCCAAAAGCGGGGGTCCCGAGTCCCCTGTAGAGACATAGCTGACCACTGCTCCATTCATAAAGGACACTCCGGGACCTCCATGCCCATGATCGCTGGGGGTCCCGGTGGTTGGACCCCCAGTCATCATGCTACTAACCGGTACACAGATGATCCATGAGGTTTTGGGACTGCCCCTTCTCACCATGAAAATGCAGCCCAGCCCACGGGCATGACGGTAAAGAGCAGGAGGAGCCACGTACCGTTCAGACCTCTGCTCGGGATCACAGGGGCGGTCTGTGTATTCCGCTATAGCTGTCCGTCACAGAGTAGGACCTCCCACTGGACTCCTAAGCCCAGATCACGGAATACGCGGTCACACCATGTTCTCCAGCTTCTGCTGCGTCATGGGGTTAGGATGGTCAACTGACCTAAAAAAAGGAGGTCTTCATGGGATAAACTGGGCAAAGGTGTGGGCAATACCCCCTGGGAAAAAAAAGATATGCAAATGAGCTCTCCTCCAGCAGGAAGGAGACGGTCTCTCTAGTTCCACCTGTAGGTGGCTACCTGTCAATGTCCGACCCATGAACACGGTGGACAAGCCAAACCAGAGACTCCTCCTACATTAAAGGGGTTATCCGAGAGTATAATGGAGACTGCATACAAGTGTTGCTGCTCATTAGTCACATCCCTCTCACCCTCCTCTGGAACTCCATTTCTACAGAGATTTAGCTGAAGATCATATTAACTGTATTCAGGATCATAGAAGATGAGGCAGCTCTTCAGCTCAGTGCTCTAAAGTAGCATGTCCTCCTGTGCGATTAGGACAGGTTTTGTGTGCACTAATAGGACGGCGGCCATTTTATTTCTCCTAATGATTGTTCCACAGACAAAACGAGCCATTAATAGCTTATGAAATATATTTGGGAATATATTTATAATTAAGTGATATCGAAGCATTTTCATTTTCCTAATTCCCGGAGAGCCCCTTTAAGCAACTGTGTCCTAAGCCCCTGTAGCAGGAAAGCGCAAGGAGTCTGGGAAGTCATTCTGCATCAATCCTTTGTATGTCTTGGAGATGGAGTGAAACCCCTCAGTGTTATAAATCTTCTGTATTTCGGCGCCGCGGACAGGGTTTACGTTGGCACCGGGTCAGGCTCCTTAGTTAACCTTTCACATCTAATAAGACAACAGACAAGGTAGGAAACGCAGTGCGGATGACGTTACCGGAGCAAGAGAGGCAAAGGGCGCGACCGAGGATCGTAAATGGCTGCACCAGGCCTGAACCCCGGGTACATTGTCACCCTCTGGTGGTTAGAGTCCCCCTTCGGGTGTATCTGCGGATGGCGGGGCTTTCATCTGAGGTGTTGCACATCATTCACTGTACTGTCTGTTGAGGGTGGCACGCTACATACCGGATGTAAGGAGGGTATGTGGACATTCAGCAAGATACTTAAAGGGGGGTTTCATCAGTGGGGTTTCGACCCCCGAGACCCCCACTGATCAGCTGTTTGAGAAGGCACCAGCACTTACAGCCGCGCCGCGGCCTTCTCTCTGCTCACCAAGCACAGCGCCATCCATTGGATAATGGCTGTACTTGGTATTACACTACTGACCACAGCATCTGAGGGGGTCAAACGTCTGATCAGCAGTCATCACCAATCATGGACTTTGCCTCCAGGTGAGCGGGCACCATCTTTAAAGTCCTAACTTCTGCCGTACATGTAAGGTGGTCAGGAAGGGGTTAGGCAGTCACATTAACAATGAAATGCAATATGCCGGCTGCACGCCATCTTTCTGGGCTGAGGAGTCCAGTGGGCGGTCCTATCAGTGATTGACAGCTATAGCTGTATACACCTACACACAGACACGACCACTATGGTCATGTCAGCCGATCACTGTTCAAACAGGTCACCAGCAGGGGGCACAGACACGCCACCCTGCCTCGGCCACAGAGCTAGGGCAGTGAACCGCATCCTCGCCCAGGTCGTCACCGGCTGCCCACACCCGTCCAGTGCCCGAGGATGCCGACAGGCTGCAGCTCTTGCCCGGACACATGTAGACAGGAATCTTGGAATTTGGCAGAAGATGAACATGTGTCTAAGGAGACAGGGCCCGGTGGACGGATCCAAGAGCACATTCCTCAGTCTGGGCCGCTCTTCTCCTCGGCTCAACCACAAGCCGTTAACTTCTGGAATGGAGAGCGGCCTCCTCCAGCTGCTGGAGAAGCTGGGACGACGTGTGGTCGCCATCAGCGCAGACAGCGACTTCCGGTCACAGACGGTCAATAAGAACAACCTACAGCAGCTAAAGCTCAGCATCTGGAATACTAGAGCGGCTGCTCCGCCAGCATCCATGTAACGTATGCCGGGCTAGGTATCGGCTCCTGGCGCGTTCACCTGCAGACACCTGTCACACCATCCTAACTACAACTCCCAGCATGTCCTAACACTGAGCACAATGAGGGGACCATAGTGCAGGAACACATTTTAACGGATGACCTATCCTCTGGATAAGTTGTCAGTATCTGATCAGTGGGGGTCCGACACCCACTGGCGGAGGTCCCGGCCTTTTGAAAACTGACCACCTACCCAGAGTATAGGTCATCAGTTAAAAAAATCCTGGCAAACCAATCCCCAGCCTTCTCGTTTTGGCGCTAACCAAGTCCCGACTCGCCACTCCGCTCCTTCGGCGAATCACTGCCAAGCACGCATGACCAGGACGCAGACAGCCGCGGGGTGGCGGCGAGCATCAGCACGGATCCAGGGGATCTGACCCATTCTTCCCCTTAGAGACAGAATTTTACCCCTTTTAACGGTGACTGCTCCGGGGCTGACCCTTTCCTGACCCCAGACTCACACCGACGGGTCGGAATTCGTGAAGAGACCCCCTTGAACACGGCTTTTCCCACGCACTATCCCCGATACGAGGAGGAATTTGCTTCCCACATAAGCTGTAATGGAGACATTCCCGTAGCCAGGGAACGAGTTAATCTCCGGCATCGCCATCAGCGGCAGGAATGCCGCCATGTGGTCGCATCTCGACCTTTAAAGGGACGATCCCACGACTTTAAAACAGCATTTTATTTGCATACCCGGAGGACATTCTTCCCTGGCTGCGGGTGGGCAGCAGCTCGCAGGATGAATTGCAATTAGCTCTTGTTAACCTCTTCCTCCCCTGCATAGAAAATAGTCCCGGAGACACCTATGGGATGCAGGACCCCCAGAATTTCCTCCTCCGCTGTCCAGAGGGAGACATAGCTATATACCTGTATGAATGAAAGGTGCCTGGTCTGATTCACCATGAGGAGAAGTAGCTACTGAGCATGTGCGTCCACCACCTGGATGCAGAAGGTGGACCAGAAGGTTAGACAGCAGGGGGCGCTGACGAGCATGGGGAGAGGCTAGGGAGCCACTGGCAGCTTTTTATGCAGGTGAATTCCAACAGTCGGATCCTTGACGCCTCGGAGCTGGAGGAACGCGCTGAGCGATGCCTCCCTCCCCCCTCTCGCAGCACAAGTCGCACACACAGCCCTGCAGCAGCATCCCCCTCCTTTTTCAATAAGAATCTGACTTATTTTATGCTACCATGGGAAAAAAAAGGCACACACGTCCGCAGAGCCTCCGTCATTTTATGTTATAAGGGTACCTGGGAAAGCTGAGCGACATCCAACATGGCTGCCAGAGTCGCCGTCACCCAAGACTCCATAATCATAGTCCTCTCTCCCACTTTAGAAAATACATATATTCCCCAGATCATCTTTTCTTACAACTCATCCCTCAGTTATTCCTCTTAGAAATGTAGGACTAAACTGACAGCCGGGTATTACCATCCCCCTTTTTAAAGGGCCGCGTCCCTACGTGATGACAACGAGCAGTATCAACAAGTGACAGGTCACACCGCTCAATGGTAACTGCCAATTACTCATCGGGTTCTAGGAGGAATAACAGAGGAACGGCACAGAAAGGATCCTGCGGCGCTGTCATCCCCTGTGGAAAGCGAATAGTTACTAAGATAGATCAGGGGAGGCGGCCGGTCCGATGGGGCGACATGGCGGCAGGACTCGTCAAACCTGCCACTTCTGGGAGTAGTCACCCAGCTTTCCCCCAGGCAGAACCCTGAATCTGTAGACTTCTTAAAGGGGAAACGTTCCTTGGCGCACCAGTAGAGCAGATCTAATCCCAGTTACACCAGTACACGCAATCAATGGTGACGAGAAGGACACGAGGCCTGTGAGGAGTGACACCTGGTCACGCGGATCTCCTTTACGAGGGGCAACGACCTCAGTGTCAAATAAAAGGGGCCCCGGCGGCGACAGGTGCAGAAGACGCCAGGTTCACCTCCATCTAGGACACGGGTGAGGTTATAATGTACGCCGCCCAATGTCAGGAGGCAGGCATCAAGTTCTGACAAGTCCAGTCACCTGGGTCAGAATAACTGGGAGTCGCTGACAACCCCTATAGAAGCCATGCTGGTTGTCAGGCAGCTCTGTCAGATTAACTGGGGGGGGTTATGGGGCCACACGTGCACTGTGCAGCCATCAAGGTGATTAACCTGTTGCATGCCATGCACCCCTCCTCCAGCCCCGCCCCCCGGACACCTCCTCCCTTTTCCAGCCCCGCCCCCCGGACACTTACCACTTGGCTGCACTTCAGGACCCCGCACAGTGACCGGATGTAGTCCACATCGCAGTGGATGCCCCCCCAGCCGCGGTGCTGCCGCACGGGCTCGGTGGTCGGCTGGTAAGGGCTGCTGGCCCCCGACACCATGGAGGCTGTAGACGCCTCCGCCTCGAAGCCGTCCATGTCCTCCGCCGCTCTCATGCCTGGGGGCTCCGGGATCAGCGCCAGGGGCCACACTTCCCACAATGCATAGCGACGGGCAGTTTACGGTAGAGCCAGGATGAGCAGCCCGTCACCGAGGATCCTCCACATGTCAATCATGCACGCAGCAGGGCGCAGTCCCGGAGCACAACACCCCCTTATCCTTATCGTCGGGCTCTGGATGAGTTTGGGGCTCCCACCCACCCCCCAGCTCACGTGCCGCCCTGGGGCCCCCCGGGTTCTCTCTCGCTCTGCGGTGACGCGCAAGTCGCCGCGCGATCCCGACACCGACGCGCTCTGCAGGTAAACTGCGCCCCGGCCAATCGCAGGCGAGCTTCTTTGTGACGTCACTAGGGAAGGCTCATCACAATAACTCCGCCCCCTGCGCGACTCCTTTCTCGCCGGTAGCCTTGGTGGTTGGCACGGGCTGCCAGGCTGTGGCCCCTCAGAATTACAATGGGGGAGGGGGGCCACCAGTAATAATGGCAGCTAGGGGTAGGGTGTAAGCTCTGTCACCTAAAGTCTCCCTAGGTGTCTATTCGGTCGGTGGAAATGTCGCCTAGGGGCAGGATAAAGTCGCACTTGGGCTACACATAGCCACGCCCACAATTCAAGTGTGTTGAGAGCCCCCCAAAAAACAAAAACTTATCCATCTTTACACTAAAATGGTGAAAACCAACATTTGTGACTGAAAATGGAAGTAAAACACTTCAGAAATCCCCGCACACATGCATGCTCGGCTCAGCAGCTAGACTGCTCTCCAAGGACAAAGCATTGGTTGTTATATAGCCATGGGGCAGGGGCCGCACACATTGGCTGGCACATTAATGGGCACGGCCGCCGTCAGCAGCTTTGTACCTGTTACCTGTGCACTTGGCAGCTGGAGGCATCTGTGTTAGTCCCATGTCCATATGTGCCCGCATTGCTGAGAAAAATTATGTTTTAGTATATGCAGATGAGACTCTAGGAGCAACGGGGGCGTCACCATTACACCTAGAGGCTCTGCTCTCTCTGCAACTGCCGCACCCTCTGCACTTTGATTGACAGGGCCAGGCAGGGAACGCATCATCATACCCGGTCCTGTCAATCAAAGTAGAGAGGGCACAGCGGTTGCAGAGAGAGCAGAGCCTCTAGGTGTAACGGCAAATACATTATATGGAATTCATAGGGTTTGTTCTATTATGGCTAAAGCAGCCTCTATCATCATGTAATCAGGGGTGTAGCTCCTGCTGCCAATAGTAGATAACCACTACCCCCACTAAAAAGTGCAGAAAGTGCACACCCCCCCTGAGCTGAAGCAGAAAGGACCCTCCCCTGAGCTGTCAGCTTGATATAAATCTAGCAGAGCAATGACTGGAGAGATCTCTGGATCCATGTGAGGTACAGGGCTGGTTCTTTAGGCAACAGATTGCATTAGTGGGCAGGGCGCCCATGAACCCGCTACACCGCTCCTGAGCCTTCAGCTCCCATGTCTGGCATTAGCAGCAATTTTAAGGGTCAATATGACCCTCAACTCTATAACGATCGGCTTCATTTAACAGGTGGTCGTGGGACAACTCCTCTAATTGGCCGATCTTCCCAGAAATTCAGGACGCAACCGACAAATATCCAACACGAGAGATTATCCGACGGGTCGAGTTGTTACCAGCCATCATCTGCTGGTTGTAACCCTGGCGGGCTTGTGCTAATACACAGCAGCCGATCCGAACAGGCTGAGCCAGTGATAAGTCTACATTCACACGACCGTATGGGTTTTGCGGTCCTCGAACTGCGAATCCTCAAAAAAAAAAAAACGGATGACGTCCATATGGCATCCGTTTTTTTGTTTTTTTGGCGGATCCATTGTAACGGACAAGAATAGGACATGTTCTATTTTGCGGGGCTACGGAACGGACATACGGATCACAGTGTGATGTCCGCATTTTTTGGGGATCCATTCAAAATTAATGGGTCTGCATCCTATCCGCAAAAAAACCCCCAAAAAACAGGACGGACACAAAATACGTTCGTGCGAATGTAGCCTAACTGGGAGGGAACTGTGGAGTATTAGCAGATAAGCCATCATAAAGCAATGACTGCTACAGGGCTGAGCATACGTTACACTGCAGCCCCGGTAGCTGTATCTGTGCAGGTCTTTGCAGTGACCGTGGCCACACATTAGAAGAGAGCAAACCGCTCTAGACAGATTCATCTCTCTCATAAGCCATTCTTTGTTTTTTGGCACAATGTCCTGTATACAATGCCAACGAAACATAAAACTATCTTCATCTTTACACAGGATGCCCTTTATAGTCTGTAATATTCAACAATGCATAGTTCAGACACAGGGGGGCGCCACATTACACAGAATATACTGTGATCCCTAAACCATCCGCATAGAAAATGAATGAAGATGCATATGGAAGTTCTGAATTAGCATTTCTAACATGACAAATAGGCCGGTGTACTGTACATACTGGGCATCATGGAGGGTATCGCTGTAGGCTGCCCATTTTCAGATCCCCCTATACTGGGGTCTTTGGAAACTTGAGTATACAAGCTGCTTTCTGTAGTTAATTTAATGAACACCAGCCAGCAGGAACAACCCCATGAAGCTAGGCATGCTGCCTGCTAGGGTTAAACCTGTCAATTACTGAAATATCTTTCTTGTGAATATCGGTTGTGCTGTTCCTGAGAAGAAGAAGAAGAAAGACGTTTAGGCCAGCTGTGGAGAGCGGAGGTGCACCGAGGAGCTAAGGGCTCTTTCACACTTGCGTTCTTTTCTTCCGGCATAGAGTTCCGTCGTCGGGGCTCTATGCCGGAAGAATCCTGATCAGTTTTATCCTAATGCATTCTGAATGGAGAGAAATCCGTTCAGGATGCATCAGGATGTCTTCAGTTCCGGACCGGAACGTTTTTTGGCCGGAGAAAATACTGCAGCATGCTGCGCTTTTTGCTCCGGCCAAAAATCCCGAACACTTGCTGCAAGGCCGGATCCGGAATTAATGCCCATTGAAAGGCATTAATCCGGATCCGGCCTTGAGCTAAACGTCGTTTCGGCGCATTACCGGATCCGACGTTTAGCTTTTTCTGAATGGTTACCATGGCTGCCGGGACGCTAAAGTCCTGGCAGCCATGGTAAAGTGTAGTGGGGAGCAGCATACTTACCATCCGTGCGGCTCCCGGGGCGCTCCAGAGTGACGTCAGGGCGCCCCATGCGCATGGATGACGTGATCGCATGGACACGTGATCCATGCGCATGGGGCGCTCTGACATCATTCTGGAGCGCCCCGGGAGCCGCACGGACGGTAAGTATACTGCTCCCCACTACTACTATGGCAACCAGGACTTTAATAGCGTCCTGGCTGCCATAGTAACACTGAACGCATTTTGAAGACGGATCCGTCTTCAAATGCTTTCAGTTCACTTGCGTTTTTCCGGATCCAGTGTGTAATTCCGGCAAATGGAGAACACGACGGATCCGGACAACGCAAGTGTGAAAGAGGCCTAAGACCTGCCCCTCAGTGCACTAAAGCCTTCACTTCCAAAAGGAATAAAAGTCTTGGGAACGCAGCAATCGATATTCAACCCCGCCAGACAGCGTGCCCAGTTTAAAGGGGGTCGATCCTGCAGAAAGGTGAAGTTTAAGGCCATATGCACATGACAGTGTGCCCGCCGTCTGGGGACGCAGACCCATGCACTTGAATGGGGTCCGCACCATGTGATACGGCATTCACGCGGCCGGTGCCTGTATACTGCAGACCCGCTGTTTGCTACGGTCGGGTGCATGGAGTCTTAGGGAGCTGCGGTTAAAGCACTGCCTGTGAAAAGCGTGCTGCTGCACAAGGCGCAGTCTGCGGCCTCGCCTGTGCCTTAAACCCCCACCTGACCCTCTGGCATCTCGCTCACAAATTAGGATCCGTGATTGATAGATCCGATCTGGCGACACGTCTCTACCAAATCTACAGACCTGCAGCTGTCACAGCATGATAGGTGTTATAGTTTTGCTTCGGCCGGAGAGCCGCAGCTTGGCAGTAGTCCAACCACTGTATCACATACATTTATGACTAAAGGTCACCCATGAAATCACCTGTTTGTTTCCAATATCAACCAGCAGAATTTTGAAGGCAGCTCTGGAGCAAATCAAGATCAGTACAATTGTTTCCCATAGTTACTCAGCATCTGACTGCACATAGAGGGTATATAAAATGAATATGGTACTTGAAAGTGACCATAAGGGCTCATTCACACGAACGTATGGGTTCCGTTTTCGGATTGCGGATCCGCAATACACGGGCACTGTTCCGTGTGCATTTCGCATCACGGATGTGAACCCATTGACTTAAATCAGGAGATGCAAAACGGAAGCACGGAACGGAACCCCACGGAAGCACTACGGAATGCTTCTGTGGGGTTCCGTTCCGCAAAAAGATAGAACATGTCCTATCTTTTTGCAGAATGGAGGGATGTGGACCCATTGAAGTTGAATAGGTCTGGATCCGTCCCGGCGGCCTCACGAACATTCTCCGTGCATTGGGGAGCACAAATTGCGGTCTCGATGCACGGAACGGAACACATACAGATGTGAATGAGCCCTAAGGGGCATGGAGATCCTCAGGGCGTTCCCATCCCCTCACAGATAAATGTGGGAATGTTTTCGTAGAGCAGCGAAATCATAGGTGCCCTAAGGAAAGACTGGCGGCCGAATTTCAGCCATCACCAAGGGTGTAGACATGATAAACCGGGTGAACTCCGCCTGGGGCTCTACAGCAACATTTGGTAAATTGAGGGTTAACACAACCTCACTTATTTCCTACAGCAACAAAAAAAATTGCGCCGCGATACTGACATAGCCAAGTGGGGGCACCCCGAGTCATAGGGAACGTGCATCCTCGGGAGGGCGATACCCAAGTGTCAACCTACGGCCTCATGCACACGACCGTTGTTGTGGTCCGCATCCGAGCCGCAGTCTTTGCGACTCGGGTGCGGACCCATTCACTTCAATGGGGCCGCAAAAGATTTTGATAGCCCTCAGAGTGCTGTCCGCACCCGTTGCTCCATTCCGAAAAAAAATATAACATGCCCTGTTCATGTCCGTTTTGCGGACAAGAATAGGCATTTCTACAATGGGCCGCCTGTTCCATTCCGCAAATTGCGGAAGGCACACGGGCGGCTTCCGTTTTTTGCGGACCAATGTGCCACAAATCTGCACGTTTTATGTCCAGATTTCCCCCTGCAATGCACAGGGTGAAATATGCAGCAAGCCTATGTCAAACCCGTATATAACATATGCAAATTTACCACCTGATTCACTGCGGCAGAAAAATACGCCACGTCCACTCCGCCCCCAAATCATTATCGCCTCTGCCAACCATCCTCAAATAATGGAACTGTAAAAAAAAACATCAGGGCAGAGATGAATGGAGATCTCATTCTTCTCGCAGATACGAATCAGCTGCTGCAGGAAAAGAGAATAATTCTTCCCAGTGCCTTCACTTCTCCCCCAGCAGGAGGCGCTATGGCACCACATTGAGACCAGCACAAAAGACGACCAAGGGGAGCGATTCTGGGAATTTTGCACCCAGCGCAGTCCTGCAGCGTTACCAGCGCCATCTCACGTGCAGATGGTCACTTGGTGCAATTAGAATGCAAATCAACATTCCCGACCTTGGGAAAAGCTGGGAAAGAACCTTGGTGGCGGAGCATTTCCACCGACATAGAAAGCGGCTCCCGCTGTGGCACAGCCTGCGTGGATTGCAATGGGCGCGCATGTAATTGAGCACCACTAAGCAGGGGTCACAGATGTAGGCGATCAGCACGCACTTCTACCAATCATCACAGGGTCCTGGACTCAAGTCCAACCAGGGCAATGTCAGCGCGGAGTTTGTAGGTTTCCCCCGGAGTTGGGTGTTTTTTCTTCCTCGCCGGAGTTTGGGTTTTGTCTTCTGGATCCTTGATAGGAATGGTTTTTCCAGGATTTAAATTCGGATTAGCTATCCTCGGGTTAGGTCATCAATATCTGATCAGCGGGGGTCCGGCCGGGTCAGAAGAAGCTGTGGCCTCATTCTCGGCCTGTGACGTAGTGGTCATCAGTCACGTGGCCTTTTGTGCAGCAAGTGAAAGGGACTGAGCTGCAGTACCAGTCACAGCCACTATACAATGGACGGCGCTGTGCTTGCTATGCAATATAAAGAGACCAATAGGGATGTCTTTTCTTTTTTTTTCTCTCAGGAACATCGCAACAGATTTCCAACCCCACCACACAACCTGCCTAGTTTAATAGGGTGGATCCTGCTGCAGTTTCAGCACTGCATGCTTCTGCATAGTCTGCGGCCTCTCCTTTGCCTTAGGGCTCTTTCACACGAGCAAGTTTTCGGTCTGGATGCAATGTGTGTAGTGAATACATAGCATTTATCATGCATTCAGGAAAAATCCTCAATATCTGATCAGTGGGGGTCTGGCTCCCAGCACCCTGGTGGTCCGAAGAGGCTGTGGCTTCTTCCTCAGCCTGTGACGTAACATGGCCTTTTGTGCAGCTCAGTCCTATTCAAGTAAATGGGATTGAGCTGCAGTACCAATCACAGCCACTATACAATGTATGGCGCTGTGCTTGCTATACTATAGAAAGAAACCACAGCGCTCCATCAAGCACTGCAGCCCTTTCAGATAGCGGATTAGCAGGGGAGCCCCGAGTCGGACCCCCGCTGATCTGACACTGAAGACAGGCAATCGGTACTTGCAGTATTTTTTCGCACCCCCTCCCCCACGTGGTCTTATGGAAGCACTCATTAGTACAGGAGGACTGCAAAGTGTGAGAATGCAGCGTTCCCTGTGCTAGCTTTACTCACCGCTCCCTGAAGGCTCCTCACGCTGCATTGTGTCCTACACGGCGAGGACATTGGCGTCAGGTCACAACGCAGCGTGGCAGGAAGAGCGCTGGATGTGAGGAGTGGCAGAGGTTTGTCTGCTGTGAGGTCTGAATGGGGTAATACGGTAATTCTCAGAAAACCCCTTTAAACCGCCTTCATTTTACAAACCAGGAACCAATCCACTTCTTTATAGTAAGTTTTAGAGAACATCCCCCAATGTCATTTATCTAGGGGACAAGAGGGCAAAGTGGAGCAACTATACCTTACCTTTCCCTATTCATGATCATCGCTGGGGGAAGGGGGACCCAAGAAACCCATTGTGTCTTTGTATTCAGATACAAGCATAGGTAGGGTCTAGCTACAATAATGCCGATTACTTGTAATATTACTGACTTTAAACACTCTGGCTTCACCGCTCACAACAAGTCCTGCTGCTTCAGTGTCTGCACCGAGCTAACTCTGCTAATGCACTCTTAGGGCTCATGCGCACGACCGTACGCCCTCCGAGCGGGCCATATGTCCTGGAGCGGCATACATCGTGCACGCACAGCATCACAGGTTACTATGATACTGTGCGCTCATATGATCATATGAGTGCAGGACAATAGTCCCACGGGCGGCCTGATGCGCACAGTATCATAGTAACCTATGATGCTGTGTGCACGATGTATGCCGCTCCAGGACATATGGCCCGCTCGGAGGGCATACGGTCGTGTGCATGAGCCCTTAGGTTGTGGAGGGTGGGGGTACTGCAGCCACCATTAGTACATATGGTTATAGTCCAGTCTATAAATGTATGCAGTGAGCTCCCTCTAGTGGTGACTGCAGGCATGCAGAGTTTAATATTTTAACTATGTCCGTGCAAGGGATTTGGAGCTCTGTATAAAAAAAAAAATAATTAAAAACTGATCTAAAGCTATAGTAAGAAATGAATCGGCACAGAATTTAGGACCTAGTTAGATTACACCCAGGGCACCAAACAGCTGAATCCAGTGGGTGAAGCCTGGCCTGTTACACACGAATACCTACCCCAGTACTCGTTGCATTAGATGAGACATTAAAGGGGGTTCCCGTCAGAAGCAATCATTACCTATCCACTGGATAGGCGATAACTGCTCGATGGGTGGGGGTGGGTCTGGCCACTGTACCACCAGTCTACCCTAGTCCTAATAGCCAGTTTGAGTGGAATGGTGGTCAACCATGTTTCCTGCTGTTCCATTCAAAGTGTATGGCACTAAGGAAATCGCAATGTGCTGCGCTCGGCTATCTTCCTACGCCCACATACTTTCTTAGGTCGACTGATATTCTATTCAAACTCCCATTAGCTTGCGGGAGGCGGGAGAAACAGGGTGCCCTATTTGGTTAATCAATAGGAGTCCCGACACAGCAGTCAGACCCCCCCACCACCACCAATCTAACGCGGGGTGAGGGCATCTCGTGGTGCACCCAAGACATGAAGGACACAAAATATACAATGGGTTGTTACCATTTATTGAAACTGCATGTAATAGGTTTAATGGCCTGCCAACGTAGATGTTAAAATAAATAAATTAATATAAAATTCTTAGGGGGAAGGGGGGGGGGGGAGGCGGTATAAGGCAAGACAAAGTGCCAAAGTGGTTTTGTCTTAAGGAAACCTGCAGCAGTATTCTCCCATAGTGCTTTGCGTTGCAGACCAGTAAAAGCAGGAGCTCCTTGTGCCTCCAGTCATGGAAAGGCGAGCATTCCCAGTAGAAGAACCTGCAACAGAACATGCAGAAACACTTGCCTTGCTTCTTCTACGATATTAAAAATAAAGTCCATGGCAAAAAAAAGTAATAAAAATCTATGGAAAAAAAAAAAAAAAAAGTTGGGCTGGAAACAACCCCACCGAGGCCTCTTGACACATCCAGGAGGGTTAAACTGATAATGCGCAGTCGGGATCTGGACGTCAAGACGGATAACAGAGGTTTGCTGCTAGAGCAATTGCAAATAATATAATATATATTTTATGTATATAAAAGTGACTGTTAATACAGTGCATAAATCCTCCAAGCGCCTCCTAGTGGCACAACCTCAACCGCTCTAGGCACTTGGAACTGACCAAACATGCCTCGTTTGCCCCATGTGATCGGCACTGTACCCTACCCCCAAAAAAGCTTTCACAAGGGCAGCAGATTCCTACTGTTTGTTCCACTGCTGCAGCCTATAGGAAGTAAAAGCGAGGGATTCCCCAAAACCTTTGGAAAGCCAGATATTAAAAACCTATCCGCAAAAGCATCCCGCACGAAAGGAAGTGGTTAAATGTATAAGGGCTCGGACCTAACCAGGCTTTCAGACTGAACTTTCCTTCGCCACAGCCGGCAGCACTTTCTTGTTTCAGTTTTAACTTTTTCAACTTACAAAAGATCCCTTTTCTCCACCCGCGGGGCTGGCGACATGGTGCAAATGAGAGGCGGCAGATTCTACAACCGTTATCTTACGATCTGACCCCTACAGGATGGGCTGCAACCTGTACTAAGTGCTTGTGGGTGCAGAGACGGGAGCGATTCTCGCCACTTTCTGCACTCGAGGGGGTTAACCAGGTGGAATAATTCAAGGCAAGCTTCACGTAGGGAGGAAGGGGGCACATAACACTGAAGTCAGGCTCGCAACGCCCGCCTCGTTCCATGGCAAAAACCTACAGTATCCGCTGTGTCAGAGCAGCCTTTGTATCATTAAGTCCAATATACATTGTTATTATTTGGTCATTTACATAAGTGTTGTGTAATAGTTGGCTTCATAAGCTCATCAGGCCTCGTTCTCTGTAAGGGAAGAATTCGCTAACACGGCGTCCGGCGGGCGGCTCATCCTGTCCAGCTCCTCCTGGACGTTGGTCAGCACGGGCTTCTGTCCTGTACACAACAGAGAGCAAACCATCAGCACAGAGAAAGGCAATTTAATAACACAAGTCTCGGACAAACACTCCTCCGATTCAAGTCAATGAGCTGCAATACCAAACACAGCCTGTATTAACAATGGTGGCGCTCTTTCAGTGTGCAATAGCAGACCTTTTTTTCTAATCAAGGCACCTCCTGTCGAATCCTATTAATCATTCTCTATTTTTGTCGAAATCTGCCAACCGACACAACTCCCATTACAGGGATAGTCACTAAATTATCAGAGAGCCTTGAGCAGTAAATCTGCTTACCTATGAAATGATGGGGGTGGTAGTAACCAAGTACGGCAGCTGTAATGGAAGCCATAGAGCGCTAGGCTTTTTCCAGCAGTCTGAATGGAGAGGCAATGCGCATACTCGACCGGGGGCGGGACACGGGATTCCCGTTCTCATGACTGATGGCAGTCAGACCCCGACAATCAGACACTTATCACCTATCCAGCGTAGGTGACAACGCGTCATTCTGAAACAACCCCTGTAAGGTATACTGGTGAAACTCGAAAAACTAGAATATGGTGCAAAAGTTCATTTATTTCAGTAATGCAACTTAAAATTAGTATTTTGTGAAAAGGTTCAATATTCTAGGCTCAAAGTGTCGCACTCTAGTCAGCTAATAATCTGTACCCCCCGAGCAAAGGGGACCTGAGATTGTGACTTTGGGGTTTCATAAGCTGTAAGCAATAATCATCCAAATTATAATAAAGGCTTGAAATATCTCGCTTTGCCTGTAATGAGTCCCATATGTTAGTTTAACATTTTAAGCTGCATTACTGAAATAAATGAACTGTGCACCATATTCAAATTTTTCGAGTTTCCCCCGTCTGTCTGAAGATAGGAATACCCCTTTAAAGGGGCATTCCAGCTGTTAAATTATCTCCTGTGCACAGAGTAGGGGATGACTATTAGATCTGTCGGGTACTGCTCAGGAGAACGGGTACCTTTTGGAATATCCACCTCCCTCCCCGAAAATGAACAAAGCAACAGGCCGAGTTCCATTCATCTCTATGGGAGTTCTGGAGACTCCAATAAAGATGAATGGAGCGGCAGTTTACATGCCAACCTGATCATTTTTTTTTTTTTTTTTTTTTTAAGGGGGGGGGGGGGGGCTCCGAGGGGTACAAAGTGCCTGATGATCTCATTATCAGCGGGGTTCTCCCACTGATCTAATAGGGGATAACCTAACAGGCGGAATGCCCCTTTATACCGGATACTACAAGAACGCAATGTTTCGCTTACCTGCTTTCTTGGCAGAGCTCGGAGCAGACCCCGGGCCGCCTGGACTCCCGGGAGACCCTGTCTTTTTGCTCAACAGACTATTGAAGAAACTGGCCAAGACTCCTTCGCTGGCCGCAGCATCTGGAATAAGGACACAATGCATTGTATATTATAACACTACAGAACGGGGAGTCGGAGTTACAGAGGCGCTGGCTCATGACTTTACACACTGAAAAGTGAAATCTGCAGCTTTTCTGGAGAAAAAAAATAAATAACAGGTGATCACAGTTTCTGTACTGGATCGATTCCTCATCAAAATTCTCATCAAACCCACCAGATCCAGTGCAAGCGAGCAGGGTATTTTATACTCCATTCACATGCAACAGAAAAAAAAAAGTGCACATTTTTGCCGCACCACGGAAATAAAAAAATAATTATCCTCAGGAAGAATATTGATTCTGTGCGTTCCACACTGAATTGCCACAGAACAGACCCACGTGGATTAGCCACCATGAATGGGGCCTTGTCTGAACCTGCTGGTACATCCGTGTCCGAAATGTACGTGTCAGCCTTGGATTTCTCCCACAGATTCTCCAGTATAGGCAAATCCGAGACATGTGAACAGACTCGTACTGTAAACCGCTGAGGATTTGCGCAGTGTGCGTTGCCCATCCACATTACAGGGGTGGGGAGGTTGCAAGTAGTTTCCCACTACATTAGCCGGGACCAGAGGAACTCGTTGCACCTACCTTTCTGGTGATCGTGTCTAATATCTATGACAAGATGCAATCATAGATTTATTACGTAGATGACCACTGTGCAGAATATTGGGGACTGCATTAACCACTGAAATATGGAGCTTGGAATAGTGTCCTCCGCCAATGAATTATGAAATCTTAAGGCTTTTGAGGCTTCTATGTTTAGACCGCAGCAATGCATCCATTATTCACAAGTCCTAACAATACAGTCAGATCCTTGAGAGCGTGGGCATGAGTGCACGATCAAGGGAGGAGGAAGAAGCTGCAGCCCAGCAGGAGAGGGAACCCATCACTTAGAGCTAACGACAATTGTATGTAATGCAGAAAATCTTAAAATCATGAGCCAGCTGCTTCCGTCACCCAGGCTGTATGTTAATGATGGACAGATTAGGCAGGTTCACTCGTAATGCTACATGGCTCCTTCCTAAAACACCAAGCAACTCCAGGAAGACGCCTCTATAAGCGTCCATTCACATGTGCGGACAAGAATAGGACATGTTCTATATTTTTGAGGAGCTGTGGCCCGGAAGTTCGGGGACGCCCTCCGGAAATGCGGACGAGGAGAGCACATAGTGTGCTCTCCGTATCTTGTTCTGCCCCATTGAGAATGAAGGGGTCCGCATCTGTTCCCGATATTGCGGAACGGATGCAGACCCATTTGCGGACGTGTGAATGGACCCTAAAGCTGGTGGGGGGTTGCGAAATTCAGCATTTCTCCCCAGGACACACGACCGGTTGGAAACAGCCTATATGCCTGACTGATGGAGATCCAACTGTGCCCACCATCCCCTGCACATTGGTCCAACCAAGGCCGGGCAACCCCTTACTGAGATCAGTGATCATCAACATGTCAGAAATGGGAGTGAGTAACCGAGAGGATATTTACTCTTAATATTGGGGTCTGGTTTTTTGACAGCCGCCATGGGTGAGGAGCTGGGAACGGTGGTGGGTCCAGTACGACCTGCAGTTCGAGGGGATCCTGTGGGAGCTCTGGCTGGAGATTCCTGAACGACAAAAATGGTAGATTTTAATAAACTTCATGCTGCGGGACATATACAAACAACCACCCCCATCTTCTACATACATGAACACACAAATAAGAAGGAGGTTAATCTTGCAGGCTTTAAAGAATGATCGTTCTGTGTGTTCAGGACCAGACCCACACCCCATAGCTTGTGACCATCATGCTGCTCTACCCTCAGGGCAGATGGCCACCAGTACATAACCAGATGAGAGATGTGAACTGCTCCATCGCCTGCAGACTCTTTCTATATATACACCTACTGCACAGAGACTTGGCTGAGGAGCAGGATCTTAAAATAATGAAAGAAGATGATCAAGAAGACTATGGTCCTGATTTATCAAGACTGGCATATGCTAGGGCCTAGGAGCAGGCATTTCATTAAAGGCGAGGCACAGGCCTGGTCATAAATTAAATGCCTCTTCCGGCAGTCCGTGCATCAAACTGAAATGAGCACAGAGGTCAATAGCCTAAAAATGCCAGTTGTGACAAAAAAAAAAGTTTAGCAACTATCAGTATGACACTGGCTGACCTGTTACATGTGCTTGGCAGCTGGAGGCATCTGTGTTGGTCCCATGTTCATATGTGCCCGCATTGCTGAGAAAGTACAGAGATGTAATATATGCAAATGAGGCTCTAGGAGCAACGGGGGCGTTGTCATTACACTCAGAGGCTCTGCTCCCTCTGCAAGTGTCGTGCCCTCTGTACTTTGATTGACAGGGCAAGGTTTGATGACATTTACACTGCCTGGTCCTGTCAAAATGCAGAAGACGCAGCAGGTACAGAGCGAGCAGAGCCTCTAGGTGTAATGGTGATGCCCCCGTTGCTCCTAGAGGCTCATTTGCATATAATAACATCATGTTTCTCAGTAATGAGGGCACATATGAACATGGGACCAACACAGATGCAGTCAGCTGCCAAGTGCACATATAACAGGTCAGCCAGTGTCAAAGGGACAAAACTGCTGACAGATGCCCTTTAAGTAACTGGTAACCATACTAAGGTGCAGGACAATGAAGAAACTCTAGAAGAATATCCTCGGACCTCAAATATATGTGAACTTGTCCAGACATTTACTGTTCCAGTTCTGCATATCTGCAACCGAACTAAACCAACGTAACCCGGGCACCCATGAATAATACTGGAACCCTCATCTCTAAACTCACCGAGGCTCTTGTCGGAGTGGCCGGCTGCTTTGCCAAGTAAGACTACAAAAAAAAGGCAAATCATTAGCATTTGACTAAATGAATCACTTCTTAATTCCAATAGAAAGAACAATACTTAATATTGATGGCCTATCCTCAGGACAGGTCATCGATATCTGATCGGCGGGGCTACTTGGTGTCGGGCTCCCACCGATCGCTTCCTCTTCATTACATCGCACTTTGTCTCGGAAGTGCAGTGCGATACAGGGGCCCGCTCCATTCACTTGCCTGCATTGGAGACGACCCGTAGTGCGATGACGAGGAAGTGGTCCTCGCATGGAGCGCCACCTGCTCGACTCACAGCTGATCGGTGGGTGTCCCGGGTGTCCGACCCCCCCAATCAGATATTGATAGGTCATGAATATTATGGGCTGGACAACCCCTTTAATAATGTCCTGGAGCTTTTCTCCACACTAATCAGACATTTTTAAACCACAACAGTGTCTGTTAACCAGTATGACTCTTATAGCTTCCACAAGGATGGACGCACCCAGCTAAGGCTCTAAGACCCGTCACAGGCAGATGCTGGGTGTATTCCTTCCCCGATGTACACCTCCAACATGTCCACTGTGCATATGCCAAAATAACATCCTGTTATTAGACCATGGGCTGGAATGTGATTATTTTTTTTATAATGCAAGCCGGGGGGCATATGGAGGGGACACTGCATACGTCAAAGCAAAATGTAAACAGGGCCTTAGTCACTGTGTAATGAACCACCTTGCTCCAAGATGTATCCCTGCAAATGAATGCACTGATCATAATCCGTTTAAAAGGATGGAGACGGCGCTGCCCAGATACAACAAGCGGGTGAGACAGGAAGTGACATCATAGTCCTGGTAATGGCAGTGAATGTGATGCGCCAGGCATGGCTCAATACTGAGATAAGGCTCGATATTAGAAGACAACCCACCCCACCATCATTGATGGACTGGTGTTCAACCATCAAAGTGAACAATTCTGCTAAGCAAGGAAACCTTCAAGGAGCGCTGGGAATCCTTCATGTGATACTACAGATAGCACGCTCCTTACCTGCTGCCTCATTAGGAAGACTTGCTCGTCTTCTGCTGCCACCTCCTTATCATGGACCAGCTGTCGGGAGGAAAGCACATGACACTGAGAAGACTTCTTTCTGACAGTTTTCAGCACTTGGGAAAATACACAGAAGAGGACCCCCTACCTTTCTTATAGGCGGCATTACGATAAAGTCTTCAAAGGCATCTTCAGGTTTGACGCTCGTGAAATTTTCATGCAAAATTCCTATTTTCTTCTCGTTGTCCCAGCCAGCAGGACTAATGAGAGAACCACAGTATAAAGTGTTAACACAGCGTCTGATCGCTGGGGGTCCCACCACTGCCGCCCCAGGTGATCACAAGACTGGGGGCCCGTTCTACCGTCTGAATGGACTGGTGGTCACCCATGCGTGCTGGCTGCTCCACCGCATGGGGGTGCCAGTACTTGTACTCCCTCTGGCAGTCACATACGCCCCATTCAGACAGGAAGCACAGGCCCCCAATTCGGTTATCGGTGAGGGCCCCCATGGTCGGACTCCTACCGACCAGGAGATTAGTTGCCTTAAATCGAACAACCCTTTTACAATAACCACGCAGAAATCTTACATAAACACTGCGTCCTTCTCCACCACCAAGGCAGGCGTGTAAAAGTGGAATCCATAGGTTTTATGGACAATGTACTTGTAGAGCAGGTCCAGGTTCTTCTCTTCTTTCACTGAAGTATAAATTAAGGCTGCTCCATCTGTCCGGATCAATTAAGGGAAACACTGGGCAGAGAATGGCAGACAAACCCCAATCACAGGTATCCAGTGATTCACCAGAAGGGGTGTCCAGAGGTAAACCAGGACTATGTCAGTGGCTCGAGCAAATAATATAACATGGTAAAATGTCCTCTGCTGAACCTTCATACTTGAGAACCCTTAAAGGGGTTCTCCGGGATTTGTACACGGATGGGCCTATCCTCAGATTGGCGGGGGCAGACTCCAGAGATCCACACAGATCAGCTGTTTGAGGTGGCCATGGATAGCAGCGGTCCAACCTTTCACTTGGATGGGACTGAGCTGCGTCTGGACCTCGTGACCGGTGAGCGTGACGTCACTGGCCTAAGGAGGGCCTTTAACGCTCACGGGCATCAGTATGACATTTACAGAAATCCCCTTTAACAGTTTGTTCAGATACAAAGCAGACTTTCCACCACAGAATTGCATGTGGATAATACGCAGTGTATTACAATACCTACAAAGTGCAGGAGGTTCAATAACATTTAATTCACATGGTGCAGAAAAACTTAATTCAGCAGCGGAAATCCCACTGCTGAAAGTCCAGTCAGAATAGTGAGTGCAGCTCTGGAGTATTATACAGGGTGACACTCAGGATCAGTATAGGATAAGTAATGTATGCACACAGTGACTCCACTAGCAGAATAGTGAGTGCAGCTCTGGGGTATAATGCAGGATGTAACTCAGGATCAGTACAGGATAAGTAATGTATGCACACAGTGACTGCACCAGCAGAATAGTGAGTGCAGCTCTGGAGTATAATACAGGAGGTAACTCAGGATCAGTACAGGATAAGTAATGTAATGCATGTATACAGTGACTGCACCAGCAGAATAGTGAGTGCAGCTCTGGAGTATAATACAGGATGTAACTCAGGGTCAGTGCAGGATAAGTAATGTATGTACACAGTGACTGCACCAGCAGAATAGTGAGTGCAGCTCTGGAGTATAATACAGGATGTAACTCAGGATCAGTATAGGATAAGTAAAGCTGCTTATATCTACGTATAAAGTGTAATGTGATATTAAACTGGAAGGTTCCACAAAGTTGGAACCTGTATTGAAATGACTGCCTTAATATATAAAAGCTATAACGGTGGTGTTAGCTGTGACATCTAGATTGGCTGGATGGAAAATGAAGGCTGACGTTAGTGATGGGATACATTGTAGGCAGAACCTCCGGATGTGGGACTGGATGAAGTCAAAATATTCATCTCTGTAGTCGTGCTCCTTCTCCAACACGCTCACCGCGTCACACTGCAAAACACAAGAACGTCCAGGATTACCTGGAAGAAAAGGTCTACAGACGGGACACTGTGCCAAACTGTCACAATGTGAAATAGATATAGATCCATCTACTGTGCTGCTCAATTAATGGTCACTTTGGGCCAAACCCTTCAGGTCTATGACAGAGCCATAAACATTATGTCAGAAATAAAGAGATCTCCAGCTAGAAAGACCACCAAGACCCCCCGTTTGGAGCTGTGGCCAAGCAGTATCCCATGCTCCTCCATTCAAAGTCTGGAGGACCTCTGGAAATAGTCAAGTGCTGTACTCAACTATCTCCAGTACTCTGAATGGAGGGGCTGTTCGCATGCTCGACCGCAGCTCTCATTATCAGTGGGGGTCCCCGCAGTCAGACCGCCATCGATCATACGCTTAGATTTCTGGCCAACCCCTTCAAGTCTACAACAGGTTTATGGACATTAAAGGTTGTCCAACTTTTTTTCAGAGCTCACAGAGTGGCCGGACCCACGGTGGTGATCATACCTACTGGGTCATGTGCCACACGGGTGACACCTCACCGCTGCACCAAGTGATTGGCTGGAGCGGCCATGTGCCCCCATCAGCAGGATGTTGATGTGATCAGACTCAGGAGCTGGTAGAGCCAGGGTTGGAGCGATAGAGCCGGGGACCAGGTAAGTATGATCACCACTATGGGTCCGGCCACTCTGTGGGGTCTGAAAAAAAGGTAGAGAACCTCTTTAATTCAGAAATATGGAGCTATCCACATTTATATGGAAAAGTCCGGGGGCCCATTGATTCTGCTGATGACAGGACTCCATTGTAATAAACCAATCACATGACTGCTTCCTAAATTAATTACTTTCCACGCAAAATATCAGCATATCCTAAAGTAGTCACATTCACTCATCTGATCTGATGTTATGTCTAAGGGCCCTCCGCCCACATGATATAGATTTTGGGGAGCCCAGTCACATACTCTGCATTGGACCCAGGAGCTTTAAGTCACGTCTCTGCGTTACCTCTCCAGTGTTGTGAACCTCCACTTGGCACAACTGACCTTAGTGCAAACCACCAGCACAGGAATGCCGAGATTGTGAGTGAGAATATTGTCTCCGAGCGGCAGAATCACATTCTCATCCTCTGCGCCTGATGCCGTAGGAGCTCTTCTCTGCGGGGAGCCCGAGGACGCGTCTTCTGGTTCCAAATATTCTTGGAAATCTTTTATGACTGCAAAAAGAATCACAAAAAAAGAAATAAATAAAAAAAAGTGTTAAAAAAATATAATATTGCCTTTAAATTACTGGGTGACACCCACTGCCGTGCAAATAGGAGTTGTCACACACCTTTCCAGACCCCCTGAGCGGCATCTACAGAGCTACACCATTAAGAGAAAGATACAGTTCGTCCCACAACCTTTCTGCCAGTCTACACCAGGGGTCAGCAACCTTCTGTGAAACTACAACTCCCGTCATGCACACTCGCTCAGGTTGAATGGAGTATTCTGGAAGTTAGTGCCGCAGGTTGCTGATCCCTGGTCAACACTGTTATTCTTGCATTCTATTCTCAAACAAGCAAGATCATAAACAACAGCAAATCAGGCCTCTCTCATAAAGTGCATGCAGACAGCGGATCATGGGAACAGCCCCGGAGAGACTTCCAGGAAGGAAGGAAGAGATGCTTCCCCTTTAAGAAATGCAAATAAGTCCCCAGTGCATTTGTGCAATTAGCATGTCCGCACAATGAAGACATTCACAGGGGACCCGTGTGTTCTAGAAACCATCAGCGATGGACAAAAGCGGACCCAGCACTGCGCAGAAGACAAGACAGCTCATTGTGAAGATGGATAGGGCAGGTGTCCCCGTCTCTGCACCCGCAGCCATCTTCATGTCCAGGATATCACACATATAGATGAGCGGATATAGGAGCCGGCGGTCTCACTGTGCACTTGCCAATGCAGATGTATGAGCAGCACTGTGCATGGATCCTGCTCCAATTAATGGGATCCATGTGCGATACTCGCCAGGTGTCATACAGCTACGACTGTACCACTGCCCAGCATGCAGCAGCTTCTCTCCACGGGCAGGAGAGGGTGTCTGGACAGACCCTTTAAATCCTTGCATTAAAAAAAATTATTTTTTGCAAACCTACGCCTGCTCATAGCAGAACTATGCCTTTCATTTCCTGACCGTAGAACAAACCAAAATACAAGAGGCGTTCACCTTTCAATAAATGTGGCACAAACCACGCCAGCTAGCTTCAATTTTAGACGGGCACACAAAACACCACTCTTAAAGGGCACCTGTTTGCACCTATGACACTGGCTGACCTATTACATGTGCACTTGGCAGCTGAAGACATCTGTGTTGGCCCCATGTTCATATGTGCCCGCATTGCTGAGAAAAAGGTTTTAATATATGCAAATGAGCTTCTAGGAGCAACGGGGGCGGTGCTGTTACACCTAGAGGCTCTGCACACTTTGCAACTGCTGCGCCCTCTGCACTTTAATTGACAGGGCCAGGCACAATGATGTTTACACTGCCTGATCTCATCAAAGTGCAGAGGGTGCGGCAGTTGCAGAGAGAGGAGAGCCTCTAGGTGTAACGGTAACGCCCCCGTTGCTCCTAGAGGCTAATTTGCGTATATTAAACCTAATGTTTCTCATCAATCAGGGCACATATGAACATGGGACCAACACAGATGTGTTCAGCTGCCAAGTGCAGGTCAGCCAGTGTCATAGGTACAAATCTGCTGACAGATGCCCTTACCAAAATATAAAGTTAACCCTTATTGCTGGGTTGCGCATGTACCAATCTGTGGGCATCCAACAGGTGACAGGTCGAGCATGCATGCCTCCACTCCACTATTTGTTTTCTATGGGACTGCTGGAGACGGCCGAGTACATTGCTCAGCTTTCTTGAGCAGTCCCATTCAGAAGGAAGGGAGCAGTAGAGTGCAAGCTTCACTGCCACACCATTCATTCAAGAGAATTGGGACCCCTGTTGTTGTGATCAGTGAGAGCCCCCACTGACTGGATACATATCCCCAATGCCAGGGATCAGCCACCTCCGGCCCTCCAGCTGTTCTGAAACTACAACTCCTAGAATCCTCTTTCCACTTCTCTGGGAGTTACAAGAACAGCCAAGTGTACATGCTGGGAGTTGTAGTCTCACAGCAGCTGGAGTGACGAAGGTTGCCGATCCCTGCCCTACCCAGTGGATGGGAAATAAGTTTCTATTTTGGATCTTTGCAGGTCAACATCTCTGCTTGCCATTATTGAATGGAAAGCACTGAAAACATGACAATAACATGTGAGAACACACGGCTATGCCAATCCTGCTCCCCAGCTTTCCCAGACTCCTGAGTGACAAGGACTGATACTTACTGGTCAGGGGGTGCACGCCGAGCCTCGCTCATGGTTAAATACCGACCACGATGAGGGAACGCATGTATTTATAAGTGACATTCTCCCGGCCTGAAGCCGAGGGTTTGGAAATAAATTGGTTGGGGCTGGACGCGCGGCCGCAGCGCCACGACACCCAGGGACAATATGAAGATGAAACCAGCTTACTCTGGGAGGAGGGAACGAGCTCAGCACATGCCACAGACAAACAGACGAGTGTTTGCCCAGCGCAGAGACGTGCGGCGACTCCTGGAAAATCAATATTTGCTGGGAAATGACTTCTTCTTCTGACATCTTAATATGTGTCACTTAGGGATTTATAGGAGCGAGAAGAAAGGAAGTAACCTGGGCATCAAATGGGATATTACGGCTAATTAAAGGGACGATAAAAAAAAAAGTTTGGATTCTGTCCCTTATAATCCAAAAATCTTACCGTAATTAAAGGAAAACCCTCTGTTACAGGCGGCATCTACAGGTATTTTGTTCCCTAGACTGTCCCCAGCGCAGGTGAATGGGAAAGAGGGGGGGGGGGGAATAAAATTTTTTAAAAATAGGCGGTGCTTATTCTGCCTTGGCTATGAGATATAATCAGGGTGACAGCAAGCGGTGCTGCGAGGATTACTGTTAGGCCTCATGCACATGACCGTTGTTTTGGTCCGCATCCGAGCCGCAGTTTTTACGGCTTGGATGCGGGCCCATCCACTTCAATGGGGTCGCAAAAGATGCGGACAGCACTCCGTGTGCTGTTCGCATCCGTTGCTCCGTTCCGTGTTCCGCCCAAAAAATATAACCTGTCCTATTCTTGTCCATTTTGCAGACAATAGGCAGTTATATCAATGGCTGTCCGTGCCGTTCCGCAAATTGCAGAACGTACACGGACGCCATCCGTGTTTTGCGGATCCGCATTTTGCGGACTGCAAAACACATCGGTCGTCATGAGGCCTTAATTGCACCTGCACTTGCTGGTTCGGCCTGATAAGTACATGCGCTACCCTGCAATTAGCGGTAATTCACATACGGATACTGCAGCCGGACCACGCGATGTACGGGCACCAAAGAGCACCTGTCAGCAGGATCAACCCTATGGAAACAACGAGATTTTTGTATAACTTACCAGTAAAATCTCTTTCTCGCTCTTTCCTTGGGGGACACAGAAGACCTTGGGTATAGCTCATCTCCATAGGAGGCGTGACACTAAGTGAAGACTGTTAAGCCCCTCCTCCACAGCTATACCCTCAGCCTGGAGAGAGAGACTGACAGTTGCGTGTCCAAGTAGTGAAAAAAGGCAAAGTCCAAAAATGGAACCAACAAGCCAACTACCCAACGGGTAAAACAACTCGGAAACCGTGTAAAGAAAAAACAAGAATGGGTGGGTGCTGTGTCCCCCAAGGAAAGAGCGAGAAAGAGATTTTACTGGTAAGTTATACAAAAATCTCGTTTTCTCGCCCAGTTTCCTTGGGGGACACAGAAGACCTTGGGACGTTCAATAGCAGTCCAAGAGGGGAGGGACCACAGCACCAAGGCGAAGCACCCGAAGGCATCAAGAAACCACCGCCTGCAGACCAGGCGGCCCAAGGCAGCAGCCGCCGAAGCCCGAGCATGCACCTCGAATAACTCGGTAAGGAGGAGTGCCAGGAAGACAGTGACCGCCTTGCAAAAAAGGAGGCACCGACCGCTCTGGTGAAAGGAACGGTAACACCAAAAGCATAACCCAGCCCCTGGTGCGGCAACCACAGCAATAGCTACTCTGAGAAAGCGGAGGAAAGGCACCTTTGGAGGCCGCCAACCCCGTGCGCGGACCTCCAGAAACACAAGAGACCGAACGTCGACAAGAGTCGGAGATCTCCAAGTACAAACTGTAAAGGCCCAAACAACTTCCAACCGGTGAAGTGTCCGTTCCCGGGGAAGACAAACACCACCTTCAGAAGGAAGGAAAAGACGGGATGGAGAACAGCCCCGTCCCGAGGAAAGACATAAGACTCGGAACAAGACGGGTCGCCACTCAGACACCCGTCAGACACGATGGCTACGGAAACACAACCGTACAGGACAGAAGGAGTAGAGAGAACCTCTGTAACGGCTCCAAGGGAAAGACTGGAGCGCCAAGAGCCCAGTATGTAGTCCCCAGGGCGGTACCGGAGGGCCGTACAAAGGAAACCAAGAGCCGCTGCAAGGAAGGAGGTCATGACAGGCCCAGAGGGCTGGGGAATGCTGAAAGAGGAAGGACAGCGCCGACACTCGACATGCCAAGCAACAGAGTCCCAGTCCCAGGTCCAGGCCGGACTGGAGAAAGACAGAACCATGGAGAAAGAATGTCAGAGTGGGGGAACCCCAGCTTCCCACAGAACCCCAGGCAAAAAAACCCTAAGTCCTACAACAGACCCTGGACAAAGCACAGCCAGGAGCGACGACTAGCGTGCCCGCTGGAACCGCTTGGGCGAGCGGGAGAAAACCCAATGTGATCAGGCGCAGACCAGCAACATGGGCCGAAGGGTCGGCAAACCGATCCCGTCGCCCCCGAGCAACGTTGTCCCGCATCCACCCGGAGTGGGGTAGCATTAGGACAGACGGAAGGAACTGAAAGGGTCCACCCATCATCAGACAGACGCCAGGACCCAACAGGCTAAATTCCATGTCGACGCAGTCACCAAGGAAGGTGTTCTACAGTCTCGGCGCGGGAGATCTAAGGACAATCTCGACCGAAAGGTAGTCCTCCCAGGTACCGAGAAGGTAAGTTCACAGCAGGATCATTACCCAGAACGGAAAAACGCAATCTGCACCCAGCGAGAGGACAGAACGCGGTAGACCCGTAAACAGCTAGTACTGCCAGTGAGAATGAGGGAGACGGTATGAGACCACAAGGAACACCGGAACCATCCAAGTGAACAACCATGCGCTCCCCAGAGGCAGAAGCCACAATCGGAGTGATATGCCCCGAGCGGGAGACAAAACAGAGCCGGCGAGAAAAGCAATCGAGACAGAGGCCGGCAAAACACCCTCCAATCGAAAGGAGGAGTGGGCAACAGGGAAGCCATAGGACAGCTCAAGAGCAGAACCCCCGCTACTCTGTGAAACGTCCAGCTCACCACCTCGCAGAAGGCGAACACCCTGAAGAACCCACGGTGGAGGTCCTTCGGACCTGGGAAATTGAGCACCCAAGAGAAGCTGGGTGACCTTCCCGAGAAGAGCGTCCCGAACCTGGTAGCAGATCACACTGAAGCGCAGAAGGCGCCAATAGGAAGGACACATACCACACTGCATCCGAAGAGGAGAAATTGGTAGTAGGCGAGGGAACCGTAGTCCCGCCAGAGTCAATGTAGAATCCGAGGGGCGCTGCGAACAGCACTCTTGACCATGTGACCGCTTACGCAGGGAAGCAATGCTGCGGGAGGACGAATGGGTACGCCTCTAGGAACCACAAACACAACCCAGGTGAAAGAGCCCACTAACATGGTGGACACCGTCACAACGGGACCGCAATATACAATCCAAACTAGAGAACGAGTACCACCCAGCTCAGTGCAGTAGACGGCAAGTAGGGCCCATCCGGAACAGGTGGATAGAATGATCTCTTCAGAGCGTGCAAGGCCAGCGGCAAGGAAGGGAGGTACACGTTCGAGCAGCCCCGAAAGCAGTGAGAAGGCCAACCACCTACAGGAGGAAAAGGCATACACGGCCCAAACAACGCACAGAACGTCCGCTCACTGCAAAACGTCACTCAGCGAAGAGGGACAGTCACAGAGTCCCAGTATCCACAGAAGAGCAAAGTGCAACCGAAAGGGGAGTTCGCACAAGACTAGTACGGCATGCGACCGAACGCAAGTAGTCCACCCAGAAAAGGGGGAATGTACCTGGCAAACACCGCAGTCGGCAAGAGTGCAAGGCCCGCCCCAACAAGGGGGGCGACGCCCAAGGCCAGTACCCACTTCAGAGAAGCAGGACATACCACATTCCGCCTAGACGGGGGTCATGCACATGGCCGCACGGTATCCAACAGGAATGTAGAAGGTCCACCTAGTGAAAGGGGGACATGCACAGGGTTATCCTAGCATCAAATGATTGTGCAATAATCCACCCAACACCAAATTTCGTGAGAGTGCAACTACTCCGCCAATGAATGGGGACAAGTACCAGTTCAGCACAGACAAGGACAGCTGTGAATCACGTGAGCGTGCAAAAGTCCGCCCATGGAACGAGGGGCGGTCATGCACAAGGCCAGTACCGTATCCAATGGGAGTGCAAGCATTCCACCCCTGTCAGAGGCCATCGTATCCGGCGAGAGTGCAGGATGCCGCCCCGAAGGGGGGGGGGGGGGGGGGACATGCACATGGTCAGCATCGCAACCAGGGAGAGTGCGAGCACACCGCCAAGGATGGGGATCATGCACAAGGCCAGCAATGTGCTGGTGAGAGAACAACCCCAGTCAGCGAGAGTGTATGTATGCCGCCCGCGGCAAGGAGGCATGCCCATGGCCGGCAGCGAATCCAGTGAGAGTGCAGCACACCGCCCACGGAAGGGGGGGGGGGGGGGGTCATGCACATGGCTGAAAACGGATCCAGCGAGAGCGCAAGCACCCCGCCATGGAAGGGGGTCATGCACATGGCCAGCAACTTACCGGCGAGAGAAACAACCCCAGTCAGTGAGAGTGTATATATGCCGCCTGAGGGAAGGATGCCTACCCAAGATCGGCAGTGAAGCCAATGAGAGTGCAGCATACCGCCAATGGAAGGTGGTCATGCACATGGCCGGTAGTGAATCCAATCCAGCGATAGTACTGCGTCCTGCCTGCGGAAGGTGGTCATGTACCTGGCCAGCACCGCACACGGTGAGAGTACAGTATTCCGCCAATGGAAGGGGGTCATGCACATGGCCGGCAGCGAATCCAGTGAGAGTGCAGCACTCCGCCTATGGAAGGAAGCCATGCACATGGCCGGCAGCGAATCCAGGGAAAGTGCAGCGTTCCGCCTATGGAAGGGGGTCGTGCACATGGCCGGCAGCGGACCCAGTGAGGGTGCAGCACTCCGCCTATGGAAGGAGGTCATGCACATGGCCGGCAGCGAATCCAGGGAAAGTGCAGCGTTCCGCCTAAGGAAGGGGGTCGTGCACATGGCCGGCAGCGGACCCAGTGAGGGCGCAGCACTCCGCCTATGGAAGGAGGTCATGCACATGGCCGGCAGCGAATCCAGGGAAAGTGCAGCGTTCCGCCTATGGAAGGGGGTCGTGCACATGGCCCGCACCGAATCTGGTGAGGGCGCAGTAATCCGCCTAAGGGGGTCATGCACAAGGCCAGCCCGCAGCCAGGGAGAGTGCCGTATCCAACCTAGGAAGGAGGGTCATGGCAGGTACCACAACTGGAGAGGGTGACGAATTCTGCCTATAAAGGAGAACAGGCACCTAGCCAGAGCCGCAGCAAGGGAGTGCTACATGCCGCTCATGGAAGGGGGGGGGGGCATGCATACAGGCAGCACTACTGAGATGAGACTGCCGCGTCCTGCGCAGCCCACAAGAAACTACTCCGTTATCCTTCCATTCCTTATAATGGTAACACAGCCTCCCTGAGGCAGGCAGGGGGACACCATACAGGGGCACAGGCTCTCTGAGGAAAGGAGGGCCAGCCAAACAGTCCCATTGGGAGCCGGCCAGTAGCCAAGGGGTTAAAGGATCCGGCCTGGGGGCGATGCTGCGATCCCCTGGGGGCGGGGGGACCTCCAGGCGGGAAGAATTCGCGCCTGGAGAAGATCCCGCCCCCTCCAACAGAGGCCGGAATTTTGCGGCCTAGTAGGCCGAGAAGCCGGGGCCTAAATTTTTGCGGCGCCCGAGGCCGCACAGTGTTCAATGTACCGGCCGGGACCCGAGCCAGAGTGGCGCATTACACACCGGGCGCGGGAGCCCACCCCGCGGCCGGAAGATTCAGGGGCACGGATGGAGCGCCGAAACTGCGGCCCAGCAGGCCGCGAGGCCTGGGCCAGAATTTGTGACGCCCGGCCGACCGGAATGCAATGACGGTCGGCCGGGGCCAGTTAGAGCATCGCTCAGAAGTCCCATGCGCGGGCCGGAAGAGTCAGGGGCCCGGAAAGTTGTGCCGGAGGTGCGGCCCAGCAGGCCTAAAAACCTGTGCCAAAATTTGCAGCGCCCGGCCGGATTGTACATGCCGGCCACAGGAGCCCACCCCGCGGACCGGAGGCGAGGCCTTACACCCCTGCAGTCAGGAACGGGCCCCAGGCCCTGAACAGCGCACCTGGTAAGGAATGGGGGGCCAGATAGGGAGCCGCTGGGACGAAGAGCTGGCACTCTATGACAAGCGCCCTGAGTGCAAGGCCTAATGCACAGAGATGAATGAGCAACCGCGGCACGATCCGGCCCTCAGGTGACCGGACGCCGCCCCCCCAAGGGAAGAAGGGGGGCAATGCGGCTGAACCTATTCTGATGGAGGTCAGAAGGGGAGGAGAGGGAGCAGGGAACAGCCGCCCTGCAGCACCCAGAGGCCCCAGTATGGGGGTCCAGCACGCAGGAGAAAGGGGGGGGGGACGTAGGGCTGGAGAAGCCTCTCTCTTACCACAGCCGTCTTCACCCTCTGTCAGTTCCAGCAGGGTCGCCCCTTCAGCTTCTGGCACCGTAGTGGCAGGACGCTGGAAGAGGGACTTGGCGTGCGGGCGACCCTTGCGCTGGCGGGATGCAGGGGAGCTGGGCTGCCCTGGTCCTCCTTGCCTTCTGTGGGGGAGGCAGCAGTGCGGGAGACCGGCACTGGCGCAGCTCGACCCCGGGAGAAACAGAGAGGTCTAGTGCGACTCTGTTGTCCCTTGTATGATCTGGAACAAAAATAAAATAAAAATAAAAAATAAAAATTTAAACAAGGAGAAAAGAGCCCTGCAGAGCAGGGAGTGTCTTGCCTCCTTGGACACTAAGCAAAAACTGGCAGTCTCTCTCTCCAGGCTGAGGGTATAGCTGTGGAGGAGGGGCTTAACAGTCTTCACTTAGTGTCACGCCTCCTATGGAGATGAGCTATACCCAAGGTCTTCTGTGTCCCCCAAGGAAACTGGGCGAGAAAAACTTATTTCTCATGAATTTGTACCAAGACAGGTTTCACAAGACAGGTAGCAGCGTAATTGGCAGGATCAACCCTATCAGGGACTAGGGCTGAACCTACTGACGGGTGCTCTTCAAAGCCATGCACTGAACACTGAAGGTTCCTAATGAATGACGGCAAGCAGAGATCTTGAAAACCGAAAAAATAATATACCGGTAACTTTTCAATATAGAAAAAATATATATAAAATGGACATTTTTGTTCCTGGAACAGCCCTTTAAGACTCACCTCTCTGATCAACCCCAGGCAAAGATGAAGGTAACAGGACCTCTCTCTCTCTCCAGGAGTCTAATATTTTGCTTTCTCTTATTTCCAGTTCATGTCCCTTTAATAAATGTAGAACTCATAAAAAAGCTAATATACAGCTGAAAAAATTTCAGAAGAAACTCAAGTGAGCCAATTATTTTATGCCAAAAATAGGATAAAAAATAAATAAAAATTGGCTTCAGACAAGAGCCCCAGGAAGGAAATCAAATCTACAGCGGCCAAGTCCGACGTAGTCCGGGAAATGTTCCTATATGTGTAAATCTAGAGTGAAAATGAACATTCGGCAAAATTCTTGTAAAGAAAACCACTTTAAAAGGGGGTTTGTGGTGACAACAAGAACTGTGTATCTGACCTATGAGGCGATACGGACATTACAGAGAGGGGATCCCTGCTTGGGAGCCCCCTCTATTGGCAAGAATGGAGTGAGATGCTCAGTACTATCACCTCCCATACTGGCAGACTGACCACCATGGAAAACCATATTTACAGCACAGGTGGGTATGCTGGGAGTTGTAGTGTTGCCAGAGGATATACTCCACTCGCTGTAGTCCAGTTTCTAGTCGTCAAGTGACAAGTGATAATTTTCCAGTGGAAACGAATAAGGCTCCTGCACCCTACCGGCAATGCTGCTTGGCAATTGCTTAGCGTCAATGCACTTCTATAATGAATGAAACTTCTATGCAAATATTATAAAGCATCTGACTGTCTCCAGATGAAAACCATCTGCACCACATGCTGCACCAGACGTCTGTACACCGGCCCGCGGGAATGTTCCTCCTGTATGGATCAACATGGTGACTGCCAAACTATGTGCGAGGTGCACCCAGCGTGTGAACACCCGAGGAAGCCTCTGCCCCGCCCAAACATAGAGGCAGGGACGTCAGAGGAATGGTTAGGCTACTTTTACACTAGCGCTTTTTTTCCTGGATCCGGCAGGGTTCAGCAAAAACGCTTCCATTCTGATAATACAACCGCATGCATCCGTTCAGAACAGATCGGGTTGTATTATCTGTAACATAGCCAGGACGGATCCGTCATGAACTCCATTGAAAGTCAGTGGGGGACGGATCCGTTTTCTATTGTGTCAGAGAAAACGGATCCATCCCCATTGACTTGAATTGTGGGTCATGACGGATCCCTTGGATGCCTTGGTCAACTGCAACCATGGCATCTGAGGCAGCTTTCCCTGGAGCACCGAGCTCCCGTGGCCCAAACAGCTCTGCCACGCAGCGATTGGATAAGCCGTGGGCTCTCTGTAGTGGCCTCTGTCCTTCTGAAGGATCCAGGGCTACAACAGCAGTAGTTCCCTATGGAGCCCTGCCATAGGGACATCATAGAACTCCCATAGGCTACAATGGTAATTCATTGCAGTCTATGGGAGAAGTGATCAGATGATTGCATATTAACGTCCCGTAGGGGGATTTAAAGAAAGTTTAAAATTTTTTTTTTTTTTTACCAGCCTTCCACTACATTATATGCAATATAAAATGGTGCCATTAGAAAGTACAACTTGTTTCGCAAATAAACAAGCCCTCATACGGTAGGTGAACGGGGAAAAAAAAACAAAAAAAAAAAAACTTGGCTCTGGAAAGGCAGGGAATAAAATATAAAAAGATGAAAATGGAAAATCCTCTGGTCAGGAAAGGGTTAAAGGGATATTCCCACCTTGGACATTTATAGCATATCCACAGCATATGCCCTAAATGTCTGATAGATGCAGGTCCAACACCTTTGTGCAGAAGTGCGGACCACTGACAAGCTCGCCGATGAGACCCCTGCTCCAGGTGGAGAATGAATGAGACGGTGGGAGAGCGCTCAGCTGCGGGACAGATGAGGCTACCGCTCCGTGCATTCTCCACCTGGTGTTATCGGGACCCTCATTCTACACATATGAGTGGGATCCACATAGATCAGACATTAGTGACATGTCCTGTGCATTTCTCTTAAAACATCCGAGCTGGGAACGCCCCTTTAAGGCCCGAGACAATGCACAGTAGCTGAAAATAGTTCAGCTTTCGTTTAGGTCAAAAGAAAACTATCGGGTTGCACTGAAAAGGAATATTTGCACCGGTAACTTTACCTCCTTTTGTAAACAGCAGAGACTATGTTCCCGCCAAGACAAAGTTTCCCACTCGAATGTCTTAGTTCCCTCTTCTCTTCTCCAGAACAAAACCCATCAACACCCATTTACTGTACGCTCTGCCAGGGAGGACAGCATATGGGGGGCTGCGGTACTTTGTCCACTGCATCCTACACTATCAATATCCCCAATATATTACACCCCCATCCGCTCCACTGGACAGCAGCCAAGACCGAAAACCACTCCCTCTTCAAAACATCACAAACCCTAAGGGGTATTCCCTCAAGATAGGTCATCAATATCAGAAAGGTGGGGCTCCGACTCCGCTGTTGGAAGAGAACGCAGCGCTTCTGTGAGCACGGCCTTCCCTTCATTGTTTTCCTGCTTGCTGTCAACATCACAAGCACGAGCAGTGCGATTACAACTGTTCTGCCCCATTCACTGCAATGATAAGGAGATATTATGCTCCGTCTGCTCCTTCCTACTGAAGTGAATGGGATGGAGGAAGTGTAATTACGCTACTCATCGCTGCAACGTCAATGGCGAGCTGGTACGAGCTCTGCGCTCTCTTCAAACGGCTGATCAGCGGGCGTGCCCCGCCGATCTGATATTGATGACCCCTTCCATGTAGGAAACAGGCCGACCCCTTTAAGTGCTTAAAACACATTAAGGGTGGCATTCATACCGGTACACCCCAGGAAGATTTCCTGGCACACAACTCGAGGAAGCCTCCCACATACACCACTGTAGAGGCATTCATCACTTTAAAAAACGTATACCGCACAGTATATGTTGCTTTTACTGGAAGCTGCTGCATAGAATAGTATACCCGACTATGCTATTTTATACAGATGAAAAGATATACCTGCATATACATCAAAAGCAGGGTGAATGTACCTTGAGCCTGTATGCAAGGTTTTGTTGAGCGCACTTCAAATTCTGTCGTCTTTGCTTGTTACTACTTTTGGGACATGGCGGTATAGCCCCTACCTACCCAACCCCCATCAATACATCCTGTGATGGTATATGGAGGCACGGTCCTCACTCTGCTGGCATCCCTGCATTACATGGGTGTGCGGCTCCGGTGATGAGAAATGAACCATGGAAGGTTCCTGGCAGCAGGATCCATCATCATCAGCCAGACACTGGTGGACCCATAACTATAAAAGTGAAGGAACCTTGTTCTCTGCCTCGTGCAGGAGTTATGTGAACGGCTTATTAACCCCAAGGTACAAGGAACTTGCTTGTATAATGTCCAAACCCTTCCCTTTGACACTTACTCTTCTGTTCCAGGTCTCTCATCTCCTCGGGTGGAATCTTCAGCTTGTCTATGTGCTCCCGTAAGACGCTGGCCCACTTCAGCAGCGACTCCATTATCGTCCACGGCCTGGACATGTCTCCCACAAACACAGCCAGCGTGTCCTGGATCGTGTCGGCGGACAGGGCGAATCTTAAAAGGCCTTTGTGGTACAAGTCACCGTCCAAGATCCAGACGTTGCAGCGTGTATGATCTGAAGGCAAAATTAGTAAAGACGGTCATATATATATATATATATATATATATACACACACGTGAGGAACGGGTCCACAACTGCATGTATCAGGTGGACCAAACTTCTGGAAATCTGAGTGACAACTGCTCAGAGGCCATAAAGACCACTCACTAGTACTGATGCAGACCTATGCTAGTGAGGCACAAGATTTAACATGCCTCATATACCTCCGTAGAGTGGCTAGCGAGCTGAAGAGATGCAATCTCTGGGATCTTGATCGCTGCGTTTGCTTTCTACCACAATTGGCATTTCCTCAGCAGATCATGTACAGATCCTGGTCTTTACACAAGAATTAGCTCATAGCAATGAGCTGGATCCCACAGCGAAAGCACGCATCGTTTTTGGACAATATCAACCATAATTTGTCACGCGGCTGCTGCTTGGCCGTAAATAGCTGGCAACCGAGAGATGGCAAGCCACGTACCGCGGGCTGCAAATAGTCTGGCTCACTAAAATAGAACCCGATGCTTCTAGATTATGCAAAAGAGCGTCTGCGCAGACAGATAATAGAGACGTCTACAGCGCAGTCACTGAATAGACTAAACGCACAGAACACAGAAAATACGGGTAAAGAAAAGCAAACAGAGTCGTCACCTCCCTCTACCTTTCACCCTCTCGGCTCATTACACATAAAACAACAGGATTATGGCAGGCTGTGACCTATTCAAGACACTTTGTCACACCGAGACCGGCAATGTGTCATCTTCTTAAAGGGTCACGGTACCTCAATGCTTTCTAACCTACCACTTAAGGTCATCTGTCAGCAGCTTTGTATCTATGACACTGGCTGACCTGTTACATGTGAGCTTGGCAGCTGAAGGCATCTGTGTTGGTCCCATGTTCATATGTGCCCGCATTGCTGAGAAACATGATGCTTTATTATATGCAAATGAGCCTCTAGGAGCAACGGGGGCGTCGCCATTACACCTAGAGGCTCTGCTCTCTCTGAATGAACATCATCACACCTGGCCCTGTCAAAGTGCAGAGGGCACAGCACCAGCAGAGACAGCAGATACTCTAGGTGTAACAGTAACGCCCCTGTTGCTCCTAGAGGCTCATTTGCATATATTAAACCATCATTTTTCTCAGCAATGCGGCACATATATGAACATGGGACTAACACAGATGCCTCCAGCTGCCAAGCGCACAGGTAACAGGTCAGCCAGTGTCATAGGTACAAACCTGCTGACATCAAGAACCTGATTAAAACTGTCGGACTTTAGGCGTGTGCTAATGTCAGCTGAAGCTAACGGTCTTTGTCCCTTCTCTCTCTTTATTTTATGTAAATGAGGCTCAAGATGCAATGGCGGTGTTGCCCCTACTCCTAGAGACTCCATTCTCCCTCCTCATCATGTTGATTGATAGGACGATATGAATGCTACCTGGCCCTGTCAATCAAAATAAGAAGGGAGTGGCCAGAGGAGGGAGAACTCAGCCTCTAGGAGCAGGGACAACACCCCCATTGCTTCTAGAGACTCATTTGCATAAAAGTTGATTTTTCACAAAAACGGAGGCACATAGAAAGAAGGGCCAAAGAGTGTTTGCTTCAGCTGACATTAGCACATGTCTATAGTCAGCCAGTTTAATAACCATGCTCCTGCTGACAAGCCCTTTAAATTCTCAGTCCCTATCTTTTGTCTCTAGGGAGTTACCATCCACAGAGATGCAATATGACTCGACTGCATCATGCAATATGTAGTGAAGAAAATGACGCCTCTGTGGATGTAACTTCCATAGGATAATACGCTCATGTGACCTCTGTATATTACTGTATGTGATATACTGTAATCCTCATCCTCCTGTACTGCCTGGCTCTGAGCACTGAGACAAATAGTGCCAATCCCAGTTGTCTGACCTTTGCTCAAAAGATCCTAAAATACGTGAACAGGCTGTAGTTTATATTTGTTTCTACAGATGAGGCTATAGGTGGCCATACACCTAAGTAGTCATGCACAAGGACAGTATGGCGGCACATGGAGTCCCAGCGAGTCTGTACGATAGAGCTGTGGGTAAGCCATGTGCTGCCCTATAGTGCCCTCTGTTTCCCTAGAATACCGTTATAATGCATAACGCATGAAAAGACAATAGGGGGACAGATTTTCAGCAATTTACACTTTCAACCTGACACCACAAATCACTGACATCGCTTAAAACAAATGCATTCTGTAAATCAGTGGTCTCCAATGTGCAGTTCAGGGCATGCTGGGAGTTGTAGTTAAGCAACCACCTCTGTAAAACCATGGATGATTCATTATGGCTGGGGGTGGGATGAAATGAATAGGGAAGCATTACTTCCCTCTGCAGAAAAGCCTCAACTAGGAGTCTGAAGTCCTCGTCCGCTGCAACCATCACAGTCCACGGCTTGATTTATGTGTAAAGAAGAATTCTGCACTATGCTTCGTTTTTTCAATGTTATATCAGTTTCAGGATCTCTGCTTGCTGTCAGTGGCCAGAAACATTCTGGTTTATATTCAAAACCTTTCCTGCATATAAAGACTGCCTGTATCTTGTAACAAGCCTAGTAACTGTATAAGCAGGAAGTGATTGGGACAGGCTTCGGCCTCTGAAAGTAAAAAAGAATGTTTCTGGCCACTGACAGCAAGCATGCAAGATGTTCAAGGGCAAAGTATATTAGTAAATGATCAAATGATCCAGCTCCATAGCACGTTTCTCCCCCAAAAAGTGGACACTGAACACAAAGTGTCAGCCACCGGTCCTTAAGGGTGCATTCACACAACCGTAAGTGTTTTGTGGTCTGCAAATTGCGGATCCGCACAACACGGGTAACGGCCGTGTGCATTCTGCAATTTACGGACCGCACATGGCCAGCGCTATATAGAGAATGCCTAAGCTTGTCCGCGGTTGCAGGCAAGAATAGGACATGCTCCATCTTTTTGCGGGGCCACGGAACAACGGATGCGGACATCACACGGTGTGCTGTCCGCATCTTTTGAGGCCCTATTGAAATGAATGAGTCCGCACCCATTGTGCAAATTTGTGGAACAAATACGGATCCATTTATACGGTCGTGTGAATGCACCCTTAAGGCGATTTTCCAGGAATTAATTATTGGTGGCCTATCCTCAAGAAGAGTCATCAAGATCGGATTGTGGGGGTCCAACGCCTGAGACCCCTGCCAATCTGTTTCTTGAAGAGGCTGTAATGCTTGGACATACGGTGCGGCCTCTTCATGGTATACTAAGCGCAGCACGGCGGTGTCTGAACGGGACTGAGCTGCACAATGGCAGTTACTGATGGATGTGATGTCACAAGCCAAGGAAGAGGACCCAAAGCTTGCCCCTTCCTACAGCTGACCAGCAGGGGACAGACCCCCACCGATCAGATGCTGATCATAGGTCATCAATATTTAACTCCTAAACAAGCCGTGTCCATCTGATGGGCGCTGTGGGCTATTACTCACCGTCTCTGTCCTCATCGTGAATGCTCAGATACAAATATTCCAGGCCTCGCCCTTTCTTGTTGTGCTCCGCTCCTTGTAGTTTTGCCATAAGGGTTGTCTTTCCCGATCCATCTTCCCCTGCACAGACCAAAAGTGCAAATGAGATCGATGCAGGAACAGAGAATAGCTCACCAATCATGGGAAAATGGTTGTGCGATGAGCTCCCTGGTTCTATTACCCAAAAAGGTGCCACATGCATACTGGCCCTTGCCACAACACAGCATAGTGTCATAATGCGGGTTACCCCTGCTGGGAAATTGCCCACATACAGATGACCCCTTTACACTGGCCCAGATAACCGCTAAGGACTGTTTGTAGGGGCGCTTGTTAGAGATTATCTGCTGGTGTAAAGATACCACCAATTACCTGGTGAACGAGCGAAACACTAGTTTATTGGGTAATAAGATGTTTGTGCGGGCACCTAAATCATCGTTTGCCAGTCCTGCCGGCAGACAATGATTCTGTATGGGCCGAGCTATGGCATTAGTGATCGCTGCTCTCCATACTGTGGAGGACATGGTCTCCTTCACTGACAAGCAGGAGATTGTTGGGAAGGAAAGCTTACCTAAAGGGGTCTTTAGTCACAGCCTTAGGGGCTATTCACACAAACGTATGCGTTTTCTGGTCGGCAAATCGTGGATCCGCAGATTACGGACACAGTCCATGTGCATTCCTCACTAACAATGCCAATTCTTTTCCGACAAATGGATAATAATAGGATACGGACATGTTCTATCTTTTTTAAAGGGGCAAAGGAATGGACGCACGGATGCAGACAGCACACAGTGTGCTGTCCGCATTTTTTAGGTCCATAAATACGGATCGGACGCATACCAAAAATACGGTCATATGAATAGCAGCGCCTTACTCCTATTTTTTCTGTTATTGTATTGATTTCACCATCCGCTAAGGTTACCCCGCAGCTAATCAATGGATCGGTGAATTATTACAGCTGTAGGCAAACATCTCCACGCCGGCGCAACAGGAGCTCCGGGACACCACATCTCTTCATTCAACTGTCCGCCTATGCTGGGAGTAGTAGTTCTGCAATGACCGGAGAGCCATAGTTTGGAAATCTCTGCACTAGCCCAACTGTCTGGGCCAGCCATGGCACCGTGTATGGAGAACGACACCCTGCTTCTCCAAACTCTCTGCTGTAATCCACATCACCAGCGAGACGTCTCCCGGCGTATACATCTTACCCCGAAATCACGAATATCACACTTCTGTTAAAAAGACAGGATGGGAATGATTGCAGGACAGCACTCACCAAACAGGAGGATATTTTTCCCACTGGGCAGCTTGTTCCGTGCCCTGGTAGAAACATCGCTGAGGATAGACGACCTACAAAGGACAGAAAGATGGGTTAAAGTTTGTGATGAGCGGCTCTTAATGGAGCTGAGGAGGACGGGAGCCGCAGGAATAGAGGACGATTTACTACAGGAACGTACAATAGGAACCAATCAACCTACTCAAACATTAACCGGATAGAAGCTCCTTGTGTCCCTTTAAATGTGGGGGTCATATTTTATTAATGAGCCCCGCTCTATCCGCAGTGCATCCCCCCCCGGCTCGCTGCTGATGGATAATAACAACGCATCCTGCGCTTTAACCTGTGCGGTAAAACCGAAGGGATAGCGAGACGACGGCAGCGGGCTGTTAACATATCACTAGAAGACGCTTACATTTAGGGTCCATTCACACGTCCGTTGTGTATTGCGGATCCGCAATACCCCGTGCCGCACATGGCCGGCACTAAATAGAAAAGTCCTATTCTTGAATACGACATGCTCTATTTTTTTGCGGAGCTGCGGACCGGAAGATCGGGGGCCGCGTTGCGGAAATGTGGAGAGCACATAGTGTGTTCTCCGCATCCATTCCGTCCCCTTAGAGAATGAATGGGTCCGCACAATTGCGGAACGGATGCGGCCCACACTTGCGGACGTGTGAACGGACCCTTATACTGGATTTGAGCGCATATTCTGAGCCATAATCCGCATGAAACTGCAGCAAATCGGCATCCTGTGGTTTCCAATGGGAATCTATGTTCCTGTTCATGTGTGCAAAACCCGCGCAGTAGCGGAGCGGATTCCCCATGTGTAATTTATCCTGAATAGTGTGGTCGGGCACATACGTAACCACTGCTCCACTCAAAAACCTTCTGACTGGTGGGGGTCCCAGCCATCTGGGATATGTATTACATGTTTTATCCCTTTAAGATGCATTGGGCAGAAGAGGTGTCATCCCCTATTACACCTTTATGGCTTACCCACCCCTCTTTCGATAACTCCTATAGACATCGATAGAGGGGCGGTTTAGGAGGCCCTGTCCTCCTGATGGGCGTGTGGGTCCCACTGGCGGCATACATGTGTAAAAATGGAAATAATCCTTTAAAATGGGATGTCTCAGGAAGACAACCGCCGCCCTGGGGATAGACTGATGGCTGCGGGTCCGGCTCCTGGAGATCAGCTGTTAACCCTCAAAAAAAAATTAGGTTGGCATGCATGTAGCATTATATACCGACCATTGGGTATGGACCGGGGCCACCAGAGCCGGAGGCCCTCTTACTTCGGGAATCCTAGATCTGGTTCATAAAGTGGGATCTCCTTAAAGGGGTTATCCCATCTTAGACAATGGGGGCATATCGCAAGGATATGCCCCCATTGTCTGATAGGTGCGGGTCCCACCTCTGGGACCCGCACCTACAACGAGAACGGAGCCGGGGAGAGTTGTGGCTGGAGGACCCCGAGTTTCCCAGGGTCCGACCACCACCAGGCACAGCTCCCCGCCTCCCCCATTGAAGTGAATGGGAGCGCACCGCACATGCGCGGCCAACGTTCCCATTCATTTCTATGGGGCCGACGGAAATAGCCGAGCCAGCGCTCGGCTATTTTCGGCGGCTCCATAGAAATGAACGGAGGGCGGCTGCGCATGCGCAGTGCGCCCTCCTCCACTTTCTCTGCTCCGTTCTCCTTGTAGGTGCGGGTCCCAGCGGTGGGACCTGCACCTATCAGACAATGGGGGCATATCCTTGCGATATGCCCCCATTGTCTAAGATGGGATAACCCCTTTAAGGAGACCAGCTGTGTATAGAGGACTTTACAATCCTCCAAGGGAGAATAATATGCAATTATGAGGTACCTCTGAAGGAAAGAGAACCGTCTCGCTAGCGCCACCTTTTCACAAGCCTTGGGACAGGACAAGGGAAAATAGCCAAGTCATATCATCCGAAGACAGCTATTTTGGAATGCTTGCCCCTCATCAGTACGGAGTAGGACCAAGGCACTGACGAGGAGCAACCCAAAACCGCTGCCTTCTGATGGATATTTGGGCTTTGCTATAGTCCCAAGGCTTGTGAAAAAGTTGGCTTTTGACTCCGGGGAGCCACTTCCACAAGGTGGCGATAGCGAGGCGGCTCCCTTTCCTCAGGAGGAATCTCAATTTGTTAAAAATTCCATCCCGCCGTTTACCAGGGGCCACCATGACTATTCACAGAGGTTGTCACCCAGCTTTCCTAGAATCTGGTCTGTCCGGTCTGGCAGCAGTGGACACACAGCCGATCTGCTGCTCAGGACGCTGGGCGACAACCCCTGTGGGTGCTGTAATCACGGCTACACTGGTAGTCAGGAGGAAGGCGTCACAGACAAGGACGACCCAAGGATTTTCTGTGGGAATAAGCTGCACAACTCTTACTCACAGACGCCATAAAATCCTAATGACAGAAGCGGCTTCGCAGGGTGTGGTGCTCCCCAAGGTAGGAAGGATTAGCGCTCAGAGCGGCTCACGAAATATCAGAGAGGAGAATGCAGGCTGGGAGGGGATCTTAAAGGGGTTGTCCAGGAATAGAAAGGCAGGGCAGCTTCTGGTGTTGCAGCTCAGCTTCATTGCAATATGTCTGATCTGCGATACCATACACCGCCTGGGAAACTCTTTTAGAGACCGTCTGAACAACCCCTTTAAGTGCAACGCACAGAGCAACTAAAAATGTATAAATCTAACATCGTGATGAGAGGATGCGTCTGCTGGAGTAAAAAGTAACAATTCTGCAGCATCTTTCCGCTGCCGTCCATCTTTTATTCCACCTGGAAATGTATGAAACACATACAGAAGCGTGTGCCCCTCTACAGCGGTGAAGGGACTGACAAACGATGGCGCTGCCCATGTATTTATGCACTTCCAGGAGGTATAAGAGAGGAATGTCCTCACAATGCAGGAAAGCTGCGCCTGTATTCCGGTCACTGTATGGGAAACATAAGGCAACATTCATATTTGATTGGTGGGAATCCAACACCCTCAGCTCAAGCACTGGAACTGCACAGCGCCACCCAGCGTATAGTGGACAGAGCTGGTAACTGCAGCACGCTTCCCATTCACTTCAGTTGGGGCAGCGCTGCAGCAACCGACATCATGCACTACATTACATACAGCGCCGGAGATACTGCTGATCAGCGGGGTCCGGGGTGTCAGACCCCACAGATCAGATATTGAAGGAAAACCCCTTGAAGCCCCTGTGCCTGCCACCAAAACAAACCCATCCAGGTGAACGGAGACGATTTCCAGCTGCACTCCCAGTAGGTGCAGTCAGAGCCTTCTGGGAGTGGTAGTTGAGATAATCAAAAGACAATAAACCAGGGATCAGCAACCGCCATCACTCCGGCTGCTGTGACACTATAACTCCCAACATGCCCACGTTGTAACTTCCAAAGAAGTGAAGGCAGCATGCTGGGAGTTGTAGTTTCAGAACAGCTGGATGACAGATCCTATAACCCAATCAGACACGCGGGAACCGCGACCCATTATTTAGAATTAGTGTTGAGCGAACTTGTGTTTTAAGTTCGGCGTCTAAAGTTCGGGTTATCGAAGAATCGCGTTATGGATTCCGCTACCCTGGACCATAACGGAATTTAGAATCCATCGAACTTTAGACGCCAAACTTGAAACACAAGTTCGCTCAACACTAATTAGAATTTTCTTTTTTTTTTTACAATTTGCTGCGAGTAAATGAGACGTTTTACGAAACCAACGTAACGCGCCATTTATATTACATCATAGAGACAGGAAATACAACTACAGAGACCTGTGCCCATCCTGAGTGACGTCATGCACCAGTTAATGGAGAACTACAAGTCCCAGAAAGCCAAGCTGGGACTACAACCCCCAGCATGTACTGTACTTCCAGCGAGCCTATCACAGTCCTGAGTGACATTATGCACGCCCGACCAACCATGACTTACCAACTAAAGGAGAACTACAAGCCCCAGAATGCCCCCTCCCCATCATCAGCCACAACTATCCTAGCGCCCGTCTACACACGCCATATCCCATCCGCTACCGCAGCGTCCTCCTCACCATAAACTCTGCCCCTCGTCTTCTTCGCCCCCCACTCCCGGTGCCTCCCCCCGGTCAGCACCCAGCAGCTTCCTCTCCGCCGCCATCTTGCCACTGCGGCCACCACAAAGAATGACATCACCCGGTACTCTTTGGAGGACCCACCCAGGAGGTGCCCTGTGAGGTGCCTGAGACGAGAAGGAAAGGTTTCCGCTCCAGTGATCATAGAAAGCGTCAGGGCGTTAGACTAGAAATCCCGGTAAGACCCGGTGATGCGTGATGAGAAGAAATAGAGAGCCGTCTTGTATCAGGCAGTAATGGGACAGCCCGAGCGTCTGGGTCTTCAGGACAGGGGTGAGGTCAATGCCTGGAGGAGCCGCCCTTTGACCGACGTTGCCATCTGCTGGTGAGACGGTGGTATGACAGGACAAAATGTCAAGGCGAAGATTTCTCAAACTGGTGTAAAGGAAAACTGTCTAGGGCTCATGCACCGATCTGTTTTATTGCAGCCCGGTATGCTGAACCATTCATTTCAATGGGGCCGCAAAAAAACGGAAATTACATCATGTGCATCTCCGCGAGTCTGTTCTGCAAAAAAATAGAACGTCCCTTCCATTTTGCGGACAACAGGCATTGTTACAATGCTAAAAAAAAATGGACGTAATACAGACGTCACATGGATGTCACCCGGTTTCTTTGTGGATTCGTGTTTTGCGGACCGCAAAATACATACGTTCGTGTGCATGAGCCCTAAGGGTCCATTCACACGTCCGTAGTGTATTGCGGATCCGCAATACACCCGGCCGGCACCCCCTTAGGGTCCATTCACACGTCCGCAAATGGGTCCGCATCCGTTCCGCAATATTGGGAACGGGTGCGGACCCATTCATTATGGGGCCGGAAGAGATGCGGACAGCACACAGTGTGCTCTCCGCATCCGCATCTCCGGAGCACGGCCACGAACTTCCGGGCCACAGCTCAGCACAAAAATAGAACATGTCCAATTCTTGTCTGCAATTGCGGACAAGAATAGGCAGTTCTATGGGGGGTGCCGGCCGGGTGTATCGCGTATCCACAATATACTATGGACGTGTGAATGGACCCTTCGGCTGAGTTCACATCAAGGTTTAGCTTTCCGTTCTTCTGATCCCTCCAGAAGAAGAGAAAAAACAAACAAAAAAAAACGGATCCTGTTGCATATTTGGCAGGGGGAGTACTGCATGCAGGATTTTTTTTTCTGTCTAAAAAAAAATGGATCTCGGACAGAAAGGGCTCAGATGTCAATTTATTTTTATTTTTTTTATACAGGATCCTGTTTTTTTTTTTTTTGACGGATCAGAAGAACAGAAAGCTAAACGGTGATGTGAACTCAGTCATAGTTGCCCATAGCAACCAATCAGATTTTACCTTTCATTTTGTAAAGGAGCTCTGAAAAATGAAAGGTGGGATCTGATTGGTTGCTATGGGCAACTGAGCCAGCTCTACTTTACACCAGCTTTGATAAATGTCCCCCCTTTGACTATTTGCCGGCAATTGCTATTTAACCCTATAAAAGGTGTTAGAGGTTGGAAATGTGACGAAAGCGCTGTAAGGAAATTACCACGCAGGTGCCCTATGTGGGTACATAACGCCTCGGTATTTTTTTTTTAGGACATACATTTTTCCGTACCCCTATTTTGGGGTTGGTTAATGTAATTCTGACATAGTTTTTATGTCATTTATCACATGATAAGGTCATTACGATTACGGCAATACTAGGTTTATATAGTGTTAAAAAAAATATGTTTGCTTTGGCGCAAGCTATATATCTTTTTATTCAATTTTTCAGTTACCAGTATCATCAATAAATCATAACATTTGATTGTTTAAAAGCCTTTTTGGGATCGTGGTCCCTTGATATTTTATTTATTTATTTGTTGAATGCAGACATATAAGTGTAACATATAAATTATAAAACAAAAAGTAAAAAATATAAATAAGATTCAGTATTAAGTTTAATAAATCTTAAATTATTGAATAATAAATATTAATTTTATATTTCGAAAAATAGTTTTTTGTTTTTTTTTTATTAAGAAAATGTCGCTGCATTCAAGGCCCATGACATTTTTATCTTTCCTTCCACAGAGCTGTAGTTTTCACTGGTATCATTATAGATACATACAATTTTTTTATTGCCTTTTTTTATTGGGGCGGTAGGAAGGACAAAGTGAATGGGAGCGGAGCTGCAGTACCCGGCACAGCCACAAGCAGACCTCAGGGCCGTCTATAACGCGGGGCAAAAGGGGCAGCTGCCTCTTGAGCCCCGCTGGCCACTGGAGGACCTTTCATGGGTCCATACTTTATTAACTAAGTAGCAGGACATGTAGGCATATATGGGGGATGTCCCTGCACTTACTATTATTTCTGGGCGCTGCTCCGTCGCGCCGCTGTGGCCCCCGTTACATTCTCCCGCGCTGTATGCTAAGTAACAGTATCAGAACACCAGGGAGGACACATCCCTGGGCGTTCCTTCTCATTGCGCTGCTGGTCTGTGGAGGAGGAGTTGAGGCTGATTTCTCTGTTTCTCCCGCACAGACCAGCAGAGCGATGTGTGACCGCATCGTGCTGCTGCTGGGGAGCGCGATGTGTGACCGCATCGTGCCCAGACCAGCAGCGTGATGTGTGACCGCATCGTGCCCAGACCAGCAGCGTGATGTGTGACCGCATCGTGCCCAGACCAGCAGCGTGATGTGTGACCGCATCGTGCCCAGACCAGCAGCGTGATGTGTGACCGCATCGTGCCCAGACCAGCAGCGTGATGTGTGACCGCATCGTGCCCAGACCAGCAGCGCGATGTGTGACCGCATCGTGCTGCTGCTGGGGAGCGCCGGCAGCTGAGAGGAATGGTGGAGCGGGACGCTCCCCGGATCAGCTGAGAGTGGGACATACCTCGACTGAAATCCAGGACTGTTCCGCCAGATCCGGGAGGTTGGGAGGTATGCACTACACATTAGATGGAGCGGGTCACCATTCCACTGGGGATACTGGGAATGTCTGAGAGGGGAGGAAAATAGAATATCAAATAAGGGTACGGCTACACGGCGCTCACTGGTCGTGCCACATCTATCGCAGCCAGTATAGCGGAGTAGCATCCCCGCCGATCAGCTGTTTGAAGGGGTTGTGGTACTCATGTGAGGGCAGCCACCTAATTATTGTTTACCTTGGTCCGTCTACCTTCATATTTGTTGTGAAACTACAACTCCCAGCTGGGTCCCAGCTCGTTCGCTCCCAGGCCTCTGCTGCCTGTCTCGGGTCCCTCCATGTAAATTTCCAGTTTGATTCCGCTGCAACCAATCACAGCCCATATCGGCTATCTGCTCCCTTTGCATTACGTGATCCATTTGACACGACACAAGGGGCGCAGAGGTCAGTGATTGGCTGCAGCAGCGTCAAATAGGAAGACAAGCAACTAAGGCTGGGGAGCAAACGAGCCGGGACCCAGCGCGGGATCAGGTAAGTATGGGCCCCGCCAGGGGGTCTGGAAATTTGTGCACAACCCCTTTAAACACCCTTGACATGAAATGCAGATTTTCCCAGGATTACTAAACCAGGCGGACCCACAGCAATGCTTTGAGGTTTCGCCATTGAAGGGAAGAGGCCTCTTCATGATGTTTTTGAAGATCCTTTAATGGCCCCCGCATCAATGGAAGTGCACAGACCGCCATTTGTACGGATATTTTGATATACAAAGCAGTGATTAAAGCTGTGGGAGGAAAGCGGCATCCAGAAGAAAGCCACGCAAGTCGAGTAGCAGCCACGTCCGTAACGCATGCGACCCATGACGACTGTAAGGTGACAGCTGCAAGCTGTATGTTACATGGGCCAATGATCCGGAAATGACCGCTCGTAATAAGGCTCGTTCACGCTAAGTGCCCAGTACGAATGTGCTGCAAATAACACGACAAACGAGCAAGGCGCTCATTAGTCAGATGAGCCATCGTTTATGGCACCTAAAGTCCTCATTTATCAGCGGCAGATGATGTACTGCTGACCAACAATGAATCTGTATGGGGACGAATGATCGTAGTAATGATCATTCATCCCCATTCACAGAGGATGATTGCTGCATGTAAATACAGTTCACGTGAGCGGGCAACAATCGGGAGCGAACATTTCGCTCAATCATTGCGCTGTGTACATGGGCCCTAAGCGTTCAGGACAGTAATGTCTAATCCGATAGCTGTGTCTTCTGACCCCCTTACACATTTACACGTGGCCGAGCATGCATGTGCTCTCAATGGACAAAGGAGATTAAGCCGCTGGCGAGAATAAAAGTATTGGGCATGTTGAGATCCAAGTCACCAATCCTCCCACAGGCAACCATCGAGAGGTCTCCCTATACATTAGACGGTCAGCCAGTCCCAAAATCGGCCGGTTCTTCCATCATACATCTAGGGGTGCCTCTATCTACACTGATACAGTGTAACAAACTGCAGCTCTGCGAACAGAACAGGATGGGTTTTCTGCCTCTGGATGTAAACTGAAATATTGTCATTCACGACCTGTTCGCATGTCGTAGTTTTTGCCAAGATCTTGCGACCAAACCGCAGCAACATGAGCGAGATGTGTAAATGAACCAAACTGCACCGAGAGTCCTAATCTCCGAGAAGCTGCAGTGGCCGACGTCCATCATCAGGTGGCGCCGCATCTCTCGTAATAAAGCGTAATGTTAGGGCTCGCTCTCCGGCATCGCTGTCTCTGAGATCAGACTGCAGATTCGCCTCTTCTGTTTTCATACCTATCGTCAGGCGGAGCGCGTGCGTCCTTACAATTAGTAATAGATCCGATTTTTCACATTGCAGCTTTGAAATGGCTTATCTGACAACATGTTGTAAAATTTTAGGTAAGTCAGGGGTTGGTAGTAATGACTCCAGAGTCTTAAAGGGATTTACAGGGACTTAAAGGGAACTTGTCATCTGTTTCATGCCATCCAGACCATGGGATGGAATTCAATTCTAACAGGGTCCCTCTTAATAAAGGGCTGTCTTAGGCTAGACTGCGATCCGGCCGCCAGCTCTGCCAGAGAATGCCGGGAATCAGCCGGAAACAAACCGCAGCGTGCACCGGTTTCTGTCCGGCCAATTCTCAGCATATTTGCCAGATTGCAGCCGGATCTCCGTCGGACACCATTATAGTTAATGGGGCTGGCGGGCATTCCAGTTGCATCCGGCAGTAGCGGATCTGGAGAATCCGGCAGGCTGTTCTCTGCCGGAACAACCTGCTGGAATCCATGTCGCAGATGTGAAAGTGGTCTTACTCCGAAGCAGGCTGCATTTCAGAGGAAACATGGTTTTAAAGATATGATGGGTACAGGGACAAGAGTCCCAGCATGGGGGGGAAGAGTCCACTGCCCTGCTGGGCTTTATCAACAAATCTCCATGCATGCAAACAGGGAGAGACCTGTCAATCAAGCCGAACAGGATGGAGAAAAGCCACTCAGCAGACTCTTCCCCACCTCCCCCATGCTCTAACTTTTCCCCCCATGCTCAGACTCTTCTCCCAGTGCCTGGACTTTTCATCACATGCTCAGATTTTTCCTCCATCCTGCGATTCCTTCCCATCCCTCCATGCTCAGACTCTTCTCCCGATGCTCAGACTCTTCTCCCGATGCTCAGACTCTTCTCCCGATGCTCAGACTCTTCTCCCGGGGATCAGACTCTTCTCCCGGGGATCAGACTCTTCTCCCGGGGATCAGACTCTTCTCCCGGGGATCAGACTCTTCTCTTGGGGCTCCAACTCTTCTCCCGGGGATCAGACTCTTCTCCCGGGTATCAGACTCTTCTCCCGGGGATCAGACTCTTCTCCCGGGGATCAGACTCTTCTCCCGGGGATCAGACTCTTCTCCCGGGGATCAGACTCTTCTCTTGGGGCTCCAACTCTTCTTCCGGGGGTCAGACTCTTCTCATAGAGCTCAGACTCTTCTCCCGGTGCGTAGACTTCTCCCGGGGCTCAGACTCTTCTCCCGGGGCTCAGACTCTTCTCCCGGGGCTCAGACTCTTCTCTCGGGGCTCAGACTGTTCTCTCGGGGCTCAGACTCTTCTCCCGGGGCTCAGACTCTTCTCCCGGGGCTCAGACTCTTCCCCCGGGGCTCAGACTCTTCCCCCGGGGCTCAGACTCTTCCCCCGGGGCTCAGACTCTTCTCCCGGGGCTCAGACTCTTCTCCTAGGGCTCAGACTTTCCCCCCATACTTGGACTTATCTGGCTTGTTCAGACTCTTCTCCCAATGTCTGGCTCATTTTTAAAACTATGGGGGCCACTTACAGAGACCCTTTATTTTATGCCGGCTTGTATTTCCCCCCTGCGCTGGCGGAGAACACAAGGCTCAGACATTGTCAAAAATTTGGCGCACCGCCAGTAGTCCATCCGCCTGTTGTAAAAACTACTCCAGCCCCTGACTGGAATAGCTTTTACTCTGTAAAACGCCTGACTTCAGAGGTCCGATCACAGGAACCTCAATAATTAGCAGAAAGAAGGGGCAGCATCTCCAGACATTAGCAGGCAGTACCAGGCACAGACACCCGTACAGATGAACCACTGGGCTTGTGTAAATAGGAGATATGGCGTTTTCTGGAGCCCTGGGGCCCCTTCAGTCTGCTAATTATATGGGGTTGTACCCACACTGATAAAACATTGATGGCCTAGCCTAAGGACAGACCATCAATTGTCAAGTCCTGAAGAACCCCTTCAAAGTGAACCCCACCATGTGAACAGTCGACTGAGAAATGTTTTTTGTTACTTCAATCCTACGAGCTAGAGCCCCCCCTGCCACCTGACCATCTGGCTCACAAGGTATCAGAGAGGTCAGTGAGGACCTTCAGGAAGCCTCTACATACTCTATAGGTGCACCCCTGTTCATACCCAATCAACAGAAGAGCTGGGCATTTGGTCACCACCACCACTCCAACCCTTGTAGGAGAAAATAGCAACTTGCCACCCACCTCAGATTTACCATCTTGTGGTTTCCTTGAAGGTGAGGAGTCTTGCACGTGTCCACTCGTTAATGGGAAAGCTCTCCATGGTAGCCTCTATGGCGGTGTCCATAAAGCAGAAGTGGCAGACTGACTGAAACCACTAGCTCTAAATCAGCTGAGCTGTCCTCTTCTCTGGTAGATACGCCAATACACCTAGTGCAGCCCATGGCAGCATCACTAAACGGTAAGGCAACTTGCCTATGACTTTGCACCAGATGGGGTGTAACTGAATACTAAGGCTATTAATCCCAATGGGATGTGATGTGTCTACATCCCAGCGTCCAAACATATGGTTGTAAATCTCATATGAGCTATGGATAATTGTCCAGTATTTATGGCTTTGTGGACAACATGTAAGGCTGGCCATATGCATTAGATGTTTATAGGGGCCTCCCAACTCCCTGATGGCAGATGTCTGGGGAGAGAATGATCCAGATGCTGCTTTGGTTCATTGGAGTTCAGGGGAGCCATAACAGACTGAAGGAGGGTCTGCCTTAACCTTCCCTATATCAGGCTGTATAGCGGCTAGAGATATGAGCCAGCTCTTGCTTTAAAGCTCCTGGGTTGAAAGTGACACCTGCAAGTAATATCTGCAGATCTAATTCCCAACCTAGATTGGTGGCTAGCAATCCTGGTCTTATTTTAAAGCTTAGATTATCATCATTAAATCAAGACCTCATCACTATAGCTGCTATACAGCCTGACATAGAGCAGGTTAAAGCGGCACTTTGGCTAAGGTCTTAGTTAGTGTGGAGGAGGAGAGGGAGCACCAGTGGGTATTGTGGGGATTCGCTCTGGGATAAGCGGGTGCAGTACAGAGGCAAAGTACAAGTTCGTAATTCAAATATCCGTGTTTATTCACACATATGGTCAAACAAAAAACACTCTTTGCAAGGTTGGTGTTCGTTCACACAAGTAGAAAGTTCGTGCATAACAAAAAACGTCACCTTGTCCAGCAGTCAAATTGCAGGCTTTAGGTGGCCTGCTCTCCCAATACACAGGTCTCAACTTTTAAGCCCAGCACAGGGCTCAGTTCCCACACCAGCGATTGCAAGAGCACCTCTGTCAGAGAGAGGTAATCACTCCCAGCTGACACTGCTGGCTGGGTTTTTTATAGGCCAGTCAAGACCCAGCCTGGAACTTGGGGAGTAGTCACCCACCCATCACTTTGACTACTCCCAGTAAGAGCTGTCAGCCATACTAAAATAGCAAAGTGTCAATCAGCATTAGCTGCCAGTGAAAATGCCGGCTCTAACTTCACCAAGGCTAGGAACCTCGGTGACACATACCTTCCGTCAACGACGGATCCTACAGTATATATAGATATAGAGATAGCTCCTCCTCTCCCTGTGTATGTTCAGGATACTCAGCGAGTTGAACAGGAACGTGTTTGGAGATCAGGAGAGGTAGCTCACAGCTATCTAATGTGGATGAGTGGCCTTACTTTCCCTTTCCCTATTGAGAACACATTCATGCTTGACCAAGTCATGTTGATTGTAGGGGTCAGGAGGTACAGCTGTCTAGGCAAGAAGCTATTGAATGTGTTTGGCCAGAATAACTGAAAAGAGAAGCAAATGTGTGGCCCTTCCTAAAGGTGCCCACATACCTTCAGCTGTCGGCCGAGAGGTGTCTCTCCCGACTGCCCCGTACACCTACATGCTTGGTTCGGTATGTGCTGTCAGTGGGGAGAAAGGCCCTGCCACACACCTTTGGTGGCTTATCTCCTGATCCTTCTCCAATATCATCTGTCACTGGAGAGTCAGGAGCTCCCCATATACATTAGATCAGGGATGCTCAACCTGCGGCCCTCCAGCTGTTGCAAAACTAAAACTCCCAGCATTCCCTAATAGCTGTAGGCTGTCCAGGCATGCCATGCTGGGAGTTGTAGTGTTGCAACAGCTGGAGGGCCGCAGTTTGGGCATCCCTGCATTAGATTGTCAGCTGACATCACACTGGTTTGTAGGGACGGGCTTAAAGGGGCTTTCTGGTAGTAACATATTAATTATCTATCCTCAGGATAGGTCATCAATATCTGATCAGGGGGGGGTCCAACACCTGGGATCGCCAACAATCAGCTGTTTGCTGTGGCCTCTTCACACTTACCGAGAACAGCGCCTTATATTGTAATAGTGGCTGTGCTTGGTATTGCAGCCCAGGCCCATTCACTTGAATGGGACTGAGCTGCACATAGGCCATGTGAGCGATGGACATGACGTTACTGAACTAGGGACAGGCCGCAGCCTCTTCAAACAGCTGATCGGACTCGGACCCCCATGGATCAGATATCCTGAGGACGGGCCATGGATATTGAACTCCCGGAGAACCCATTTAAGACCCTCTCCTTGCCTGGAGGCAGTACATCAGTCCCAGGGAATGAGGGAGAGAGGATGTGGCTGGAGATGCTGTAAATCCCGTGGCATAGCGCCCCCCCCCCCCCCCCCCCCCAGCTAAAAACAGTCTTTACACCACAGAATAAATGTTTAGCTTGCAGAGGACTGGGCACAGATAGAGATTTATGGAGCCAGGCTCGTCCTGACCTCAGGGGAAGATGAATGGAGATGCCGGTCCTGTAGTGTGGAGTCTGGATTACATAAGGCGCAGACAGGAGCGGGGACTGTCAGGAATACTGCCGGGTGACATTTCCTTCTGCCCTAAGAGACAAGGAGATACTGCAGCTTGTGACTGCCTCTGAAACACGTTTACAGGATGCCTTCCGGAATGAAACCATAGGGCAGATTTATACCAACCGCCATCTGCAGCCGAAGCGAAAACTAAAGGACAAACGGAAGTCAGTGACTTTATTCATACCCGCCATGAACAGGTGACCCCTAGCACCTACGTGTTGCATTTACGAATGCTACAACAGTGGAACCTTAAAGGGGTTTTCCAGTCTGCGTCACTATACTTTAAAAAATAATCATTTACGAAAAAACAAGTAATTCTGTAATTTATTTGTTTTACCTTTATAGCTCCTATCCCCCGTTCTGCAGCTGTTTCTTATTTCCTGTGATGTTAGGTCCATGGGCGGGGCAGTAATAGGGGAGTGTCTGTGGGAGGAGCTGATAAACTAGCTGGGCGTTGTTAGGGGCGGTGCTAGAGCTGTGGCAGAGGAAGGAGAAGTGCATCATGGGTTTGGTTGGATACAAGAACAGGTAGTGCTACATACAGGATGGAAACAACGCAGAAAAACTGTAAAACGGATCAGGAGAATCCAAATCAAGAAAAAAAGCACAGAGAAGATGTGCATGATGTAAGCAACGACAGGAGCAGATCTGTTAAAAAAAAAAAAAAAACACTAAATAAAAAGCCAGCAGCCCTGCTGATCAGCTGTTCTGCAGAAGCTCCAGTGCCAGAACTACACAGCTCCATCCACTGTGTCGTGGACAGAACTGGTTACTGCAACGCGTCCGCATTAAAGTGAATGGAAACAGCAGTTTTTTCCTGACAGCTAGAAAATTTTCTGACTGTTAGGCCGAATGCACACGGCCGTTGTTCACGGCCGTGAGCGGTCCGTGGAACCGCGGCCTGGATTCCTCCTGAGAGCAGGAGCGCACGGCGTCATTGGTTGCTATGACGCCGTGCGCTCCCTGCTGCCGCCGCAATACAGTAACACACTGGTATGATCTATACCAGTGTATTACTGTACTGTGGCGGCAGCAGGGAGCGCACGGCGTCATAGCAACCAATGACGCCGTGCGCTCCTGCTCTCAGGAGGAATCCAGGCCGCGGTTCCAAGGACCGCTCACGGCCGTGAACAACGGCCGTGTGCATTCGGCCTTAGTCAAATTTATTAAAGGGGTTTTCTGAGAGATTCTGATATTGGTGACCTATCCTCAGGTGGGGGTCTGACAATGGAGACCCTCGGCGATCAGCTGTTGAGTTCTAGTGAGCCTGCCAAGCACAGCGCCGTCTATTGGATAGTGGCTGTGCTTGGTATTGCAGCTCAGCCCCATTCACTTGAACGGGACTCAGCTGCGCCTAGGTCATGTGACCGATGAATGTGACGTTACAGGCGTAGCAAGAGGCTATGGCGCTTACGGAGAAAGGCGAGTAGGACCCCCAACGATCTGATATTGATGACCTATCCTGAGGATAGATCATCAATATCAAAATCTTACACATCCCCATTAAGGAAGTGGGGGGGGGGGGGGTATCTTTTATTAAATTTGGTGCAAATTACCCCAACACACACATCAGACAAATGTCGCCTGAACCCAGGATCAATTTCAGCATGTCTGATCCCTTTGTTCTCAGGGAAGATAAGCGGCTTGGGCGGATCGAGACCCATTCAACTTGAATGGGTCCGTGATCCAGCCGCACAGTAAAAAAATTGAACTAGTTCAAGAAACACCACCAGAGTGCTTCCGTGGGGTTCCGATCCGTGCTTTCGTTCCGCATCCGTGATGCGTAGTGTACACGGCCGGAGCAGGCCACAATACGACCACGGGCACACAAGGCTCATGGGCAAGAGGCCTAAAAGTATTGAGAAGCTCATCTATACATCCAATACTAAATCTATTACTCAGTGTGTATTTCCTGCTAATTTTCCCTCATTAGCTAATGACCTCATGTCCTCTGCACATAAATACATTATGGCCGAGCGCTCCTGGACACGGCCTGCGCATTATATAATAGCGTGTGACTGCACATCCTTCTCAGGAACATTTCCCCACATGATCTACAGCAGGGATTATATTACTTCCTATTCACGCTTCTGTTTTTTTTTTTACGTATTTCTGCAGATAAACAAGTGAAAATCAGACAAACCAGAATACGCACGTGTACTATGCAGATATGGCGCATGTGTTTTTAAAGGGCACCTGTCATCAAGCTCAACCCTATTAAACTAGGCATACTGACTGGTAGGGCTGATCCTGCTGATTAAAATGACACCGGTAAGTCGTGGCGTTCCCTAGAAAAAGACTTTTATTCTTCATACAAACAAGAGCCTCAGTGTACTGAGGGGGCGGAGCCAGCAGTGGAACGCTGAGGGGTCAGGCTCCGCCCCTACCTGCACTGAAGCCTTTATATGCGTAAAGAATGAAATTCCTTTTTAGTTACCTCAGGGACGCCACAACCGATTTTCATAAGACAGGTATCATTTTGATCAGCAGGACAGGGTTAATCCTGTAGACAGGTGCTCTTTAAATTCAACCCAACCTCCATTGGTTAAAAACAGTACCATTACATGCTGCGTACGGTAAAGACCACGCACCTAAGAAGAATGCATTTATGACGAGTGCCCCAGAATTCCAGCCCCTGCCTCCCCCAAAGTGGCGAAAACAGCACAAAAACGCCCATACGACCACATCACACGGGTGTCAAAAGTCTCAAGTCTTGTGACTTTTTTATGCCAAAGAGTGGTGTGGCGCGTTAAAGTGTAAGGCCCCTTTCACACGGCCAAGTTTTCAACGCTGGGGCAATGCGTGAGGTCAACGCACAGCACCCACACTGAATCCTGACCCATTCACTTCTATGGGGCTGTGCAGATGAGCAGTGATTTTCACGCATCACTTGTGCGTTGTGTGAAAATCGCAGCATGTTCTATATTCTGCGATTTTTCCCATAGAAGTGAATGGGGCTGCGTGAAAATCGCATCCGCACTTTCACGGATGGTTGCTAAGAAATGTTGTTTGCAAACATTCCATTTTTTTTATCACGTGCATAATCCGGACACGCTGGTCTGCAAGGGGCCTAAGACTCAACCCAGGCTCCAATTTGAAAATTTTTACTATTCATCCTAAGGCCTCTGTCACACGGCCGTATGGATTTGGCCTCCTGCACACGAACCATGCTGCGGCCCACATTTTGCACGAACACCGACCGCAGGGCAGCCACAGCGGATCGCGGACCCATTCACTTTAATGGGTCCGCGATCCGTCCATTCCGCAAAAAGATAGGCCATGTTCTATCTTTTTGCGGAACGGAAGTACGGGACAAAACCCTCAGCAGTGCCTCCGTGCTTCCGTTCTGTGCTTCCGTTCTGCACCTCCAGATTTGCGGACCCATTTAAGTGAATGGGTCCGCATCCGTGATGCGGAATGCACGCGGAACGGCGCCCGTGTATACGGAAACGGGACACCTACAGTCGTGTGCAGGAGGTGTTTTTCAGTGTTTTGCGGTCCGTTTTTCATAGATCCGTTGTTCTGTTTTTTGTTTACGTTGTGTTTCCGTTTCTGTTCCGTTTTTCCGTATGGCATATACATTATACATAGAAAAAATTGGACTGGGCATAAAATTTGCAATAGATGGTTCCGCAAAAACAGAACGGACACGGAAGACATACGGAGTGTGTTCTGTTATTTTTTGCGGACCCATTGACTTGACTGGAGCCACAGAAAGTGATTTGCGGGCAATAATAGAACATGTTCTATCTTTCAACTGAACGGAAAAACAGAAATACGGAAACAGAATGCATACGAAGTACATTCGCAATACACGGGCACCATTTCATGGCCATTCCGCATCACGGATGCGGACCCATTCATTTCAATGGGTCCGCAAATCTGGAGATGCGGAACGGAAGCACGGAACGGAACACTACAGAGTGCTTTCTGGGGTTCCGTTCCGTGCCTCTGCACCGCAAAAAGATAGAACTTGCTCTATCTTTTTACGGAATGGAGGGATCGCGGAACCATTCAAGTGAATGGGTCTGCGATCCCCATGCGCCTGCCCCACGGAAGGTGCCCGTGCATTGCGGACCGAAATTTGCGGTCCACAGCACGGCTTCACGCGTTCGTGTGAACGAGCCCTAAGAATAACCACTCATATACTTACCAACATCTGAAAATTAAAAACTAGGACATTTAGGGCCTGTTCACACGACATTTTTTTTATGCGTTTTCTGCAAAAAAAAACGCCTCTAAAAAGCCTCATTATTTTAATGGGAGCCAGAACTTGCATTTTATTCCATGCTGAAAAAAAAACAGCGTGGAAAAAAGAAGCGGCGTGCTCTCTACCTTGGAGCGGAATCCGTGCTGATTCTCCCATTTAAATGAAATGGAAGCTTAAAAAACGCGCCAATAACCACGTGGAAAATCAGTGCTAATTTTTTCAATGCGTTCTCAAAATCCGTCCCCTTTGAGGTTTTCCATGAAAGTTGCATAGGCCATAAACATCTGATCGGTGAGGGCCCTACACCCTGCACCCCCGGCGATCAGATGTTCTGCAGCAGCTCCGGCACTACAGAGCTGGTACCTGGAGCGCTGCTCCCATTCACTTCCACTACACAATGGACGGATCTGTGCAGTTTCCACATCGGCGTCCTGTGACGGATCTACTCCGAAATAGCTTATCGGCGGGGACTGTGTCCGTTTTTCACGTAGCTAAAGAAAAACGAAAGAATAACGCACAGCATCTCCTAGGAAGCATGAGTGAAAAAGCAGACTACATCCGGACGCCATCCGTGAGCTGTTGTTTTTTTTTTCTTTTTCACTGACCTTATGACATGAATAGACCAGTCCTGCGTGAAAAACGGACAATACAGAACATGCTGCAATTTTTCCTGCCAGATGGTCAGTGAAGAACAATGCCCTCGTGCAGATAGCCATTGCCATGAATAGGTCATGGGTCAGTCCAGATGCAGTCTGTTCGCAAAACGGAACTCATCCGGATGGAAAACGCCCTCGTGTGAAATTAGGTTTACAGGTACAACGAATGCAGTCGCTCACATCAGTCCCGTTTTTGGCATACGTTTGCCCCGTACAAAACACATGAGATATGGGACACGTGTGGGGCGTTTTGTGTCGCATTCAAAACACTGGGTGAGCCGGGACCTCAGACGAAATTTACGCCTGCAAGACAGGTTGGCAAAAAACGACACCAGTCAGGGGCACAGAATGGGGCATGCATTCTGAATGGAGAGCAATTCATCAGGATGTCTTCAGTTCAGTCACTGAACGGCGTCTTGGACGGAGGAAATACCGCAGCATGCTGCGGTATTATCTCCGTCCGAAATTCCAGATCAATTGCCGGATCCAGCATTAATTTACATTGAAATATATTAGTGCCGGATTAAAAATACCAGAATGCCGGATCCGTCCTTCCGCTCTGCGCAGACCGGTAAAAATGTGAAAAAATATATAACGGGTCCGTTTCTCCAGATGAAATGCGGAGAGACGAATCCGTTCTTGCAATGCATTTGTAAGACTGATCCGCATCCAGATCCGTCTACAAATGCTGTCCGGTTGCACGCAGATAGCGGCGACGGAACTGCTTGCCGGATCACTCTGCCGCGAGTGTGAAAGTAGCCTAAGGCCTCATGCACACAAATGTATTTTGTTTCTGGGTTCGTTCCGTTTTTTTTGTTTTTTTTGCGGATAGGATGCGGACCCATTCATTTCAACAGGTCCGCAAAAAATGCAGACAGCACATCCGTATGTCCATTCCGTAGCCCCGCAAAAAAAATATAATAGTCCTATTCTTGTCCGTTTTAGGCATTGTTCAATGGATCCGAAAAAAAACCAAACGGATGGCATACGGATGTCATTAGTTTTTTTTGTGGATCCGCAATTTGTGGACCGCAAAACACATACGGTCGTGTGCATGTAGCCTAATACAACCATCAGCATCTGTTCAGAACGGATCCGGTTGTATTATATTGAAAATAAACCTGCCGTGTCCGAAAAAAATGGATCATTGACTTAGGCCTCATGCACACGACAGTTGTTTTTTGCGTCCGCAAAAAAAACTGATGCGGCATCCATTTTTTTGGGAGGATCCGTTTTTTTCCACAGATCCCTTGTAATAAATGCCTATCCTTGTCCGCAAATGTGAAAAAAGTAGGACATGCACTATTTTTTTTGCTGAAGGGAAACACGGACCATGGACGCGGAACACAAACTGATGAACTATCAGCATTTTTTTGCTGACCCATTGAAATGAATGGGTCCCCATCCTATCCGCAAAAAAAAACGGAACAGAGGTCATGTGCATGAGGCCTAAGTCAATGATCCATTTTTTTCGGACACGGCAGATTCATTTTCAATATAATACAACCGGATCCATTCTGGACAGATGCTGATGGTTGTATTAGGCTACATGCACACGACCGTATGTGTTTTGCGGTCCGTATGGTGTTGTGGTAATATTACAATGGCATCCGTGTTTTTTGCGGATCCATTGTAATAATGCCTATTCTTGTCCGCAAACTAGAAAAAAATAGGACATCCTATCCGCAAAAAAAAAAACTGAACAGACACAGAAACAAACATTGTTCGTGTGCATGTAGCCTTCCTTATTCAAACGGATGCGTTTTCCTTCCCCTGCCGGATCTCAAAACCGGAAAGGAAAGCGCAGATGTGAAAACGCAACCAAAAACGACCCATTTTCCGAAGCAGATTTCCATTCTCATCGGCCAATGATTTTTTTTTTTGCCGCATGAACAGAGCCTAAAACCAGGTGCCTCTCCTTTTTTCTGGGTGGTACCTGTAGGGGCAGCCTCAAGCCTCAATTAGCTGCAGGGGGTTAAAACAACTATACGAATTATTAACCCTATCAATGCTGATGCCCCCCCCCCCCTCCTCTTTTTTTCTTCCTAGCCAACACGTCCACCCTAATAATAGAAAACTTTCACACGCTGACATTGTGGGGAAAAGGGTGTATGAACCACATATAATACAAAATAACGGCAACTTACAGATGTAGCAGAGCTGAATTTGTCATGCAAGTGTCCGAGACTGCATTGTGTGATACCAGATTGTAAGAGTTGCGCCAGATGACACTCTCAGCACTGCTACATCTGCTCATAGATAGAACCTATTTTCCCGTATTCTCACCCCCCCCCACCCTTTTTTTTAAAATGGACTGAAGGGTACGAGACTCTTTTTGTGCTTTTGAGGTCTTGAATACAGCAGATGTAGGGAGGGGAGTGAGTGTAAAAGGCAAGGAGGGGAGGGGGATGGTGAATACCAGATTGTACCTCTGAGAGGGGAGCATCTGTCACTCTCCATCTTGCTCTCAGTCCTAGCCCAACCACTCCTGGTTCTGCTGCATCTCTCACTCCCAGGCTTGGACACCTCTACCAGGTATGTAATGCGGCTGCGGGCGCAGGGATGACTGGTGGTGGGCACCTAGCAGCTGCTGGCGGGGTGACTGCTTGGCATGCAGCATGTGTGCCTATAGGAGATGTGCAGATAGTGCCTGGAGCTGGATCCTTTGTTCTGCAGACACTGCAGCAATAGCACCGCTCCTACAGAGCCAAGGAGCGGCCCCTGTATCTACTACTCCCCTGGAAGCGGCATTCCCATACACCTCGCATTATTACCCTAATTTTCTGCATTTCCTAGGCAAAAAAAATAAAACCTCAAAGATCCATAGTCCAATTCCTGCGTCGCCCCCTTTCCTAGTTTTCTACCCAAGACTGGGATTACTGCCCCCTATCCATGTGCTCCTAGAGTGTCAGCTCTGCAGTCAAAACCCATTAGTGCTTTAATTCTCGATGAATAACGGTGGCACTGGGCACACCTGACTGGTGGGTGATTGCGCCGCAGACAGGAGATCTCAAAGGGTTAAAGCGCTGCAGCTGTGGAATGAATTGCGATCTTCGTCTCTCTAGTGTTTTTTTTTTTTTTGCTGTTTTTTGGGGGGTTATTATTATTTCTTCCCAATTCCTTCTTTTTTTTCCTTCTTGTAAATTGTCAGGCAGCAGATGCCTTGCGTGATAATCTCAGCAATCCTACAATTAACCCCCCCACACATCTAAGAATTGTAATTAAATCAATTTGCATCTGGTTCATCCGATTTATTTATTTTTTTTCTTATTTTTTTTTCCTCCATCTGCTTATAACAATGGATCTTAACCTTTTCAGTGCTCTGGCAGGGTCTCCGCCCTGCGATGGAGAGGAAGGGGTTAAACGATGCTGCTAGAGAGCACATGTGCCATGGGACTATCCCAATCTCTCTATTGTTCTGGGCTTTAACCCCTTGCGCTGCCGGAAGGGCCCTTTAAAAAGTGATAGGTGTGGATCTTCTGGCCGGCCCATGGTTAATAAGCCTCCCAATGCCAGACCTTTTATCAGCTGTGTGAATTGAGGCATTTCCAAAAATCATCTGGAGCCTCAGCCAGCAGCAGCAGTAACGGAGGGGTGATCTGGACAAGGTATTGATGATGGGTGTTGTAGTTAATAGCCGTGCACTTGTGCGAGGTCATAATTGGGGTGGGGGGGTTCTGTGAAGATATTATTTTGCATAAGATCTGGCTTTCTATCTGCAATGGCTGAGTATATCTGCTAGCCGGCTTATACCGGAAAGAGAGGCGCGGAGGATGGGGGGAGTCTTCCTTATGAAGCATGGACTTTTATACTGAACCCTTCTTCAACCCAACTTGAGATGTTGGTCATTCTGATATCAGGTGGCCGCCATAGCTGGGCTTAGGATTTCGTATGGTTTATGTCCTATAGAATTCTTAGGAGTAACCGGTGATTGATTGACCATTCAAGATGGCTGAGCAGATCTGTGCGGGGGAGGGGAGGTCGGTGGCGACTCTTACGAAATGCATTGAACTATTGGGCCCCAAGAGGCTGAGGTACATGATGCTGGAAGCCTTTTCCTTGCATGTGGGTTAGTGGTTGGTTGGGGGGGTGAGAAGACTTTTTGTCGCATGTTCTAGTTTGGCGTCATGCGTCTTGCTGTGAGCCTGCACCCATGGAAGTTCATGGGTTTTGGGTGCATGTGCTTGGCTTAAATGTCCTGGTAAACTAAAGATTTGGGAAACGTGGTCTGTGTGTTGGCCACCCTGACCCCCAACTGATTGTATCCTAGTAATTTATGGTGGCCAGTTCATATCTGATCATGGTCGTGGTGTTGGAACCTGGTTTGAGATGAGCCAATCGGTGGCTTCTGGTTTCCATTCGCTTGATCTACGGTGTGCACTGCCCAATGGCCGCCCATAGACTCCATCTTCCTTGCAAAGAATGGAGCTGGGATGGTAGACCAGTATGGTGACTGCACGGACCAGTCATGGGTAAAGTTTGATGGGGCGTAGACCAGGAAGACAGCGCAGTCTGTGTCTATGCTTAGGTGGACATTTGATGTTCCTGCCGTCCTAGGGATCTGTGATCCACTCTTAATACCTTTTTGAGATACAGGTTGAGCAATGTGCCCCCCGACCTGTCTGTGTGGTGAGACTTTTGCAAAAAGTTGTAACCCCCTGCAAGAGAATTTCAGTGGCTGTCATGTTGTGTGTACATCGTGCTCCATTCTGATATGGAACGGCAGGTCCAGTCTTGGGTGCCCCTATCTGCAAACAACATAGAGGTTCCTGGATCACGCCCCATGGCCATAAATTCAGAAGTTTTTTGCATCCATTTAGCCAAAGCTTCACATTGAATACAGTGGGAGGTTGATGATGAAGCAATGGGCTGTTTTTAGCATTCCAGATCAGCTCCATACATTTGACTTGCGTTGTAATACCAAATGCCACCAATAGGCAAGAGTGGCGCTGTCTCTGGAACTTCTAAAAACATGGCCGCTTTCTTTCAAACAACTCGTTCTTATATAGTCATTGTATGGACGCAATCATTCACGCACGTTTAAGGCTCACTTTGTATTGTTTCTGCCAATTCCCAAGATCCATCTTCTACAGTTTTTACATGGTCACGTTATGGATGTGCGTGGCACCTTCATGCTGTTTGCACAGTCAGCGGTTTGGGGATCAGTGGGGTGGCAAACAACCCCAAACATATCAGTGGATACATTATCGCCTGAAATGCACTTTTTGAAGGTCTCAAACTATGATGACTATTAGCTATACTACATTGTGGTGGGGACGTCACTGCTGAGGGCCTTTAGGTGGTATGGCTTTTTGGAGGTTCTTAATGGTGTATTCCCATCTTATAAAGTGATGGCATATCCTTGTGATGTCATCTTGGTGGTTGGACCGCCACCAATCATAATGTGCCGTCGCTTTATAAAAGGGCCGTCCAGGATTGTGGCAGACTTTACACAGAGCCCGAAGCAGGTGGCACCTGTAGAAAAACGGATACTTGCCTGCTGTGACCCCACTTAATTATCTTCCGGTCCACAGTCTGTTTACATCTGACTAAGGTACGCACCAGGTCACGTGTGCCGCTGCAGCCAATGACTGGCCTCAGCAGTGACATGCCGCTTGGGCCAGTTATTGGCTACAGTGGTGCATGTGATCCTGTCCGTACCTGGACCGGAAGATCACCAACAAAGGGGTGGTAAGCAGGTGAGTATGAGTTTTTCAACAGGTACCACAATCTCCCGGGGCTGGGTAAAAATGGCCCTGATTCTTCAAAACCCTTTTATTATTGATGACCTATCCTCAATATCAGATGGGCGGCGATCGGACTCCTGGCATCCCCTCCAATAAGCTGTTTGCAGGAATCGCCATTCTCCGGAATAGTACAGCGCCATACGCTGTGTAGTGGACATGTTAGTGGGAGCAGTGCTGCAGTAACCTGGCGCGGCCACTACAAAGTGTACGGCGCTCTGGTGTCTGGTGCAACTGCAAACAGCTGACATTTTAAAGGGAACCTGTCGTGCTCGGCATGGTGCCTGAGCCGAAGACAGCAGATTATAGAGAAGGAGGAGCGGAGCAGACGGAGATATCATGTTATAGGGGAAGATTCAGCATAACTCCTTCATTTATATCTGGGCTTTGAAGTCAAGGAGGCGGTCCTATCGGTGACTGACAGCCTTCCCTCTCTGTATAGATAGCTGTCAATCACTGATGGGACCGCCCCCTTGACTCCAAAGCCCAGAATGAGCAGGACTTTAAATGAATGATATACAAGTTATACTGGATCTTTTTTTCCTATAAAACTATATATCAATCTGCTCAGCTCCTCCTGCTCGATCACATGCTGCCTGCAGATTTTGTTTTGCATTTTTCACGGTTCCCTTTAGGTAGTTTTCTGCTGACGCATTCCCTTTATTGTTTACACATGCTTATCTGTCACTCTAATCCTGCCTGTAATGATATCACCTCGTGTATAGATAAGACAGGCTCCACCATTCACAATAGGTGATTGTCAGAGCTTATCTATTCTATCCTTGTACAATGACCTCTGCACAGGTCACAGAGCATGCCCAGAAAACTCTCCCATAGAAGTCATGGAGGTCCCCTCGTGACCTTTGCCGTGACCCATGGGGCTGCTGTAAAGCAATTTTTTTGTTTTGTTATGCTTTGTGGCCGCCCCCATAATCGTGATCAGAAAATAAAATCATATTAGAAAAAAAAGGAGATGTGTTACTATCTGATTTTAACTGGCTGCTAACATTTTTTGGGGACACACTTCCTTTAAATGATGGCAATTTTGACTCCATACTAAGCAGTCCATGATATTGGGAAGTGTTTATGAACTGGACCTCTGTAAAGTAATGATGAGTTTGCAATTTTGTATTGGACAAGTGTGTCCATTATATGGGAACGCTTGAAATTGGCTCTATAAAAATAGATGTCTTTGTGGGATGACAAATGTCAAGGGAAGATGATGGCCAATCTGCTATGCAATTAAGGCATAATCCAAGAGCACAGTCCCACTCAGCTTCTTTCCTCCGCAAGGAGGAGAAAACCTGGCCATCTGTCAACATTATGGCTCATTAAGGAAAGTAAGAGTGTGGGGTTAGTCATGGGTGCCTTCATTTATGGGACTTGAGCACTTGTCCTCTGTGGCACCTTGAAGGATGCATTTGGCTGTTGACCAGTTGTGGTTTCTAAGCCAAGACTGCATTGCCTATCCACCCCCCCCCCCCCCCCCTCCAAGCAATGTTTTATGTTGGAAAGTGGTTGATAAGAATACTTGTATATTAAGCTAATGGTAATGTTCTGACAATGTCCCTTACTTGTCTTTGCAGTAAAAACAATGGGGGCAAAATTGAGTAAGAAGAAGAAGGGGTATTGCCTTGGTGCTGGCAAAGATGGAGAGTCTACAGAAACTACAGAGGTTGAACAGAAGGAAACAGAGATTCAGGCGGGACAAAAAGATGCAGCAGAACCAAATGGAGAAAAAAACCCTACTGACCAAACGCCGAACGGTGCAAGTGATGAGCAAAAAGCCCAAGCAGAAAATACCAGCACTGAGGTTCCATCTGGTGAAACGACCAAAGACGATTCGAATAAAGACCAAAAGTCTGAAAGCAAACCTAGCTCTGAAGAAACTAAGGAGCTTAACCAGGAGCAAGAACCTATTAAGAGCCCAGATACAACTCAGCAGACGGCACTGGAAGGTGGTAAAGAAGTAGATAGTCAACCTCAGCAAAAACCACACACTGACCACGACAAGCAAAAAGAGTCAGAGGCTAAAGATGAACCAGTAAAGGAACCTGAGACGGTAAAGGAACAAACTTCAGAGCCTGAACAGCAAAACCAAACTGTGACCAAACCCTCTGCTCCTGTACCGGAACCAAAAGAGGTGGCAAAGTCGATACCTGATCCTGAGATTAAGGTTGAAGTAGAAAAGATGGAGCAAGAACAAACTCCAGTGACAACATCAGAACATGTTTCTGAGCAAGCAATGAAGCCAGTATCAGATTCTTTGGCGGCTCAAGAAAAACTTCCTGAGCCAACGGAGCAATTAGTCACAGAGGCTACTTCAGTAGATCCTGTAGTGCAGAAGCCACTTGCTCCACCCGAAGCTGAGCTGTCGGAGCCTGCCAACAAGGTAGTGGAACCGGAGCCTGCCAACAAGGTAGTGGAACCGGAGCCTGCCAACAAGGTAGTGGAACCGGAGCCTACTGAAGTCTCCTTACCAGAAACTGTACCAGCTACAGATTTGGTAAAGCCTGAACCTGATCTTGCACCAGAACCTGTAACTAAGCCTGTGCCAGTGATGGAGTCTGTGGCGTCAAAGGTTTCTGAACAGCCTGTAGCACCAGTCCCAAAGGTTGAGATTGTAGAACCTGAGGTAAATCCGGAACTGGTGCCTTGTCCTGAGCCTGAACAAGTAAGTGAAATTAGGCACTCTTTACCTGAACTACCACCATCAAATGAAGTGCCTGACTTTACCACTGAAGTTGTTGAAAATGCTAAGAATCGTGAACTGGACACAGAATCTCTAGAAACCCAGGCAGCTCCTTCAGAATCTGCACCCGCACAGCAGCCATCTGATGAGAAAATCAATGATCAGAGTGCTACCGTTGCAGAAAATGGCCCTTCTGAGCAGGATGTCGAAAACTTGGAGGTAAATAAAGTCCAGGACACTATCTCCACAGAGCAGGACGTAGCGGATAAGGAAATGCACAATGAAGTTAAGGACGAAGAAAGCATCTCAGATAAACCAACAGATCAAGACAGTCTACAGAAGGAGAAAGATTGTAAAGCTGCAGAAGAGGTTGCTTTGGACACATCAAAGAATGAGAATGACCAAGCCATCTCTGAAGATACTACAGTCCATGATGCAACTCAAGAGAAAAAATCAGAAGATAAAGCTGAAAACCACGAAATGCCTGCTGAATTATCTAACGAGCCATCTGCGCCTCTCATCGTCGACAAGCATGGTGTCGGTAATGGCTTGCCTCTGAAAGAAGACGTAAAGGTACATCTAGAGAATGGATGTGACAAGGACCTTCATGAGCTTAATGGCCAAGGTGGAGGTCACGAAATTGAAGTAAGCAATGAATAAAAGCATGAGTTTCTATTCCTGGTTTCAGGATGAAATGATGCAAGACGCCCCCACTCTGGTGAACTGTATACATTGTCTGTGACCAAATCTTTCATGAGAATTTTTAGAATTTGGAAGCGAAATAAAGTAATGCCCCCCCCCCCCCAACTCTTTTATTAGTGACTCCAAACCATACGATTCTGCCAAATTTATTATAGCTTAACTTATTACTGAAACCTCCAAAAATTAGGAGTATTTATATCCATGTTTTCTATTTGATGTTCCAAAAGGCCAAATGTGATACAAAAGTGACCAACGCCCATGAAAAAAATTTCTTGTGAGCTTAACCTGATGTTCAAAATGTCGCATGAACTTCACAATGTTTTCCACAAATAAAATGTCATATTTAAGTTTATGCTGTGGATCTGTTTGTTTTACAAGTTTACGTTGTGTGCGTTGAGTGTGTGGAAGTTTTAGGTGGGAATACAGGGCTTTGAGGTTGAGGATCTACAATATTGGGTGACTTCTAGTTAAAAAAAATATATAAACTGTTACATGAAGGGACATTTTAGCCCATAAAATCATCTTTTGTGTTTTTTTTTTTTTTCACTGGTGATCTTAAAAGGGAATCTGTTGCTAGTACTGCAGATAAGGAGTCCGGTGGGGGGCGCACTTTTGTTTAGACAGATTTTTGGCTAAGACACATTAGTAAATCTGGGGGGCGGGAAGTAGGAAAATGGTGAGATCTGGACTCCCGCAGTACTTGTCATGCATTACTGCAGGTAATAGTCTAAGACTGTGGTAACATTCCCTTTATGGCCTCATGTGCACGACCACAGTTTTGGTCCGTACGTTTTGAAGATCAGCGGTGGTCCTATTGAAATGAATGGGGCTGCGTAAGATGCTGACTGCACACCATGTGCTGTCCGCATCCGTATTTCAGTTCCTGCAAAAAATAAAATAAAACCTGTTCTATTCTTGTCCATGTTGCGGAGAAGAATAGACATTTCTAACAAAGGGCAGGACGTATGATCCACAATATGCGGAAAGCACACGGGCGGTATCCATGTTTTTTTGAATCAGGTGATTTGGGGATCGCAAAAAACATTGTGCCACAATTCTGCAGAAGGAAACAAGTGTGTCTGTCCCTGCATCAGAATCATCCTCCTGCCTGAGCCCCGTGATAGATCTGGTGCAGGTCTGGACTCCCTGCCTGAGCTTATGCCACTTTAGGATTAGTAAATCTGGACCATTGTGTTCTGCACAGGTAAGGCTACATTGACATTTCCCTTGAGCGTTTCTGGCAGAAAACCGCCTGCCAGCGTTCACTGGATCCGGCATTGCCAGATTCAACAGATCACTTGGGTCCCTATTGATAATGGCATCCGGTTGCTTATGTTCGGTGCTGCATGCAACGGTTTTTGTCCAGCCAACAGCCGGCACTTATGCTGGGTCATCTCTAACAGATATGAGCAGCCTCAGGTGTTTCTATTTGCATCTTTCATGGCAACAAAAACCAGCGGGCAGCAACCTAAGGGTCCCTACACACGTGAATTCCGTCTGGTGTTTTATTTTTTATTTGCTGCAGAAACTGCTCCATTTTGATTGTTTTATTTTCCATACCGCATAGGGTTTTTGACTTTAGCTTCATTTTATTTTTTCGAAACTGTAAAAAAAAAAAAAGTTAAATAACCCCCCCCAATGAGATTTCCAAATGCCTGAAAATTTACGGAAAAAAAATCTAACAAAAACAGCAGTAGCAAAAATATCCCATAGGCCAGGCAGCCTCAAACTGCGGCCCTCCAGCTTTTGTAAAACTACACTCCCACAATGCCCTGCTGTAGGCTGTTCGGGCATGCTGGGAGTGGTAGTTTTGCAACAGCTGGAGGGTTGCAGTTTGAGGATGCCTGCCATAGGCCTTTAGCGTGGGAATCTGCACGTATTCTGCAATGTGTGCAGGGGACCTAAATGTTCTTTCAAGCTGGTGGTGAAATTTACTAATCCTGTAAATGGCATAAACTTTGATTGGTGTGTCCGGACCTGCACCAGATCTATCACGGGGCTCAGGCTGGAGGATAAATCTGGTGCAGGGACAGGTTTTTACGCCAGAACTGTGGTGTAATTTTTGGTGTGAAACGCTGCTTCTTAGGACCCGTCCACTTATCGAGCAGGTTGGAGGAAAAAAAAAAGTGTAGAAATCACAAATGCGCCACTCTTGTTTAGACAGATTTCTGGCTGAAGACACATTAGTAAATCTGGGCCAGTTGCTCTCAAGCTTATCTTCTAATGCAGGGATGGTCAACCTGTAGCCAGGGGCGTAACTACCATAGCAGCAGACCATGGGACTGCTATGGGGCCCAGTTGGGATCATCTCCTCTTCTACTGGTGGTGAAAACCTGGTCAGGACTCTACCCCCTAAAGAAACAACTTTTAGCAAACGAGGCAGTGGGGAAAAATGGCCCAAGGGTCAATGAAAGGGGTTTAGGCGGAAACCCTTCTGTCCTGTGTGGGGGGCCCTTCTCTATGTACGCCACTACCTGTGGCCCTCCAGGGCAAAACTATTACTCTCAGCATGCCTACAGCTATCAGGGCATGGTTGGAATTGTAGTTTGACAACATCTGGAGAGCCATAGGTTTGCCATCCCTGTTCTAATGTGCTGGATGCCATCTTCTGTTGTCAGAGACCTGTCTATTCAGGCTGTACTGGCTCCCCCATAGGATTAGTGATGGGAAATCTGGAAAGGTTTGCAAGATGGCTACTTTTTATATCCCCAGCTTTGAGAACATCCCTAACCTAAGAGGTGCACCTGGAACACACAGTATTCTTGAGGTGTCATGCGGCTGATGCAGAAATTTCTGACTGTCCCGTTGATCTGAATGCAGCTTGTAGACAACTATCCAGACTTGCTGCAGAAAGAACCACCATATAGATGAAGCTGAAACTTGGCCAACAAACCTGCTGAGTGTGAATATACCCATAGAGCTTATGCACGAGCCTGTGTGCGTTCCGCATTTTGCAGAATGGAACGTCTTGCCCTTGATGTAGAACTGTCCTATCCTTGTCCCTAAAATGGACAAGAATAGGACATGTTATATACTGTGTGTATATATGTATATATATATATATATATATATATATATATATATATACAGGTCCTTCTCAAAAAATTAGCATATTGTGATAAAGTTCATTATTTTCTGTAATGTACTGATAAACATTAGACTTTCATATATTTTAGATTCATTACACACCAACTGAAGTAGTTCAAGCCTTTTATTGTTTTAATATTGATGATTTTGGCATACAGCTCATGAAAACCCAAATTTCCTATCTCAAAAAATTAGCATATCATGAAAAGGTTCTCTAAACGAGCTATTAACCTAATCATCTGAATCAACTAATTAACTCTAAACACCTGCAAAAGATTCCTGAGGCTTTTAAAAACTCCCAGCCTGGTTCATTACTCAAAACCGCAATCATGGGTAAGACTGCCGACCTGACTGCTGTCCAGAAGGCCATCATTGACACCCTCAAGCAAGAGGGTAAGACACAGAAAGAAATGTCTGAACGAATAGGCTGTTCCCAGAGTGCTGTATCAAGGCACCTCAGTGGGAAGTCTGTGGGAAGGAAAAAGTGTGGCAGAAAACGCTGCACAACGAGAAGAGGTGACCGGACCCTGAGGAAGATTGTGGAGAAGGACCGATTCCAGACCTTGGGGGACCTGCGGAAGCAGTGGACTGAGTCTGGAGTAGAAACATCCAGAGCCACCGTGTACAGGCGTGTGCAGGAAATGGGCTACAGGTGCCGCATTCCCCAGAAACAGCGGCAGAAGCGCCTGACCTGGGCTACAGAGAAGCAGCACTGGACTGTTGCATGTCATTCGGAAATCAAGGTGCCAGAGTCTGGAGGAAGACTGGGGAGAGGGAAATGCCAAAATGCCTGAAGTCCAGTGTCAAGTCCCCACAGTCAGTGATGGTCTGGGGTGCCATGTCAGCTGCTGGTGTTGGTCCACTGTGTTTTATCAAGGGCAGGGTCAATGCAGCTAGCTATCAGGAGATTTTGGAGCACTTCATGCTTCCATCTGCTAAAAAGCTTTATGGAGATGAAGATTTCATTTTTCAGCACGACCTGGCACCTGCTCACAGTGCCAAAACCACTGGTAAATGGTTTACTGACCATGGTATTACTGTGCTCAATTGGCCTGCCAACTCTCCTGACCTGAACCCCATAGAGAATCTGTGGGATATTGGGAAGAGAAAGTTGAGAGACGCAAGACCCAACACTCTGGATGAGCTTAAGGGCGCTATCGAAGCATCCTGGGCCTCCATAACCCCTCAGCAGTGCCACAGGCTGATTGCCTCCATGCCACGCCGCATTGAAGCATCCTGGGCCTCCATAACACCTCAGCAGTTCCACAGGCTGATGGCCTCCATGCCACGCCGCATTGAAGCATCCTGGGCCTCCATAACACCTCAGCAGTGCCACAGGCTGATTGCCTCCATGCCACGCCGCATTGAAGCAGTCATTTCTGCAAAAGGATTCCCGACCAAGTATTGAGTGCATAACTGAACATCATTATTTGAAGGTTGACTTTTTTTGTATTAAAAACACTTTTCTTTTATTGGTCGGATGAAATATGCTAATTTTTTTAGATAGGAAATTTGGGTTTTCATGAGCTGTATGCCAAAATCATCAATATTAAAACAATAAAAGGCTTGAACTACTTCAGTTGGTGTGTAATGAATCTAATATATATGAAAGTCTAATGTTTATCAGTACATTACAGAAAATAATGAACTTTATCACAATATGCTAATTTTTTGAGAAGGACCTGTGTATATATATATATATATATATAATTTTTTTTTTTGCAGGACCAATGGACATTAGGTGTGCTTTCTGCATGTTTTGCAGCCCCAGCAAAAAATGCGTATCTGATGCGGACATAAAATAGGGTTGTGTGCACAGACTATAAAAAAAAAAACACGCCATAGTGTGTTTTGTATTGCCTAGCCCTACAGTGTTGCAAAAATCAAGCTGGTTTAAACAGAAGATCTCAATTTTTTTTCCTGAAAAATGCACGCTAGTTAAAAAATATCGGATACTGATGGCAGCTCTTTGTCAAAATTTGTAGGATCTGCTTACAAAGATCTTGTGTCCGTTGCCATTTTGAGGCAGAAATCGTCAGCGCTTTATGATAGGGTTAGGTGTGTCCCCCCGTCCCCCCCTGTAGGGTACGTGCATCTACACAGGATGTATAAGTTGTTGTGGATTTGCTTATGGTGAATCTGCAGTGTTTTACAATTCCAGTAATGTGGATGGGATTTCATTGCACTTTCCTAAAAAAAATAAAGTGCAGCAAGAATTGATCTGCGGGGTGGATTAAAGCTGCAGTACGCCAGTCTATTCTGTGGCAATGCATAGGCAGGATTCTGCAGCACATCTGCATGTAACTCATGGCTCTGCCCAGAATACGGATGTGTGACACCCCACCCCCGTCTTGAAGGGGCTATCACATCACTGCACTGCACTGAAACCTGTGAGGGGAAAAGACCCCCCAGAGAGAACAAAAGGCTGAAGGGAAGCTGATCCTGAGGGTCTGGCTAACAAACGCCTTCATAGGAACTAGGCCAAAATCCTATAATAGGGAAAGGTTATCCAAGTGTTTGATGTGTACAGCGGCACAAGAGGAAAAACAAGGATGAGTTCCTGTCTTATACATTGCATCGTGACGGATCGGCTTTTTTGAAGTTCTAAGACACCTTTGCCTACGGGGAATATACTAAATGTAACTTTTGCCTAGCTCTAAAGAGGTAGCCGACACATAATCGTCTGACTATATAGGTCAGGGATGGCCAACCTGAGGCTCCCCCAGCTGTTGCAAAACCACAACTCCCAGACTGCCTACAGCAGGGCATGGTGGGAGTTGTAGTTTCACAACAGCTGGAGAGCCATAGGTTGGCCATCCCTGATATAGGTGTATGGGGAGCACCCAACTCTCACCTTACACATGTCAAGAGGAAAGGATGATCAGGCATGTTGAATTTCAAAGCCAAATCCTTTCGTTCTGGCTGCGGCAGAGGAGCGCCTTACTTGTCTCTCCCCATTGAAAACATGCATTCTCAGACAAACTGAACAGGCGTGGGTATGGTGGTGGGGGGGAAACTGTAGAGGTAGTTATCAGCCGACCGCTATTGGGCTGCATTAGCGATCTTGGCCACGACACCTGTCACATGACTATCGATTGTGGTGCAGCCGTGGAACTGAATGGTGTTGCAGTGCGACAAGTTACAGGGACCCCAGAATCAAACAAATCCATCAGTGTTGGATTTTGTTTTTTTAATTCTGTAAGAAACCATTTCCCAAACTCAGGTTCGGTAGCAAGGTACAACGTGGAACTGAACCAGAGTTCGGGAAATGTTTTTTTTTTTTTACAGTACAAATCAATTTCTGAAGTTATTATGCAAAGTCTCGCAAGACTTTGCAAAGTAATAACTTCGGCTCATTGGAGCCAATACATTCTAATACTGTACGGAGAGCTCGCTCCGTACAGTATTGGAACAAAGTTTCATCCAAAGTCGATTCACTCATCCCTAATCACAATCCTTCCAAAATCGGTGGCTTTAAGGCTGGGTTCAGACCTGAGCGTCCTGACCTGAGCGCTGTGTATGCGCGATTCTCCGGCGTCTCACCTACGCGGCTCCAGTAGTATGCGAACGCCCATTGTCGCGCGTTCCCGGAAGTCTATGTACGGGAACGCGCGACAAGACGCCCCAAAGAAGCTCCTGTACTTCTTGGGGCGTCGGGCGTTTTACAGCGCGATCGTACGCGCTGTAAAACGCTCAGGTGAGAACCATTCCCATAGGGAATCATTGGTTCTTGCCTGTTGAGCGTTTTACAGCACGTAGGAACGCGCTGTAAAACGCTCAGGTCTGAACCCAGCCTCAGTGAACCGACCTTCGGATCATAGATCAGAAGTCAATTTGGTCAAATACTTCCATTTTAATGCTGTTTCCGTGCAGCTTCAAAATGTATTGGCTCCATGGAGCCAACATTCTTTTCGCCCGAAGTCGGGCAAGACTTTGGTGAATTCCTACTGTATTCATATTTGTGTATTGAAAAACTATTTAAAATAGCAACCCAAACTGGGCTTTGATACCGAGGTATCAGCCAGTTCTGAAGCCCACTTCGGATTGCCATTCTATATTGTTTTTCAATACGCAGATATGAATACAGGAGGAATTCACTAAAGTCTTGTGCAGGTTCGTGATAAACTAAGCTCCACGGAGCCAATACATTTTAATGCTGTACGAAAACAGCATTAAAACCCGAAGTATTTGAACGAATCGACTTCGGATCTATGATCCAAAAGGTCAATTCACTCAAGCCTACTGACCACTAACAAAGGCTACTTTCACACTTCTGGTTTGAATTCCGGCAGAGAACAGCCTGTCAGATTTCTCCGTATCCGGCACTGCCAGATGCAGATGGAATGTCGGCCAGCCCTATGAAGTATAATAGGGTCCGGTGGAGATCCGTTCACATTCCGGCAGACAAGCGGAGATCAGGCTGGACACAAACCACTGCATGCTGCTCTTCTCAGGAGATTCACACCGGAGGTCTGAAAGTATCCGAATGTGAATGGTCAGATGAGTTATTTGTGCATTAGACCAGGCATGCTCAACCTGCGGCCCTCCAGCTGTTGCAAAACTACAACTCCCAGCATGCCTGAACAACCTACAGCAGAGCATTGTGGGAGTTGTAGTTTTACAACAGCTGGAGGGCCGCAGGTTGAGCATGCCTGCCTTAGATCCTTGCCAAAATTGGCAGGTTTGGACGGAATATTTTCTAAGAGCTGCAGAACATCCAGGTGTATGGGGCCTCCCAACTCTCCCTCGACTTCTGCTAGCTGGATTTCACCTACCCGGTCGTTATGTTTTCCAGGAGATAAGCCAAGCAGACCATGCATGTACGTCTCAGGAGAGAGCTGGACAACTGTCTAACGCTGGGTTCAGACCTGAGCGTTCGCGATGGAGCGCTCTGTATGCGCAATTGTACGGGCGCTTGCAATCGCGCATACAGAGACAAGCGAACGCCCATTGTCGCGCGTTCCCGCTGAAGTCTATGTACGGGAACACGCGACAAGACGCCCCAAAGAAGCTCATGTACTTCTTGGGGCGTCGGGCGCTTTACAGCGCGATCGTACGCGCTGTAAAATGCTCAGGTGAGAACCATGCCCATAGGGAATCATTGGTTCTTGCCTGTTGAGCGTTTTACAGTGCGTAGGAACGCGCTGTAAAACGCTCAGGTGTGAACCCAGCCTCAGGCCTCGTGAACACTGCCGTGCGGCGTTTTGGGTACCGGCCGTGTGCATTCCACATTTTGCGGAATGGAAGGTCTGGCCCTCAACACGTCCTATCCTTGCCAGAGCGCTGTCTACATCTTTTGTGGCCCCATTGAATTGAATAGGTCCACATCCAACCCTCAAAAAATGCAATTCGGATGCAGACCCCAAACCACGGTCGTGTGCATGAGGCCTTAGGTGTATAGTCAAGCTACCCCCCCCCCCCGCACCCCCAAAAATGTGATAAAACCATTACGTCAGAGGCCTGACCCTGACACATTCCAGCAGGCTTCTCCTGGGACCCTTCCTACTAAGATTACTATGAGAAACGCCATCTGCAGTGACTGCACTGGTGCCGGTGTCTGTAGCAGATCAGACATGGTCTTTATCCTTGGTCTTCTCATGCCTAACCCTGCTTAGTTCTGCGCAGTGATTGCTTTTTACAGTAAGTGACTTCACGGATAATATATAGGTGGTGACTGGCCTCTAACCTGCGAGCAATGATTTAGATACAAGCCGTTAATGGCCTATTACTCAGTGTACTCTGCAGCGTGCCGTCTAGACTAAACCGCTATATCAATTATTTTGCACAAATCGAGAAAAATGAAAGGTCAAGTAGAAGAATCCCATCTCGGCCATCTTTTATATAGCAGAATAACAGATAACTGCGGCATCCTGTAGCTCTGTACTAGGCAGAGTTATGCGGCTGCTTTATCTACTCTTGTAACATAGTCACATTGTAGATGTATAGTTCTCTATAGCGCGGACGATCCACGTGAGTCAGTATTTCCCTCGTAACTGTTTGTATTTTTTCGCCAACTCAACATTTCTTCGGCCTTTCTGAAAAGGATATGACCACAAAATAGCATTCCAGTGGTGGCCGAACTTCTCCACCCCGTCCAGAAGATTTGCGATTTCCCTCTTGGTGAAGTTTTTGCGCAGTCCCTTCTGAGGTCTGTTTTGGTCAGGAGGCTGCAGGTTCAAAGAAATGGATTCTTAATAGAAAAATACAATGTCCTACGTCAGGCGCGCTCAACCGGCGGCCCTCCAGCTGTAAAACTACAACTCCCGCAATGCCCTGCTGTAGGCTGTTCGGGCATGCTGGGAGTTGTAGTTTTGCAAAAGCTGGAGGGCCGCAGGTTGAGCATGCCTGTCCTACATTAATTATTCAAGATGGACTGCAACCCACTGTCCTCCAGTCGTTGGGAAACTACAACTCCCAGTATAACCTGACAGCTGGGAAGGGGTAGGCTGCAGACTCCTGAGCTACAGGTATGAAGTGATAGAAAGTAATGAGTCACAACGAAGGCTTGGAGCAGGAGCGGTGTCATCTGCCGAGTGCTCTGTGTATACAGCAGGCAGAGGGCACAAATATTTAGGTCTCGTGAAATGTAAATCTGGTAGAGACTGCGTAAATCATGGCCGCCCTCTGCAAGGTACATCATAAAAAGGAACGGGTCAATTTAGGCCAACTGCGGTTTTTCAGCGCGGATTCCTGTGCTGAAAAACCGCAGAGCGTATGAAATTACACTAATCTGATGTACGCTTTGCAGATTTTTTTTTTTTCGTGCCAAAAATTTCCAGATCAGCAGCATGTCAATTATATTTGTGGTATTACCTGCGGATTTCACCCTTTTTAATGGAAGGATAAGATCTGTGGCAAAACCGCATTAAATCAGCACCAAAAAAACGCAATTAGACATTGTGGATACGCTGCAGAAAATCACAGAAATTTGTCGGGATCTTATGTGTGTTCACCGGCACCCGTGTGCAGGCGGCCTTAGGACGACACATGTAGATCATCTGTAGATCGGACAACCATGGAAGGGACAAATCCCTCTTTCATTCTTCCCGACGTCCAGTTCATCTCGGTGATTTAGAGCAGTGATCTCCACGCGTTTCAGGAAGTACAAATCCCAGCATGTCCTCACCTCATTCAGCACATGCTGGGAGTTGTACTTTCCCAAAGGCTGGAGATCATTGTTCTAAAGGTAGCCTTTGATTTCAGAGGACTACCTTATGTGCCGACTATCCAGCTACATTACGCTGGGTTCAGACCTGAGCGTTCTGAAACGAGCGCTCTGTATGCGCGATTGTACGGGCGTTTACAATCGCGCATACAGAGACAGGGGTGCACACATTGTCACGCGTTCCCAAATATCTATGTGCGGGAACGCGCGACAAACGCCCAAAAAAAAGCTCTTGTTTGAGCGTCGGGCGTTTTACAGCGCGATCGTACGCGCTGTAAAACGCCCAGGTGAGAACCATTCCCATAGGAACGTAGGAACGCGCTGTAAAACGCTCAGGTGTGAACCCAGCGTTAGAGGTTGAACGATCAGGCAGTTGGATTTCCACATGTCCAATCCGTTCTCACAGGAGATAAGCTGTTGGCAGTGGCATATTCCCCTCTCCCCACACATGCATGCTCAACCAAGCTTGCGTATGTATAGGGGAGTCATGGCTGACAGCTATTGACGGTGTATGGGCAGCCTTACACAGGATCAGGCCTTGAACATGGGGGGGCAATCCATGTGTCAGTAATAATACTGACTAATACTGGAGTATGGCAATCCAGTGTTATAGCGGCTGCTGGGGTAGCAGTCAAAATTGGGCCCCTATTTCTGGAAGGCTATGCTATGGCTACAGGACTATGTATAAAAGGACAATGACTTGGGACAAGAGAAGACAAAGACATTGATAAGACCTCATCCAGACACTTAAGAAGAGCTGCATCAGCAGAATCGATAGGATGGCCAGCCTTCAGATCTTTTCAGGAGTTCCGGGGCTCTACTTGCATATGTGCGAGAAGAAAACAGGAGCCATTTGCTAGAGCCTGTATTTTTTTGAAGCAGTTGAATATGCGGTGATCTAATGGCATACCGTATATATATATATTATATATATATATATATATATATATATATATATATATATAGATCATAGGCAATATGCAAAGATGTATCTTCCAAGAATGAGAACCATCTCGCCAGCGCCACCTATTGGAAGTGGCCCCCAATGAGTCAAGATCCAACTTTCCAACAGTCCTTGGGATTTAACAAGGGCATATACCCAGGCCAGATATCCATCCATAGACAGCTGTTCCAGGCTGCTTGCCCCCCTCACCAGTATGGAGTGGGGAGACACTTCCAATAAGTGGCACTAGCAAAATGGTTCTCATTCTTGGGAGATATCCCTTTGCATATTCATTTCCCATGGAGCATTGCCAATAAGTCACCATACCATGGAGAACTTCCAGTAAATCTCCATTCAGGACTGGTCTCTTTAAGGAGATGAAACACCCTGAGTTTGGCCCCCTCCATACTGCTCAGTAGGCGATATGTTACCTATAGTGATGGTTCCTACCTGTGAAGTGTCCCAGTCCCCCCAGTAAGTCAGGGCACTTAATAGACACTTGTCATCATGGCTGCAGATGGATTAAACCTTCTTTACCTAATCACTAGTATATGGGCTGTACTGAACGGACTTACGACGGGGGCCCCCTTGGGGTGTGCAGTGATAGGGTTAGGTGAAGCTATACAATTCTGTTTGAGCCTGGCCATTAAAAAAGGCTATTTTTTTATTTATTTTTTTCTGGACATTATACTTACTGCCCCAAACCCCTTCCATCCCATTGCGGCTGCTCCAGTGACATGCCCATATACAGCACATGACTGCTGAAGCCTGTCACTGTCCTCAGCACACGACAGCCGAGGAGAGTGCTTTGCTCTAGCAGTCGTGTGCTGTATATGGGTACGACAGCCGAGGCCAGCGATTGGCTTCAGCAGTTGTGTGCTGTATAGGGGTACGACTGCTGAAGCCAATATACAACACACGACAGCCGAGGCCAGTGCTTGGCTTCAGCATTCATGTGCTGTATACGGGTAATCACTGTCCTGAGCTGTATTACTGCTGAGGCCAGTAATTGGCCACATCGGTCATAGGTGGTATATGGGCTGCATCCAAATCATTACAGCACGGCTGCAGCGGCAGACAAGGGGGGAGCAGTGCTGCTGGAACAGAAGGGGTTTGGGTATCATTATTTCAGTTTTATTATTATTTTAACACTGTCCCTGCTGGCTTAAAAAAAAAATAATAAAAGAAAAAAAATCTTGGACAACCCCTTTAAGGAATTTTAAACAGGTCAAAAGCCAAAGTGTCAAGGAGACGGCACTTTCTATTTTGCATAAAACCCGTACTGTACCTGAAGATCCAAAGCAGGCGGCGAATTGTGACTGATCTCTCGTCTTTTAGGAGGGGAGTCGCTATCGCATTCTGATTCTGAACCTGATTTTATCATTGAAAGAAGAAATCCAATTAAAACAACTCGGCCCCTTTCCTGGTGCTTATCCAGCAGATATTAATTGAAGAGAGTCAAGTGTTGGCAGCATCGCAGCAAACTGATGAATTATTTGTGCTGCTGATCTGAAGTTGCAAAGATATTAGCAGAAGTAACTTTAGTCATTTTCGCACGGAGGGCTGCGGTGCGGCATCGTTCAGCCACTGCAGCTGTTTATTATGGATCTGCCCATTAAGCCATCGGAGCTGCCTGCCGAGTTAGTCAGCAATGCTGGACAGTGCGTGACGCATTCATTTTCACTATAAAGTGCCGTTTCCTGTAAGGCCTGGGCAGGCTGGCTAGTTGCCATTATAGGGTGTGGTCTGTATTTGGGGGTGAGGGCTTAAAGGGGTTGTCCAGGCTTTTTCTATTGATGACTTGTCCTTAGGATAGGTTATCAACATCAAATCGGCGGGAGTCCGACACCCAGCCCCCCCGCAGATCAGCTGTACGAGGAGATCGCGCGCGCGCAGTGTGCACACGCCGCCTCCCTTCTCTCTTCCGGTCCACTGCAGCTGTCTATGGTCTTTGCCATAGGCATAGCAGCGGTGAGCAGGAAAAGAGGAGGGAGACGCCATGTGTAAGCTGCGTGTGCGCCATCTCCTTGTACAGCTGATCAGTGGGGTGCTGGACCCCGGCCGCCCTGATATTGATGACCTATCCTGAGATTAGATCATTAATATTAAAAGCCCAGAAAACCCCTTTAAGGGGAATCTGTCACCACGATTCTGGGCTCTTATCGGAGTAGCACTGCAGAGAAGGAGTCCAGATCAGTATTTTTTTTAAAATAAATAACAACGAAAACTTCACTTATTATACACAGATAAATCGATTGTACTTGTGGTCGTTACTCGTTCGCTTTTAAATTGTTCCTTGTAATTACATGTAAAGATGGGGGACAGATGTTTGGTCAAAAGGCATGCATGAGATCGTTCGCGAGTAGACGACTCATATCATACAAACGGATCTATTAACGAGGAGCGATCATTTTCTAGCGTGCTTAAAGATCATGATGGACGAGAAACAAGCGATTTGTCGCTAGTCTTTGAATTGTTCCTACCTTTTACATCACACAATTCTCGTCCACTTTTGCTCGCATGCACGAGAATCTGTACGATATTTGCTCCATGTAATAGGGCTTTAAAAGGGGTTATCCAACTCTCCCCCCCCTCATACACATTGTACTTACCTGCTCCCCGGCACCCGCGTCGCTCCGGATCCCTGCATGGCATCTCCAGGAAGGCCCGTCCACGTCGTGGTCTGCTATTCGTTGCGCCCCCTATCGCTGGGAGATGCAGCGGCGGCTGTGCAGGGATCCGGAGTGATGCGAGTGCTGGGGAGCAGGTATGTATAATGTATATGAGGGGGTCCGGGGGGCTCATGATAGGAGTCGGATAACCCCTTTAATGCCTCCCATAACCCTGCTGTCAGCCCTGTAATACAGAGCAATGTGCCCGCACACAAAACTCTACCATCTGACAGATGAGTGTTTGTTCTTTTTTTGCCGATTGGGAGGATGTCCACACATGGCAATCATCGGGCAAGCAAATGGTGCTACCAACGTTCGTTCTCGATCATTGGCCCGCATCAAAGGCCCTTAAAGTCGTTATCTGGGAGTAAAATACTGATGACCTATCCGTAGATCAGTGGGGGCCAACTCCCGGCACCCCCACCCGCCAGCTGTTTGAGGAGGTTGTGACGCTCTATTGAGCACTGCAGCCTCTCCCTAGGCCGGTGACATCACAGGCATTGGTCACACGGCTTATATGCAGCTCAGTCCCTTTCAATGTGCGGCGCTGTGCTTGGGGAGCTCACCGGAGTGCCACAGCTTCTTTAAACGGGTGATCGGTGGGGGTGCCAGGGGCTGGACCCCCACCAATCAGATATTGAGGACCTATCCTGTCATCAATAGTGTACGTACAGAAAACCCCTTTAAGAGTCTGACTTGCAGGGGCAGTCCACTAGCTTTTTGTGGTGAAATCAATATACAGATCTCTGATCTACTCCCCTCAGTCATGTCATCTTGGGGTTGAGACTGCCCCTACATGAAGGACCTTGTTGGCGTTATCCGTTCAGTACTGTACCCACCTT